>NW_024351730.1:11532441-11914032 GCF_902729225.1 Pteropus medius
ACGCCATGGATGTCAGATTTTTTTTGCCGCCCAGAATCTATTTTCCAGTCTTCTGATATCAACATCCTGATCTTCCATGGGTAGAACCATCCTTCCTCCACCCTCATTCTATGAGATTTGGGTGGGGCTGACTCTACTTTCTAGATATTGAGAATTGCCACATGACCCAAGTTGATCAAATAAGATTAAACCCCAGGAATTTTAATATGACAACTGGAGATCCTCTGTGTGACTATGAGGGGAGAAATTGCCTGAGAATGGAGCCATAGAGATAAGCAAAATCAAGAGATGAAGAGAATAATAACCAACTACTAATGATATAAATTGAGTTCCTGGTTTCACCCATGCCTGAATCCCTACTGCTCATGGACTTTTTAGTTTACTTTAGCCAATAAATCTCCTCTTTTTACTCAAGTTTGGGTTGGATCTTTTTTTTTTTGTATATACAAATGAAGGAGTTCCTACTTATATAAAGTGTTGACGGAAGGTAAGAAAAATAGAGGCAGCATGAAATAGCAAGTAGGAAGAGGATAGGCCTAGATTTTAAACCTCAGTTTAATCACTGAACATTTCTGGGCCTTCTTCTTCACCTTTGAAATGAAACCGAAGTTTTATAAATGTTACTTATTGCATTGAGGATTTAAAGATTACATGGCCATGCAGTTAGTGACTAGCGTAGTCCTGCAGTGGGCAGCTGACCTATATTCTCATTCTAGGGCTCTGTTCATAAGATTTTTTTCTGGGACTAGTAGCCTTTTATAATATTGGATTGACATTCTCCACAACCTTTGGAAATTCACATGGATAAAATGGTATTGATTGTAGATGGTGAATGATTGTTTTTCCTATGTTAGAAAAACATTTAGTATTAGCTACAAGAGAGGGGCATTGGAAAAAATGACCCACATTTTTTACACGTTAAACCAAGGATTGATATGTTAGAGATTTTTGTCTCCTTTTATATTCTTTGAGGAATGTTTGAAGAGGATTTAAGTCAGTTATTTATTAGATTCTCCATGCCTTAATAGTATGCCTGGTACATAATCAGTTCTTAATAAATATTTAGTAGATGGTTTAATATTTGGGATAATTTCTTCTAATATTACAAAGTCCTTCATTTTAATTCATTAAAACTTCCAAAGAAAGCAGATTTCTAGAAGTCTATTCTCTTTGTTATTAAAGAATGTTTAAAAGTTGTATTTTCTTATACAGGTTAACAATAAAAAACTGAAAATTTTTATATGTTGACTTGCATTTTTAAAAAAATATATAGCTTCCTTAAAGACTATATATTTTTTCTGTGAAATTCTGTATTTTGCTTCTTATAAATTTTCTCAAATTTATTTGACTTTTCATGTTCCTTTAAAAGATTAACTTCCTATTTCCTAAATAAATCAATATTTTCATGTTGAAATTATATTTTCTTAAATGTTAACACATTCTAACCCCTTCCATCTTATTTGTCATGCTAGTTCCTTTACTGCACACAGAATCTGAAATAGATTTAGATATAATTGGGTCACAGTTTATTAAATACCCAGCCTCCCAATTTAGTTCTGTAAAATTTCCAGATGCGCACACATGTTTTCTTTTCTTCCCACCACTGCAGAGAATTTCTCCCCACAGAACTTAACTGAATGGAAATTTGTTCATGTTCTGAATTTATTCAATGGTAGAATTCTCTTTTTTACCCTGTCTTTAAAGTCCTTTTTAAATCTCCAAACTAGATTTATAATTGGTTTCCTATTTTCAGTTGGATTTTTTTTTTTTTTTTACTTTTCCCTTCTTCCTTCACACACACTGGCTTTCAATTTCTTTGATTATTCCATTATTACTAAACTTGTTGCCTTGTGTCTTTCTTTCCTTTCCTCTTTCCACCCTCCTTCCTCCTTTCTCATTTTTCCTTTTCTTCTTAAAAAATTATTTAAATAAATGCTTTGAAATAGACTCACCAGTGGAATCCCTCATTCTGGTAATTCGTAGTCACTTACTTGGGTCCATGCACAAGGACTCCATCTCCACCTTCCACTTGTGTTGTTTTTTGTTGTTGTTGCTCTCTTTTAATTTATGTAGATTTAGACCTCTGGATTTTATTTTTGTCTTTTCCATAAGAAATAGTAGTAAAATAGCAACGTGATCTGGCCTCCAATTGGTAAAGCTGTGAGATTACTGGCTTGTGTGCACAGCTAGCTAGCTCTGAGATGTGTATTTCCTAGAAGAGAAGGATCAGTTTTGTGGTCTAAAGCAGAGGCTCTGGCGATAAACTGCCTGGGTTCAATCCTGGCTTTGCCATTTAACTGAAGTTACTTAATTTCTTTTACTCAACTTCAAAATGAGAAGATAACGGTATCTACTGGATCAAAATATTAGGAGGTTTAAAGTCGATAATAGATGGAAAAACTCTTAAAATCTTCCATATATGCTAGCTTTTATTATTAGGTGGGAATTATTTTCAATGCACGAAAGGGGAAGATTAATATTTTTATCATTATCAAAATTCCTAACTTAGAAACAAATGTTAAAATGATCCAATCATTCAATTAATCATTCAAAACCAGTGAATAAAAAACTGTTTAATTTCAAAGGTACTAGAACCATGTGCAAAACTCTTGAAAAATATCTTTCTATATTGAAAAAATATTATCGACTTTATTAAAAGATCATGTACCAGGATAAGGTATCTTTCACTTATCTATTGCTGCATAACAATCACCCCAAAATATATAGGCATTAAATAAAACCATTTTATTTGCACATGATTTTGTGGATCAGGAATTTGGACAGAGCACAGACTGGATGTCTTGTCTCTGCTGCTCACTGTCTGGAGTCTTACTTGGGAAGACTTGAATGTCTGGGGATTTGAATCATCTAAAGCCTTCTTCACTTGCATGTCTGGTAGTGAATAAATGGAATGGATTGGGATAAATGGTAGGCTTGGCTCAGCTGGGACAGTTGACTGGTCTGTTTACCTGTCCTTCCCATGTGGTTTGGACTCCTTCACAACATGTGGCCTCAGGTAGTCAGACTTCCTACTTGGCAGTCAAGTCTCCAAGAGTAAGTGGGCCAGAGAAGAAAGAAAACTGTATGATCTTTGATGATCTAGCTATAGAAGTACTTAGTATCATTTCCACAAGCTCTGTTTATTGTTCGATCATCACAAAACTGACCTGATTCAAGGGGCAGGGTATAGGTTCCACCTGTTAATGAGAGACGTGTCATAGAATTTGTGGCTATGTTTTAAAAGCAGCACAAAGGTTAGAGAAAAATTGGTTGTACATCATTCTAGTTGTATCTGCTGGTTTCAAGGAGTAAGTGGTTTTATTTATTTATATGAAAACACAGACTTAAAAGATAAATGACCTAATGGAGGAAGGGCTTTTAATAAGGAGTGTCTATAGGAAAAATAGTGCTACTTCCCTGATGCTTTCAGATTTATGCTGACCTTGATGTTTTTTCTTCTTTAAATATTTGCTTCTGTTTTTTTTAGCTCTCCCATTTCCTGATTATACAATTAACATGTTTTGTGTTACACAAAATGTACATAAAAATATAGGAAGCAGAACTATGTTTCCATCAACCCTCATACTAATCATCCTAATATCAAGAAAAAAAACAGTCAGTATTCTGACATATTTTTCTCTTTCCAGTGTTTTTACTATGATAGGTTTACACAGTTTAAATAATACTATGCCCACAATATTGCCTATGTTTTCAATTTAACATTCTGTTATAAGCAATTTTTCATATAACTAAAAGTTATCAGTAACCTTTCCCTTTGTCTCTCTATATATTACTACTAGATTTTAAAACAAAAAATTTAAATTTAAATTAAAACATGATAAAACATTAACATATACAGGACTATAAAATTAAAAAAGAAAGCTACTTCCTCTATTATTGGTTTATAAATAATTAACTTCTTTTTCAAGATAAAATTTTTGGTATTTTTATTGTTTTAGAATTTATTTTCCTTTAACAATAGTCTATTTTGAACTTTCTCTGTTAGCATTTATAGTTTTACCTTTATTTAGATTATTTCTAATCCATGTTTTCCAATGTTTAATACTATAAAAATGCTGCAACAGGCATCTTTGAATGTGGAAAATATTTTTTGCACATTTGTAAAAGCTTTTCTGTAGGTTAGAGACCTAGGAATGAATATATTGGCTCAATGAGTCGATTGTTTGAAATTTTGATAGATAATGCCAGAACTGTAATCATCTGTTTTAATGGTTGGATAATATTCCTATCTAAAGATGTAATTTAATTTGCTTAATCATTTTCCCAGAATTGAACATTTAAGTTGTTAGAAGTTTTCTCCAATGATAAATAATGCTGCATGAATATTCTCATGATGACATCTTTGTCAGCATTATCTTAGGATTGATTTTTATAAAAGAAATTAGTTGTCATAACATATGGATGTTTTACAGACTCTTCATTCATATTGCTAAATTGATTTTTCAGAAATGTGTCAGTTTACACACCTGGTATCTTCAAACTTTTAAACTTGAGATTGGACTAAAGTGTTGCTGTAAAATGTTGCTTCTTAATTTCCTATCTTAAGGTTAATAATATGTTGTAAAAAAGGGCCAGAATTTGGACAGAAAATGATAAATACTTTTAAAATGACTCATATATTACTCAAAATTCTCTGAATGCCTATGAATAATGTCCTCTGTTGTCCTTTGGCAGTCACTTCCTATTGCTACTACACGTAGAAAGTTGGATATATATTAGTGAGGGTCAGGTTAGTTGTTCTGGTATGGGTCTATCATATATTAATAGGAAGTAGAAAATGCTAAGTTCTGGAAATATTCCGTTTCTTTAGAGAAAAAAATGTTAGAAATGATCCTTAAATCCTTAAAATGGATTCCACAACATTTGAAGCTGTATTTTATTACTCCGTAATTTTTCTTGTCCTTCAGGTTAAAATAATATTCTCAGGCAAATGGATTTTGGATCTTTTGAGAGAAATGTTTCAGTTCAGGATATAGAGGACTGGATTTTCAAACCACTCTAAATCTTGACTTTCCCTTTATCTTGAAAATCACTCACTTGTCTTTTAGTCTTCTTTGCTGTGGATGTTAATTTTATTTGGTTTGGGTGTTTATTTGTGTTTAATTTTACAATTAGGTTTTCAGCTCCTTGGACACAGCAATTATTTCTTGTATATTTTCATATCCCTTGATAGCATTAAAAAGTACCTTGATCATAGTAGATTCTTCATTCATTTATTGTTCAATATACCTTTTTACATATATTCTGTGCTAGATCTGGAGATTCTATGAGAAGACATAGTCTTTGTGCTCATAAAATAGTCATATAATTCCCTATATTGTCCAGTTTCTGTTGCATTTGGGTTGGGGATATGTGACTAGTTCTGACCAATGGACTATGAACATTTAACTATACTGAGACAGTTAAGAGTTGGTGTACCACCATCTCTCTTTACCCTGATATAGCAACTTTGGAAGCCAAATATTGAGATGATGATATCAGAAACTGGAGTCTCAATCTCTGAGTTACTGAATGGAGAAGAGCTGGAAGTGCCCACCACATACCCTAGACTTTGTGTGAGTGACAAATAAACTTTTTTTGGTTTAAACCACTGTGATTTTTAGGTTTATTTGTTTCTGTAATGAAACTTATTCTATCTTGAGAATTGCCATTAAACAGCTCATAATCTATGTGAAATAAAGACATGTATGATTAACTTTTGAGTGTGTGTCTGTGAAATAGAGTGACCTGTGGACTTTGAGGTTCTTAGTAGAATAAGAGTTCAATATGATTGCTTTCTCTGGATTTTAGACTCCTCTTTTAAATTTTTTTTTAAAATTTTATTTTTCAATTACAGTTGACATATATGGACTCTTCTTTAACAATCTATGAGTTTAAGGAAAAACACAACTTCTCAAAACTGTAATTTCCTAATTTGTAAAGTGAGAGGGCTGGCCATTTTTCCCTCTCTAATTCCACCTCTCTTTTGTAAGCAACTGTGAGAATAGAAGAAACAGAGACCATAGGACATTAATATCTTTATAAAAAGGTACTTTTCTGTGATTTATTGGTTAGGCCCTCACAATACTACACTTGAAGTAGCAGATGGAGGCAGGAAGGGCCATTATGTTTTAACTCACACATAGATCTTTCAGTCTGTCTTCAAAAAAGCCATGAAAATTTGTTGCAACACATGTGTTACTATCAACAAAAATACTTTTTCTTTAGAAAGAGAATGCTCACAAAACCATCAAACTCCTACTCAACCTTCCTTGTTGGATATTGCATCTTAGGGAAATCTTTTCTTGAATATCTTGCCATTCCTTTACACAAAAAAAGTCATCTACTACCTTTTATATGCTATCTCTACATTCCAAGTACACTTCCATTACTTTTCTTCTTACATGATATTTTATTATTGTTTTCTAAACACCTGTTTCTGCTCTACCAGACTGCACACTCTACAAGGAAAGAGTTTTTCTTCATTATATCTCCAGGGTCTAATCCTGTGCCCAGCACTGCATAGCCATCTAATTAATACTTAAATAGCTGAATGACGAACAAGTGAATCCTTCGCTGTTACCCAACATTTTCAGGTAACGACTTGAGAATGGATGAGACAGTACTACTACTCCAATTAATTTGCTGTTACCATAATCCCTTCCCCACTAACTTTTTTTCTTTTATGAGATGGGCCATTTCCAGCTGACCTGCTATGCAGTTTCGTTACCAAAATTATGTTTTAGCTCTGGCTTCTTAGCTTGTTTTGCAAGGGAATTAGGAGGTTTAATGCATTTGTGTTGTTAAAGAGCTTGAGCTCTGCTTAGGAAAATCACTTTAGATTGCCTAAGTGCTAGCATCATAACATTTAGAATTGATGAATAGAATTCTTGAAACAGTCTTGCTCATTGTGGTATCATTGAAAGCATGCTATACTAAATCCCGTTTGTCTTGGGTATAGGATTTCTGGAAGATGAATTGAAAGAAGAAATTAGTGGATTTTGGATTGGATTGTGTAAGAAAGAACAATTTCTATAAAGGTCCCTTTTTTTTAAAGTGACAAGTGCTAGAAAAATTTCTTTAACTGCACCTACATGGGCCTGGTAATTACAAGTCTAATAAATGGGCAAATCCCATATGCTGCCAGATGAAGAGTATGAGAGGCACCTCTGCCTTGAAGGCTGTCCTGGAATGGGGCAGAAGAATGCCTAAGGTCACTCCTATCTAGAGTCCCTATAGTTAGGTATATCATATAGTCACATTCATTTTCTGGGAGAAGGGAGGCTTTATTGTGTTGTGTGGAGTTTGACAGGCTTGGTATTTATGTTAGGCATGGATTTAAAATGATAAACAAATATGTCTTCAATGCTTAGGAAGGATTTGGTGGTCAGAGAAATTGCTGGCTGAAGTAGGAAGTCACTTCATTTGAGAGAATTTGATCAGTGTGACTTGGGGAGACAGCTAGAGAGGAAAGAATTTACTCAGCCTGATGGTGTTAAATATTCTCTGCAGTGTATTTCAAACATTTAGCCTAAAACACACCATCTCTCTTCCCTATAGTCAATGAAAAAGGCAGGGTTGTACATCTCTTCTTATACCCATTTTTTTTTACACTGCCTTCTGCTTACTCAGTTTTCTCCTCAATGCATTTAAATTACATTTACTTCTATGAAAGTATATAGAGTTTCTTGTCAGCAGGCCTGAAAGACTTGCTCTCTTCCAATTTTAAGAAATGAATACTCCAAAAATAGATGTTTCTCCAAATTTTGCTCTAAGAGAGTACTCACCACTACCATCATCCACAAACTTCTATAGACTACCCATTCTATTTAATAATAATACTTAACAATAATAGTAACAATTATTGAAAGTTTAATTAGAGGTTCTAATACTGGGAACATTTACGGGAATTTCATAGTTACTAGGTAGGAGAGGCAAGAACAGCATCCAAATCATACAAATTTAGTGTAGAACTATATCAAAATGATTGCTTGATAATCATCTATGTTTAGTACTTTTCACAGAAAGACAGGTTGCGATGACTATCAGTTTCTCTGATCAGAGGAAGGGAAATTTTCCCACTAAAAGCAAGAGTAGGAGTTATGGCTGGGTGTGGATAACAGGTATGGTTGTCATGATTGCATGTAAAGTGTGTATGGGAGATGTGAATAGAAAATAATTTTAGCTGGATGACATTGACATTATTCTCTCTAAAGTATAAGTTGAAGTTTTCTGAGAGTGGGCTAAAATGGGGGCTTGAAGAGTATGTTATTACTCAGATTAGTCTGTCGGTTATCAGATGTGTCTTCAAATTACAACATGCAAATTTCAGTAAATTACAGAACTTAATTTTACTCTCCATCATGATTATGATGATAAATCCTTTGTATCTGTGATTTCATCAGATGTGTGTATGCTTATAGAATAGCAGAGAACTGACTGAAATTGAGATGTCATTTTGAAAGCAATATTTAATGTAGCATTGGGATGCATGGGCCATAATATTACCCACAGTTGGAAACTTGTAGAAAAATACCTCTTGGGTCTTGGTGAATTCTCATTAACTCTGAAAAGCCAGATGGAAGATAGAAGAGGTTGACACCTCCCATTGCACCTCTGTGAATGCCACACATCACTCTTCTTTCTCTAGTTGCCCCATAAGAATTGGACAGGACACCCATTTCTGCACACATCATAGAACTTCAGGAATGATTGCATTAAAATAAAACTTTTTTTTTTTTGCTTTTTAATTTTGTTGCATTTTCTCTCTTGGGAAGATTTACATTGAAAGGACTCTTTGTACATAGCTCATTTGTTCATGTTTTTAGCAATTTGTCTGCATTTCTATTCTGAATTCAACTATTACTCTTTAGGAACTTTACATGCCATGTTAAACAAAAAAGACCCCTCTTTTTTACAGCCATAAAATGAGAAATAGATGCTACTATTTAGTAAGGAGTGGATATCATTAATTCAGCATATTAGAAATCCTCTGACTATAGGATTTCTTCTGAGATGATATAAAAATTAGAGTATTTAGCAAAGAATACCATTGTCATAGCATTTCATTAAAAAAAATTCAATTCTTTAATTTCTTTTTCTGAAGTACTAAGCAGGGAAAGTTTAGTATCAATATATATAAAAGCACATTTTCCTTACCAAAGCAGTAGCATGGCCTTCTGGATAATGAGGCAAATTAAAATTTAGGAGGACTGGGTTCTTCCAAACTCAACTACTGCTTGACCTTGTAGTGCTATTTACTCTCTCTGAAGCTCAAGTTCCTCATTTATAAAGTTGAACTTATAATGATCTTGAATTTACACACTCCTTTGAGGATTATAAAGGGAAGGTACTACATAAACCAGGGGCTTTTTATTCTTTATAGTTTTTTCAACTGAGAATATTACTTAGCTAGGGTTGAGAACAGATCAGTGAGGAGCTAAGAAGTAGAATTTTTAAAGAAAGTTTAAACTAAAAGTTTTGCTGAGAGCAAATGTTTATATATTAATTTATGTAATCCCATTGGCTACCATGTTTGGAAATGTTTCTACATGAAAAACTAAATGGCCCCAACTCATAAGAATAAATCTCACTTGAGAATCCTAATACTCAACTTCAGGGAATATTTAGCCTTTGTAAAAAAAATAGTCTGATTAGATTTAATTCTCCTACTCACTCTGGTAAGATGTTAGATGACTAACCTGTATGCCACGCATATATTTTAAAACTGCATTGGACACTAATTGTTATCTCCCTGCATGTCCTCACTGCCTCAACTGGAGCTGGACCATCTGAGCTATGAGATAGCTATAGTTGATTAGTAGATGTCCCTAGTAAGAAGCATAGGGAGGTGTGTTTTCAGAGCAGATATTAATTGTCTTTATTCAGCATAATAACAGACTTCTCTAATGTCTATGGATGTTGGTTCAAAAGAAGATTCAAAAGAAGATTCAAACAGTGGCTGGTTTTGAGGAAACCAGCAAGAATCTTATTATCCTATTAACTGTGACTTCATATCTAAAATAGATCGTTGTTTACATTAATATATTGACCTAAACCAAATGTGATCAAGGTGAGAGGACTGTTATTTGGAGAATAGATAAACCTACATAAAGAGAATTTAACAAGGCCTTCTGGGTTGTATGATAGTGAATTGCAGATGGCTCAATTGTCTATTTATTCAACAGTATGGGTAGGAAACAGCACTAGATATTGGTTTGATGGTAGGTAAAAAGCAAACCATCTGTATATACAAACATGTCTCTTAGAGAAAAGGGCAAACAAAACAAGAAGAATAACAATAGAATCATAATTTAGGAATTAAAAATCTTAGGAGTAGTAGAACTACTTTTAAATGGGTAAAATATGCCAAGAGAAGTACTGGCTAGAAGGATAAAGAAAATTATGGAAAAGAGAAAGGGAAAGAAGAATGGAAAATATGTTAGAGTTTATCATTTGTGAAAGACTAACATCACCATATTGAAAAGTTATGGAATATTTTTGTGTTATTTGGTAATGAAAAATATTACTTTAAATATGTGCAATATGAAATCATGTTTTATAATAAAACTTGAAGAACTTTCTAATATTTTGAGAGGCTATATGAGCTGTTTTTTGTCATCAATGACTCCAAACATAAATGATGACCTGGCTCAAGGCATTAGGGAGTGGTGGAGACTGTGGTGAAGTGTCAGCTGCTGGTCATGTTTAGAGGAAAGAGGGTAGACTTTCTGACCTGTTTAGTTCTGAGTTTTTGGCTATAAGTAAATTTCTTTACACTATGTTCTGGACAAAATGAAATTTGGCTTCTTTGACTAACAGATCATCTAAGAGAAGCTGGTCTCATGAGAACAATGGTATTTCAAAGCCTGAAAAAGTGCAACTCATTTCCACAATGGCACTTTCTCTATGAGCATTTGGTGCCCTATTGCTGATTCTAGGCGTCATAAACTTTGTATGGCTGACATTTTCTGACTCAACTCCTGCTATAATTGAAATTACTTTATTAAACAAGCTTGAATCATTTCAATTACTTCATGGCCTGGAGTGTTGGTGGGATACATGATGACTACATGCTGATTAAATTAGAGCTCATACATCCCAGCAAGATGTGCATACCAGAAAATGGCTTTCTCTTTCTTCAATATAAAAAAGCTCTCTCTAATTCATATTCACTAGATAGATCCCTTTGGGTTGTATATTAATATTCATAAGATAAACCACATAGCTAAAGCAGAAGATTAAAGTGAAGTCTCTTAATAAAGAAGCAAGAGTAATGACTACAGTAAAATCTCCAAAAATGCCATTATTCCCCTGAAGAGTGAACACTACTACTGTACATGTGTTGAAGCTGAGCAAGAGAACAATAAAAAATGAATTACTGCAGTGATCTGGATTTTAAAATCCACTTGAGAGGAATGAGCAAACACAAACACTTAGACCAGAAGAAAAGAGTATTAGGATCAGACGTTTGTACAAAGCAATAGCTTAAGAGTAGAGTTTACAGTTCACCTTATTTTGCTATGAGAATAGATTTGTGCTATATGAGATAGCACTAAAAATCATTTCCCTTAAATAGACTACGTGGTTTTCTCTTGGATTTAGTACTGAATTCTGAAGACTGAGGGTAAACTAAACCACTAACCGTAGAACTGCACAGTTAATTCTTTCTAGTTACCTACAATATGTTTACTCTCTTGGCCATTTGTGTCGATCTCTTTTTGATGAAATGAGGAAATTACACTTGCGTAGACACTGCCTTCCCTGGCTTCCTCCTTTCCTTCCTTCCATAGATATTTACCGAGTGCACATTTTGAGCTGGATCTTTTTTTAAGAGCTTGGGACCAACAATTAATACTCAAAGCTTCTGCCCTCATGAAGCTCATATTCTAGTGGGAAAAAAAATAATCATCTAAACCAATTATAAATAATAATTTCAAAGAGTGAGAAAAACAAAGCCAATAAGGGCATTGGGGGTGACTTGTTTGTTTTTGGTGGGGTTTGTGATATTTTAGATAAGGACAACAGGAAAGGTCTGTCTCTGAGGAGAGGGCATTTGAGAAGAGAATATTTGCATACCATTATAATAATTTATTTTTGTATCATGCTTTAGAGTTTACTGGATTCTTTCAAATAAAATATGTCATTTAATACTCATATCAATCTTGTGAGATCAGAATTATGATCTCAGTTTTCTCAATGAAGCTAAGAAAGGCTAAGTGACTTGCCTAAATTACATAGCCAGTTGTGGCAAGACTTGGGTTAATGGCTTATATTATAAAATAATTTTACTATGACAAAGAAAATTAGGAAATTTAGATAAAACCTTAAATTCTACTACCACAAAAATATTAGCTTTGCATAATTTCTTTCAGTCTCTGTGTGGGTATATGTGTATGCTTGGGCATGTGTATGTGAGTGTGTGTAACGATTCAAGAAGAATTGAACTCTTTCAAAAATTTATTACTCAGTAACTAGGTTGTACATTAACATTTAGTCAAAACCAATTTAAAAAGGACTGTGACAGTCATTTTTATAATTTACAAATATTTAAGATGTGCTTCTCATGTCACAAAGCATGTTAGTCCTGTGGTCTAGTTCATTCCAAACACTTCTTAGTATATTACAGTTACAGGGTAATGGTATCACTCAATACAGTCCTTTATTTCCTCATGGCTGTGAGGAAGAGGACTACAAGATGAAGTTCTTGACATAACCTACATGCAAACCACATGTTTCTATAATCTGGTTGACTGAGTAATGTGATTTTAAATGTGTGCAATTCTTTTTGAATTACCCCATATTTTGCACGGTGAAAATCAGTTTCTACCTTTGTGTATTTTTAATTAACTCTACATGCCATACATTGCTAAATGGTTTAATTGTCAAATGCAGGTTTTCTTGCCCCAAACCATTAGTACAATTTCCACTTATTAAATCAATCCCCTCACTTCAAAAAGCTCATCTTACTTCTGCCAGAGCTTGAAGCAGTTGCATCTTCATTTTGTTTTCTTCCACTAGGACATGTCCCAGGCAAAGGGAACAGCATTTATGAAGCCCTGGAGGCTGACACTTAGAGAGTGAAGGAGTAGGGGGACGAAAGATGAAGATTAAACAGCACATAGATAGGGGCCTGATCTGGAGTGGTAATAATGCCACAGTGTGAGCTTTCTCCTTACGATGGTACAGAGCCATGGAAAGGCTTTAAGCAGGGCATGGACAAATTTACTTAGCTCCTTTGATTATTTTTAAAGTGTCATTGTCTCTTTTTTTTTCAGTCATCATCTTTTTAAACTTCTATAAACATCATGGGAAACTGGCTGTGTTTACTTGTGGGAGGGCATTTTGAACTCAACCCTGAAGCATATTAATAGACACAACCAAAGTATTGTTTCCTTTTCCTTCTAAGCACAGTTTCTGTTGTTACTGGAGAAATTTGACAAGCCCTGAAAATATATATTCGTATTTTCAAATGTACTATTCAACTAAAGAATTTAGTGCATCTACATTTACATGTTTGAGTGTTCATTCCATCACCTAAGAAGGCTCCATTTCTCCTTCTTTCATTCTCTCATCTCTTTCTTAGAAAGTAGCAATTAAAGTTAGTGCTGTACCAAAATTAGAAAGCAGCAAAAATATCCCCGGTATTATCATTTGGAGTCACACTGTTTTAAACCATAGTCTTAAAGAAGATTGAGAAACTGGATTTTGGTTTTGAACACTGACTCAAAAGTAAGTACCTTCCTGTGGAGGTTTATATTTTGTTCTGTTTGAAGAAAAGAGTGATTTATAAGATATATTTAACTGAGTGTTAGAGGAACTCTCATAATAGCTTTTATGTAATAATAGCTGCAATGTATTGTGTTAGGTTTTAGATATATAAAATCTCACACACATATAAAATAAGTAAAATAAAATATATACTATATATATAAAAATCTAAACACATACATATATAAAATCATTATTTTCAAAACAACTCTATAAAGTAGGTATTATCCCCATTCCAAAGTATGAAACCAAGGGCTAAGAGGTCAAGAATCTTGTCCCATGTCACATACAAGAGGTAGAACATAGCTTTGACGTAGGTTATCTGATTTCCAAAATGCTGCTTCTAATCATGTCACCCAGTCCTTCCAACGCCTGTGAATCTGATTTTTATAAAATATAGAAGTTGGACTAGATAAAGAAGTTGGACTAAATTATTTCTAAACTTTTTATTGCAGACATTTATTGTGTTCTTATACATTGTCAATCATGAGCAATAGTATTATTATATAATTATATATTTTATTATTTATTTTTATACTTTTTTTATATTTGGTTTTCAGAAACCATTTTTTAAAAATAGAAAGCTGAACAGGCTGCTGAACAGGCCAGTAATGAATGATAAGGATAGAGATTTAAAAAGGGCAGACATTGGAGCTTGAGGTAGCTGGATGCCAATCCTAGCTCTGACACTCACTAGATAAATCATTTAACATTTCTAAACTCCAATTTTTTTTATCTATAAAACTGGGATGAAGACATATAATGCAGAGTTGTATGAAAATCAGAGGATAGTGTTCATTTTTAGGTTATCATTGATGTTCAATAAATGTTTTCATTTTCATAATATTATCATCGTTGACATCACTGTCATTATCAGAACCTACAACATTAATGATAAAAAGAGGAGAACTTACTATGGTTTCCTTTGATATTTACTGAAAAAAGGGTCTGAATTGAGGAATTGATTTACACTAAAAATATTGGGTTACAAGTGAGTAGATAGACAATAAGTAGTTGAATATAATATTTTTTCATTCATTCAGATATTAATTGAACATCTACTTTATGGCTGTGTTACTATTTTAAACTATGGACTTAACAATAAACAAAAAAACAGTTCCTGTGGTCACATTACAACATTTTAGCAGGCATGACAGAAATAAAATAAATATAAATTATGTTATTAGTGGTGAGGGCAATGATGACAAATAAAGCAGGGTAAGTGGAGAGAGTGTGAGTTTCTATGTAAGAAACTTTTAATATATACTGTGGCGAGGGGTAAATGTTCTCATCAGATGACATTCGAGGAAAGACCTAAAGGGAATGAAGGAGCAAATGATATGAACATCTGAGGAACATTCGAAGCAAAGACAAAAGCAAGTGCTAAGACTCTGAGGTGGAAATGTGCTTCAGTGCTTAAAGAGCAAGGATGCCAGCATATCTGGAGCAGAGTGAGCCTGAAAAGAGCACAAAGAGATGATATCAGAGAGATAGCAAGAGCTGATTATATTGGCTCATGTAGCTATTATAAGGGTTTTGGCTTTTCTCCTGAGTGAGATAGGAAGCCATTAGAGAGATTTAAGTAGAACAGTGACATGACATTTGAAAGATTATTTTGGCAGTAGTATTGGGAATAGACTGTAGGTAGGCAAGAGTGGAAGCAAGGAGACAAGTTGAGAGACTATTGAAATAAATGCGATAATTTTGTAATAATGTTATAATCTGGATGGTTTTAATGAGATGGTAGCAGTGGAAGTGGTAAGAAGTGAATAGATCCTGGATAAATTTCTAAGGCACAGCTGAGATGATTTGCAGATAAATTAGTGGCACATGAGAGAGGCTGAGGAGTCAAGAATAACACAAAGGTTTTCATCTGAGCAACTAGAAGGGTGGAGTTGACCTTTATTGAGGAGAACACAAGGCCAGAGGTAAGTTTGGTGGTGACGGTGAATTAGAAATCAATAATTTAGTTTGAATATGTTAAGCTAGATAAACTTATTTAGCTATCCAAATGGAGTTGCCAAGAAGTTGAATAAGCTCTAGCTTTCAGGGTAGACGTGGTGGTGTAGAGATAAGAATTTGGGAGATAACAGCATATAGATGATATTTAGAGATATGCAACTGAATGAGATCACCCAGGAAGTGAGTGTTAACAGAGAAGTTCCAGGACTGAGCCCTAAGACATACCAATGTTTGAAAGTTGGAAAGATAAAAAAGAAAAAGCCTGATAAGGATCAAGCAATGAAGAAGGAGCCTTGAGAGACAGTGACTTGGAAGCTAAGCAAAGAAAGTGTTTGCAGGGAAGAGGAGATATGCCGAATAAGATGAAGATGGGGAAATGACCACTGGATTTTATAACATGATTGTATAGCTTTGACTGTACAGGTGGATAGCTTTGACGTAGTGGCTGCAGTGGAGTATGTATCAGGATTTAAATATTGATTGGAGCAGATTCAAGAGAATGAGAGGAAACAGTGTTTAGAACTTTTAAAAAGAGTTTTGTTGTTAAGAGGAATAGAGATTGGGGTGTGTAGTTGGAGGAGACATGAGATCACAAGGTTTTTAAAGACAAGAGATGCTACCGTATGTTATATGGTGATGTAGTGTGAAAAATTGATGATGATGATGATGATGCTAGAGAGAGAGACATAATTTCATGGTGTCCCTGACTAGGTAAGAAGGGATGGCCTGAGACAGATTGCAGAAATCAGGGATCTATAAAAATGTCATGTGAACAAAGATGATGACATAAGTACAGAGACAGAATCAAGACTGCAATAGCTGGTGCAGCTTTCTGCCTTTGATACAGAAGCTTCTGTGGAATACGACAAACTGGGAGATCCAGAAGACAAGGCAGCATGGAATATTTGACTATTGTCAAGAATGCATGGGCAAGAAGTTAGGTGCTTTCTGGATTCTTGCTGCCATATTGATAATACACCAATATCCTCTTGGTCAGGTTGCATCATTTTTTACTCTCAGAGTTCTTTACCTATTTGTAAGTGTCCTGAGAGCAGGGAAGATACCTTATATCTCTTATATCCTCCTATAGCTCCTATAGCACCTTGTACACAGTGGCTGCCATATAAATATATGTAAAATTGAATTGAAGATATTTCTCTTCAGGTACTAAAAGCGAGTTTATTTTGAGCTAAAGTAACAAATTGCAAAGTGGGAATTTGAACCTTTTGGTTATCAACAACCCATGTGACTGATTTCTTTTCAACTATCTGGATTTGACTACATTAACTGGTTTAGCTGTCTAGAGAAGAAAATGAAGCTCCATGGAGAGCTGTGAATGGCCTTTTCCAGGTCGTCCAACCATTTGCCAAAGAGTATTTGGAGGCTTTCCTTCCAGCTTCTTTGTTTTAGTAAAAGTAATGTGCTCTTACTACTAACACTTCTATTTTGTTTTAGCAAGTCATGTCAATTTCTGTTATTATTGTTTAAAATATTCTAAATTGAGGAGGGAGAAGGAAGAGAAGTAAAATGAAAAGCCAAGAGTTTGTAGATGGAGCTGAGCCCCACATATGAGCTCCCTCTGCTCATAACTGACTCTGAGATTTGGGGCAAGACTTTTAGGTTTCTAAGCTTCAGAGTCCTCTGCTATATATTATAATAATAATACCTGTTCTTGCTGGGAAAATTGGAAGGCCACCTGCAAAAGAATGAAACTAGACCGTTGTCTACCACATACACCAAAATTAACTCCAAATTGATTAAGGACCTGAATATAAGACCGGAATCAATAAAATGCATAGAGGAAAACATAGGAGCTAAACTCAAGGACCTTGTACTTAAAGAGAATTTTATGAATTTGAGCTCAAAAACAAGAGAAGTAAAAGCAAAAATAAATGAATGGGACTACATCAAACTAAAAAGATTCTGCTCAGCAAAAGAAATCATCAACAAGGTAAAGAGACAACCATCCGAATGGGAAAATATATTTTCAAGCAATATCTCCAATAAAGGCCTAATATCCAAAATATACAAAGAACTCAAACAACTCAATAACAATAAAAAAGCAAATGATCCAATCAAAAAATGAGCAGAAGACCTGAACAGACACTTCTCCCTAGAAGACATACAAATGGTGAACAAATATATGAAAAGATGCTCAAAATCGCTAGCTGTTAGGGAAATGCAAATCAAAACCACAATGAGATACCATCTCGCACCTGTTAGAATAACTATAATCAACAGAACAAGTAATAACAAATGTTGGAGAGGATGCAGAGAAAAAGGAACCCTCATATACTGCTGATAGGACTGCAAATTGGTACAGCCATTATGGAAAACAGTATGGAAGTTTCTCAGAAAATTAAGAATGTATCTACCATATGATCCAGCAATCCCTCTACTGGGTATTTACCTCAAAGACTTGAAAATCCATATCTGAAAAGATATTTGCACACAGATGTTCAGAGCAGCACTATTCACTGTGGCCAGGACATGGAAGCAACCGAATTGTCCTATGATAGATGATTGGCTAAAGAAGCTGTGGTACATATATACAGTAGAATATTACTCAGCCATAAGAAGAGATGAAATACTGCCATTTGCGACAACCTGGATGAACCTCGAGATAATGATGCTAAGCAAAATATGCCAGACAGAAAAAGTTGAAAATCACATGATATCACTTATATATGGGATATACACCTAAAAGTAATAAATGAACAGGACAAACAAACGGAGACTCATAGACATGGACAATGGACTAGTGGTCACCAGAGGGCAGGAGGGGGAAGACAGATGGGGTAAAGGGGGTCAAATATAGCGGAGTAGTGGGAGGGTGAAGTGAGTAAAGGAGATCAAATATATGATAGCTGAAGGAAACTGGATTTTGAGTGGTAAACACACAATAGAATATATAGATGTCAAATTATAATGTACACCTGAAAATTATGTAATTATATTAACCAATGTTACCCCAATAAACTTTAAAAAGTAAAAAAATAAAAATAATAATACCTATCCTATTGACTTTGCAGATTACTGTGAAGAGCACATGAAAATCTTGGGAAAAAAAGTAGATGCTCCTTTGCTGAGGTATGCAGACAAGCTTCAGGGTGTTCAGGAACCTCCTGAAACTGAATGTGAAATTTGCCTTTATGCCTTTTCACATATTCTCCCTAGATTCTCAAAGGTTATAACCGCACACCAACTTCATTTCTTTAATATAGCCTTTTTTCCGTCTATGATTCAAGCTGATTCTGCCCAGATCATGGTGTTGTGACTAACTCTTTTTTTCCACCCTTTTTTCCCCCCACCCTTGTATGTCTGCTTGCTTGATCATTAAGCCTTAGGATGTAAGATTAACAGAGCCTCGGGTCTATATTCATGAGGACAATAGCTTTTGGTTAGACTAAGGATAACAACTTGGCTTTAGACTGTTTCAGCCCCAGGCCCACTGGCCACTGGACCAGACAGGATGGCACCATGGCTGATTCCAGAGCTGGACACAATGATCAATTACCCCCTCCCCATCCAATCATCCAGTCGGTAGAACCCATGAACCCAACTCCCTTAGTTTCCATGACTACCGATTTTTCCTTATATAATCTGTACTCGGGAGACACGCAGGGAGCCAGGCCTTTGAGCAATAGCTCTCCTGTGTCTTTGGGACTTGGCAACTCTGTAATAAACCTCACTTTCTTTGCTGCAAAATCTGCACGTATCTCTTCTTTAGCTTAGAGGCACACGGGCAGACGGACCCCTTTTTGTCCTGGTAACAAGGTTTGTAAATCGTATTCTCAAAGGGTTTTGTGATAATATTGCTGAAAGGCAATATCAGGGAATGTAGAGTTGAAATTATTTGCCATGGCCAGGTGTGCTGTACCTAAATCACAATAATGTTTTTTTTTTTTTTTCTGCGCTCAGATGAGGGTTAAAAATAGCATTGCATTAAGTAATGGTTCTCAAACTTTTGGGCACATCAGAATCACCTGGAGGATTTGTTAGCTTGCTGGACCCTCTGCATAGGGTTTCTGATTCAGTAGGTGTGAGGTGGGAACCCTGAATCTGCATTTCTAATAAGTTCCCAGATGATGCTGCTTCTGCTAGTCTGGAGATTCATTGGCATACAGTATAGGTAAGCTCTGTAGATATTTGGGAGGCAGGTTATTAGAAAAGCTTTGATTTTCAGGAAGTGGGTACTGTTCCTGAATAGATGATGGTAATGGTCTCGACTTTTGATTTCTCTGTTGAAAAGGAAAGTAAGTTTCTTTACATTTCAGGATGTATGGGTGAATTCTTTAGTAAAACTGACTTCTTTCTTGAGCAGCATGCCACAACTCAACAGCCCTTAACATCTCTTTTGGGGACCAAAATTCCATCTGATAATATGCCTGCTCTTTCCCTGCTAATCTCACAAAGTGGCAGAGGAAGAGCCTTGCTTTCTCAAGCCCAGGAACTGGGTATGGCTGTCATGAGTGCTGAACGGGCCCTTTAGTTGAGGAAACCACAGGGTTTTCTGTAAAGCTTTTCCAAGAATTTGAAAATACACTTTCTTTTGAAAGAGAAGGAAGGGGATTTTGGAAATAAGTACTTTTTGAAGATGTTTACCTCAGTGGTGAACAGGGAGTGAGAAATTGAAATATAAGTACCATTTGTATTTGGATTCTGTATTTGTTACTGAGAAACATGGTCCAAAGCCACCTGCCCTGTTCCTTCCTCAGGAGAATGATACACACACATTTTATGTGGCTGTCCTGGACAGGACAGATAACGCTGATGAATAACACAGAAATGATAAGTGCTAACTAGCAGCACCCAGAATAAGGAACACTTGGATAAAACTTAAAACTGCAAAACAGGAAAAGAATATGTTTTAAATGCTGTCGAAAATGTGCTCTATGATAGAGTTAAATTTGGCCAATTTCATTTGTCCTCACAAATGTCATTTTTCAACATCTCACTTCATTGCTATTTTAATTTTCTCAGTCTTGCCCTCATCTTCGTTTTCTATTTGCCTTTAATCCTTTAATACGTTCTTCTTATCTTTACTTGACTGTTCCAAATACTTAATGTTTGGAGAAACTCTTTTCAATCAGATCTCGTATCTGTCAAGGAATAGTAAATAAGCATGGTATTATAGATTCGATTTTAAAAAGGCTATTTAAGTCACATCAGTATGAGCTATATTAATATATGAGATGCCAAGGGGTTTTCACAGTTACAAAACTCAGAGATGGAAATATCTTAATCCTTCAAATGTGGAAGAGGTAGAAGGACAGAACATCTTCACTTTTACAGGAGCAAAACTTGTCTGTCCAAGGACACATGGAGTCCTAGAAACACAGAGCAAAAAGACCGGCAGACAGTTGCTGGTTGGGGGTAGATTATATAGCTTTCTGCAGGAACCCCAACATTTTCCCTCTTAAAATCAACTAGGACTTACACAAGCACTTGCAAACTATTTTTATCTTTTTATTTTATTTTTTAATTAGAGTTGACATTCAATATTATATTATATTAGGTGTACAGCATAGTGGTTAGACATTTATATAATTTAAGCAATTCAGAGCTGGAGCTTTAAAAATGATGAATAACTGTAAATCCCCAAGAAGTCATGTATGGGTAAAACTGCAGATATTTATACAGCAGTTTTGGTTCCAAACATCTCTATTTCTTAAGGCATTTGAATATTTTTGGTTTACAAAAAGACTTCCACTTGTTCTTTTAATGTTAGTGTCTACATTTTTATAACTTTTACTCAGGTATCATGTTCATTACTGTCTCCATAAAAGCTAGTGATTTGGTGGCAGTGGTGCACTTTATGAGCTGTCATGGGATATGTTACATATTATGTTAAGGCGAGAAGGGAGAGGATAACAAACAAATCATAAAGCTGTCCATTTTCCTAGACAATTTTACATCTGTTTCCCTCATTTTTTTAAGGTTTTAAATGATCTGTGTGTTTTGCAAAGTAAAATGTTCATGTTGTTTTTCATGCTTGGCACAATTAAGAACCATGTTCTTATCAAAACATACATTTTACTTTTTTTTTTTTTTTAACCAAACAGTGAAGAGGAGACTTGAATGCTCATTTTGGTTGTCGTTAATGAAGTGAGACATTTCTGAGTCTCTTTCTCTGTTATAAAAGGATAATAATACTAAGTTTTGCAGGTCTGGATATAATATGGACTCTAAGATGTGGGAGAATGGAGCAAAGTGATTTGTACTTCCCAAATTACCTATGTGGTATTTGGTTTACTGCTGGGATATAGTCCTCATTGTAAATTAATACATCACTATTTTAGTTTATTAATCCACTTACGGGAGTTAGGTTAATGCAACATAATCCCTCTTGGACCTGACCACTCTTGGGAAAGTTTGATACAATGATAGAGAGACATGTATGCAAAGCTATATCTAAAGACTTAGATTTAATTGTACAAGTTATTCTAAATTTTTATACATAAATGATCATCATAATCAAAATTAAAAGGAAAATAATAAATTGGGATAAAATGTTTATAACTCGATGAATATGATGTCTAATGATTAATGGCTTCAGTTTATAAAGAGGTCATAAAATGGATAAGAAAAATTTTCAAATCACGATAGAAAAAAAAACAAAGGATGCGAATAGGCAATTCATGAAAGAAGAAAATTAACGAGCAATAAGAATTACAAAAAAGTCAAATTTCATTAGTAATCAAAGTAATACAAGCTAAAATCGAATACCATTTCTCTTTATCAAACTGACAAAAGTTAAAAAAGATAATATTTAATTCTCAATCATTTATTCAGTACAAATGGCTGTCCTAGCACCATCAGAATTGCCCTGAGATTTTAGAACATATACCTTTGCAGCATGCTCTCATTTCCTTCCTGGGCAATGTGGCAATGGGGAATGAGACCAAGCTTTGGACTCACGTACTCCGGGTTAGATCTGCAGCACTCCTACTTACAGTTAAACCCTTTAAGGCTGCAAGTTTCTTAAAGTTTCTGAGCTTTTGATATCACTTGTATGAAATGAGGAAATGCCTAATTTGCAGAGTTACTGTGAAGAGGCAATGAAACCAGGAATGCTTCTGGAAAAAAGTAGCTGCTTAATAAATGGTGGCTATTCTATCATTTTAGACTATTTTCTATAGTTTCAAACATGAAATTTCAAAATTTGTATTTTGTAATGTAAAATTACTTGACTGTTTAGAATTTATGTCAGAAACAAATATTGGGCAGGAACTGACTTGTCAGTAAATTCCAGGCTGCTTTGTGCTATGAGACATTTGGTGGTGTGACTCTGGATGTCACTTGCTTCTATATAGGAGGGAACATTTTTTTCTGGTAATAGGCAACTTGGAACATTTTTTTTCCTACCAAAAATCCGTACTGGATTTTGCAGCATGGAACATAAAGTTCATGCAGAACAGAGTGAGACAGACTAAGCGGGAGACAGAAAGAGGAATCATGCAAAACAAGAAAATCTATTACCTGGATAACAAGTCCATTCCCCTAGAGGAGTATACGCAGGAGGAGAACCCAGTGTATACATAGATACCTGCCGTAGCAAGTCAAGAATGAATAGGGTTAGAGAACTGCAGTTGATGAAGCTGCTGTACTTAAAATGTGAACATTGAACAACCAAGGATGGAGAGACTGAGAGAAATGTTCTGATACTAATTAACAGCCTATGCACGTGGTCCTGGAAGAGGTTGGAGCACAAAACAAGAAGACTCAGGCAAGGCCAAGAAAAGCAATGGGCAACCTCTGCCAGGAAGAGGTTTCTCTAATTGTGTGGTGACGAGCAATTGGAATGAACAATGCAGCAAAATGCTTATGGTTTGTTCTGTATGTGTGCAGCCCCATATATACTAGCTCAATATTATTGCACCACCAAAATAACAAGACTTTAGGCCTCCCTCCACCAAAATGCATCTTCTCACTTATTTCTAGTAGTCTTTTCATGATGGCTGTCCATTGACTGAAGTCATTAGCATTGATTTCTATCTATCAACTTCTTTCTCTCCAGTGCTGGTTTTCATCTGACCACAACTGCTGCCTGTAGACTCTTGGCAGAGGTCCTTTTGCTGGCCCTGACATCATGAGACTCCAGTTTAAGCCTGCTTAAGTTAATTCTTACACGAAAGGTCCCATTCACCCTACAGTGTAAGAAGGAGCCATTCTCAATGTCAATTTCATTGTCATTATAAAGTTTTCAAGAAAAGATTCTGCATTGTAATGGAACAAACAAAGTAAATCTCATCTGGAAACTAAAAGAAACATTCTGCTTCCTGGAACTGGCTGATCAGTTTGGCAGGTGTCCACCCCTTCCAGAAGGGGCTGAGTAAAGCTTGTTTTGGGCTGGGTGGTACCACACATTCTCTACGCTTTTGAATAGCTTAAGCTTCTTGATGCTCCGTTTTATCAGCTTACAATTTTCCTTGGATAACAGCAAGCAATTTCTCATTTCATTTCTCCTTTGATGTATGATCTCTCAAATGTTCATAGATGTTTTCCTTGCCTTTTTTGTTGCAGAGGTATTTATCTTCAGTCCTTCAATCACATCACTTTTGCTATTCTGAGTTCTCTTCTAAATGTATGACAGTTGGAGGTTTCTAGAGTTTGGCTCCCAGAGAGCAGTAAGAAAGTAAAAGCCTTTGGGCAAATGGCCCTGGGGCTTGCAGCCGTAGGCGGTGATGGTGTCCTCCCGGCTTAGCTTGATCCGATATTACTTCACTGGGTCTGAACCCCAGTTCAGGTTTTCCTGTTCTTTCTACTGCAAAAAAAAAAAAAAAGAAAAAAAGAAAAAGAAAAAGAAAAGAAAAAAAAAACCATGGCACCTAAGGGAAGGGAACTAATCTTTTTGTTTTTCTCTTGGGCAGAGTGAAAACATTAAATTTAGGAGGCTCTCTGTTCTGTTCTAGAGTAGCCTGGGGTTCAGGCATGGGCATCATAGGAGCAAGAGCATGGAGCTACACAGAGCTGGCTTGATAGTCTTGGAGAAATGACTTAAAGTCTCTGAGCTCGGTTCTCTTATCTGTATAATGCCACTAATTTTTGAGGCTGAACTCGGATGTTTGAACACGATTCTACCATTTGGAGCATTCAGTATGCTCAAAATAACAAGGAGATATTGCCACAATCATTATGTACTATGGAACCAGAGAAACCTAGCTTTACATCCCACCTCTGCCACTCACTAGCCGTGTGACCTTCTGCCAGGGGTCAGCAAGCTTTCTGTAAAAGGCCAGGTGTAAATATTTTAGGTTTGCAACTATTTGACTCTGACATGGTAGTGAAAGCATATAGTCTATATGGAAACAAATGGGCACGATTGTGTTCTAAATAAAACTTATTTATAAACTTGAAATTTGAATTGTGTATAATTTTTACACGTCACAAAATATTCCTCTTTTGACTTTTTTCAATCACTTAAAATTTAAAAACTATTCTTAACTCGAAGGCCACACAAAACAGTGGGGAGCTGGATTTGGCTGGTGGGCCGCAGTTTGCCCATCCTCACCGTGGGTCAGTTCTTCATCTAACTGTCAGTTCCTTTTCCTATGAATTGCATTGATGTGTATTTTCAATGAGATAAAGTGCTTGGCATATATTAAGTGTTCAATAAATTGCAGTTATTATATTTATTATTATTAACATTAGAAAGTGGAGACACAGGCTATAATGGTATATATTTTTAGTTTAATATGATTATAGCTAAGGAAAAAGGTTTCAGTTTGATTTCTTTCTTGAATTTGTCATATCAAGATGGATAGTTGAATGAAATCCAATTTTATAAGCTTCTCATCCATTGTATAATAAAAAGTTCAGTCTCATCTTTGTCCTGGGTTCTTGAGAGGAACTTTCTAACTCCTGGAATTTCCCAAGTGATGGGAATATCTTTGTTGTTCGTGGTGGGCTTTGGGGTCACACCTGAGTGTACGCTAATCAGGTGACTGTGGTTGGCCCCTGGACACTGTCAGCATGTGGGGCTCAACATACCAGAAAGACCAGCCCTGTGATTAGAGGGTTGAGGTTTTGGGCCAACCTCCTGACCTCTGAGGAAGGTAGAAGGGCTTGAGTTTGAACTCAGTCATGTGGTCAATGATTATTACACCAAAGCTTAGGTGAGTCCTGGTTGGTAATCATATATAATGTGCCAAGAGGGTGCTGTGTCCCGAGGCCACAGAAGCTTCATGTTTGGGACTCTCCTAGACTTTGCTCTAAGTGTCTCTTCATTTGGTGGGGCCCAACTTGTATCCTTTGTAATAAAACTTTAATTATATGTAGAGAACTTTCCTGAGTTCTGTAGGTTATTATGGCAAATTATCTGTAGCCCCAAGCCACTTATAGGCTAGCACTTAGTTTTGCATTTGACTTGATTCCTTGTGTACATACTTCCCTTGGCTAGACTAGAGAGGAAGAAGGTCAGCATGAGATTTAGGCAGAAAACCTGCCTCAGTCCCTTGATACAGATCTCTACAAATATAATTTCTAATCTTCACAATAATGTTGCAGAGTAAGGATTATTTTCTTATCCCTCTTTACAGATGAGGAAAATGGGCTCAGATATTTTGGGGCAAGAGTTATAGTTAAAATTCAGGGCTCTTCCTGCATATCAGAAACATGTCCTAAAACTTGCAATTATATGAACTATTGCTTTATTACTTACTACTTATATATTATCCTCCTAACCCATAGTAGTAGTAACAATAACAATAACAATAACAATGGCTAACATATACATTATTTAATGTGTGTGTGTGTGTGTGTGTGTGTGTGTGTGTGTGTGGTATGAGTGTGTATCTTAGTCTATTTGGGCTCCTATAACAAAATATAATAGACTGTGTAGCTTATAGACAACAGAAATTTATTTCTCACCATTCTGGAGGCTGAGATGTCCACGATCAAGGCACAGACAAATTCAGTGTCTGGTGAGGGTCTTCTTCCCACTTCATAGACAGCCATAGTTACCTTGGGTCTTCACATGGCAGAAGGAGCAAGGGAGCTCTCTAGGGCCTGTTTTATAAGGATACTGAAATCCCACTCATTGAAAGTTTTATCCTCATGATCTAATCATCTTCTACAGTCTCCATCTCCAAATACCATCACTTTGGGGGCAAGGTTTCAACATGTGAATTATTTTTTTTTGGAGGGGGACACAAATATTTAGTATGTGTATATATATAATTAATTTACTTTTCATAATAACCATTTATGATAGATACTATCATTATTCCTCTTCTATAGGTTAAATAGCATAGAATCACAGGGAACTTAATTATTTGTCTTAAAATACACAACTGGGAAGTTGTGGAGTCAGGATTTGAGTCTAAGCAGGTTGGCTGTAAAGTGCATGTTCTTAGTCACTAAGCTATACTGCTTCTTAGAAAAACCATGACCACAGCTACCATTCTGGGGACAGTTGCTACGTACGAGGCATAACACATGCCGTTAAAGTATTTAATCTTCACAATATTTCTATACTAGAGACTATCGCTAACCCATTTTACAGATGATTTAATCAAGATATAGGGAAATTAAGTACTTACTCAAGGCCACCACATTTTTAAATGCTGGAACCAGAGCCCACTGCTTTGTAAAAGAGTCATCCTAGTTCTCTAACTTGATGGAGGAAGAATGTTTAGGTGACAAAACTGGCAACAGGAGAGTAGACTCTTCTCTGTGGTTCCAGGGAGGACATTGCTAAACCTGGTGGAAAGAAAAGGAGAGAAGCAAGGAAGGTTACTGCAAAGAATCTCTCACATACACTCTTCTAAGAGACATCAAAAATAATTCATAGATGGAGGACAACCCTGAGTTACCTGTGGCCATTATGAGAATCGTAAATCTCCCCTTTCTATAGGAAAATGTGTTGAGGAGTTCCTTTCCAGCCTAGGGTCCTGAAAGCTTGTGAAGTGCCCTGGCATTTCTCTTGTTTCTGCCTTTCTAGGCAGCCAAGAGGCTGATCAGGTTGCAATTTTACTAAAGCTGGTCATTCTGAGGTTTATTCAGACATACGATGGTGTATTTTGTTCTCAAGTCATTATGCTATAGACAGGAATTACTGGCTTACACCCTCTCTGCCACATCTCTACTTTCACAGCCTCTGTTTACATATTCCAGGGGATCAAACCTTACTTTTACAAAACTGCCTTTTCTCAACAAGCTTTCACTGTGAAAGGTAAAGACAAATCTTTTTAAAAATGTCTTTTAATTGTTTCATTTTGGGCAAGAAAGAATAAACTATAAATAATTTTTAAGTGGGTCTGTGCATAGATAATTATTTCTCTAAAAAGAGTAATAGAGGCAACAAAGTATGCCTGGTGGGATGCGCAGCAGTGTGCTGGCAATATTGATCTCGGGACTGGGAGCTTGTTATCGGATAAGAAATTAAAAAAGAAGAACCGCACAGCTCACTCATGCTCTGCATGAGCACACAGCATCTGTGCTCTGAGTTCTGTGCTGGCTTCCCATCTGTTTGGGGATACAATCCAAGGTGGAGATTGTGATCTGTGGACTCATGGTGATTGGATCCTCACTCCTGAACTGTGCCCCTCTCTTTCTTGGCAGTGACAGCTGAACGGCTGAAGTCTTCTTGGGAAAAATTCTATATTGGGACTTTTCAGGCAGTGAGGTCTCAGAAGAGGGCCATCAAGGGTAGAATAAATGTCCTGTTATCCTGTGGCGGCCTAAATCTGTTGACTTTCACTGGCCTCTGGCAGAATTGTTGGGCATTAACATTGACTTAATTTAGCGGTGACAGCTCTGGGGCCAGGGGAGGAAGGTGAAGGCCAAACTGATCAAGGATGGTCTCAGCATCTTATCTTTTCCTCTTTTTCCCACTCCTGTTTCTCCCCTTGTGTTCCCTTTTTCTGTTAAATTTGTTAATTGGTCCCAGTACCATCTATGCTGTTATCCCAGCTGGGAAACTTGAAATCATTTCACAGTTATTTCCCCCTATTTGCCATTTCAGTCTGACATTTGACTCTTGCAACATTTTTTCAGAAGAGACCATCCCTTCAATTATTGAGATCTGCCTTAGATCAGATTCTTGTCATGGGCTGCTTGTATTAGGAGAGCTTTCTGTACAATCAATATGAACTCTCCAATTTAACAAAAACAGATTCCGGAATGATTTTTCTAAACTGGTGGTTCTGAAACTTTGCTGCATATCTGAATAATCTGGGAGCTTTTAAAACTGATGTCCAAACCATACCCCATACCAATTAAATTAGAATCTCTTGGGGTTGGACCCTGACATTGGCATTTTTTATAACTCTTGGAATGAATCCAATGTGTAGTCATGTCTGAAATCATTGTCTGATCATCTCTAATTCTGTTTCTCTTGCTCAAAAATCCTTCAATGGCTGGGTAGCCATTTTCTGTAGAATGGAAAGCTTATACTTTTTCACTTAGAATTCCTAGCCCTTTATGATCTGTCCCTAACCCCTATTTTTAGTCCTATCTCTGCATCATTTTAGTTCTAGTTCTAAACTGCTGTCTTGGGTTACTTATCATTCTTTATATATGCAATGCCCTTATTTGCCTCAGTGATCTTGCTCATGTCTTTTTCTTCTTCTAGGGTTGCTATATTGTCATTTATTGATCTAGACAGTATTTTTACTGTTCGCTATGTTCAGACACCCTGTCAGGCAATGAGGAAACAATGGTGAACAAAAGCAGATGCCATTCTTGGCCTCTTGGATCTTAAGACCTACCACAAATGTACAATTGCTACCGTGACAGGTACTACAAAGCAGAGGCATGTATTGCCATGAAGAATTATAGTAGGGGAATCTGACCTACTTAGAGAGATCAAGAGTCTCTCCTGAGAAAGAGATGCTAGAAACTTTTTAGGGGATCTAATGACTGAAGAAATAAAGTTTGGTTCCTTATCTTAAAAAATAAAGAAAAGAAAGTGCATAATTGTAATAAACTCTTCTAGAATATGTTCTCCTGGCAGAGGGCACAGAATAGCAATGGCCCTGTGGCAGGAGGGAGCATGGCAAGGACACAGGATGAAAGAAGGGCTAAATGCTCCAATCAGATAAAGCAAAAGAGAGCAAGATGGTGTGAAATGGGGTTGGAGAGGAAATGGGGCAGGTTGTGCAGAACCCATCACCCTATTCAAGTACTTCCGACCTAAGAGCAATGGGAAGTGATTGAAAAGTTTTTCAGCAAGGGGATTCAGTGTGTTTGGGTTTTGTTTGTTTGTTTGTTTATTTGTTTGTTTGAAAAGATGATTCCAGATGCTAGTTGGAGATTGACCAGAGCAAGCATAGTAGATGTGGATGGGTCAGGCGATAATTGATAGTCTAGACTAGAGAGATGTGACCTGAAGGCCCTGCTCCCATGTCATCTCTGTGAGATGGAGCTCAGCCAGAGTGAGAGAAGGGTGAGGATGGAAGTTGGACTGGACAGGCCGTTGATTTCATCCCTACACTACAAAATTCCCAGATGATGAGACCTTCCTTATCTTTGGGTCAGGGTGAGTGATATATTCCATAAACATCACAGCCTTTGCTTATAATATTGCTATACTGGGCCACTGTTTCTTTTCAGGAAAGCAAAAACTTGTCCTGCTTTTCATCACATAACAAACACTTAATGGATGCTCATTGAAATGAAAAAAAAAATATGAACTTCTGGAGTTCGACAGCTTGAATAGGACTCCTGACTCCCCGACTTCCTAGGTCTGTGACCTTGGGCAAATTAACTAGTGTCTCTGTTCCTCAGTTTTCTCATCCACCTCAAAGGGTTGTTATGAGAATTGAAGGAATTTATAAAATTTGCTTAAATACTGTCTGGCACATGGTAAGTGCTATATTTGTGTTTGCTATTATTATTATTATTATTAGGATCATTCATCTCATTTTGCTAGGATCTGGTTGCTTTGGGAATGGGCTTGAAAGTAAATACTAAGACTCTTAAGTTTTCATCCAATTCCTCTCCTCCCACATGATCTACGTAGTACGTATATAGGGAGACTTTCTAATTATATCTAACTTGCTCAGAACGTTAGAGATTGTGATGGTTAATCTTATGTGTCAACTTGACTGGGTCACAGGGTACCCAAATATTTGGTCAAACATTATTCTAGAGGTGTCTGTGAAGGTATTTTTGGATGAGATTACTATTTGAATTAGTAGACTGAGTATAGCAGATTGTCCTTCCTAATGTGAGTGGTACTCATCCAATCAGTTAAAGGCCAGAATAGAACAAAAAGTCTGAGTAAGAGAGAATATTTGTGGCATGCCTGATTGAGTTGGACATTAGTCTTTTCCTGACTTTGGACTTGAACTGAAACATAGTTTCTTCTTGAGTTTTGAGCCTGCTGGCTTTCAGACAGGAACTATAGCTTCTGTTCTGAGCCTGCAATTTGCCCAGGAGCTCTTGGGACTTGTCAGTTTCCACAATCATTTCAATCACTTCCTTATAATATCTGTTATATTATATAGATATCTATCTATAATATCTATTATCTATCTATCATCTATCTATCTATCTATCTATCTATCTATCTATCTATCTATCTATCTAATCTATCATCTATCTATCTACCTAATGTTATTGGTTCTGTTTCTGTGGAGAAACCTGACTAATACAGAGATGATGAAGACATGGTTCTAAAATAAAGTTTTATTATCCAAGTGGAGACCCTTGGAATAAGCAGTCATTATCCAAACTAATGGCTAAAGACATCAAGCACTTCTTCTGCATTTACCCAACATTTAAAAAAATGTCAAAGTCAGGACCATAGTAAGAAAGTTCTCCAGCCATTTGATGCTACACGTAATTATAAGTGCTTCATTCATCATGCCCACAGGCTGCTTTCTAACAGGATCATTCAAAGGAGCTATTTTCCCTCGTGGTCTAGATGAAGTGAATAATGTAAGAGTGAGATGTGTCGCCCTTTCCTCCTCCCATTCTAGTTCCCTGCCTCCTTTCCCTACTTCACATCCATCTTCGCACTGCAGTGTCCAAACAGAATATTTTATTTCTATCTTAAGTTACCACAACTTTTAAGGGAGCAAATGAATTTTTTCCTTTTTATCACAAAATTACTAAAACTTGTCCCTACTGGCGTAGGATGTTACATCTTCACTATAGCATTGCCTTTCAGCAAAATGCTATGGCTCTCCTTTGTCCAAAGTCAAACTGTAAATCCATTTACTTTATAACAATATTCAATGAAATGAAAATCTCTGAAGTTTCTCTTCGACTTAACATTTGTTTGAGAAAAATGAAGTTGCCATTGTTTGAGCTGATGAAGATTAAATGGACTGCCTCTGAATTTAATTGAGTCTCTGTTTGAATAATATCCATAGTGGGTCCTACTGCAATGTTTGGTGATTAATGGTGAGAACGAACAACAGTAACATCTGGACCCAAAGCTGTTCTTGGCTTAGAAGGTGTTCATTCCTTTGAGAAAAAGGATTCTCTGCATCATTGTCCAAATAATCATTAGCAAATAGATCAACTGAGACATTTTAATTAAAGTTTCAAAATGTAAGAAGGAAAGTTTCTTAACTCTTATTTTATGTACCCAAGTTAAAATAAAAATTCTGTTATTAAAAAGGGAGATAGATTTTACTTCCTCTGAGGAGGAGAAGGAAGGGTGGATTATGAAGTAGCATTTGTTTGCTCCTGAATAGATGTACACAAAGAAGAATTTAGGTATAGGATATTTTTCAGTCAGCTGTTTTAACTATCACTGTAGACAATATTTAAGAGAACTTTGAGGAACCATACATATTTGAAAAATAGTTTTGCCTATTTTTTTGTAATAAATATAACAAAATAGTTATGATAAGTTTTAATGATGAATAATTAAAACGATATAAAAAACACAAGAATGTTTTAGAAGATCTTGTTTATAAATGTTGACTAACTATACTGGGATTATTACTAATGTTTAGGGAAATAAAATGACTCCTGCATCTGTGCTTGTTATCATAGGAATTCTATAGAAGGAAGGGGAGATAGCTGATCAAATACATCAACAAATGACTTGGAAAGGGTATCTTAACTGAAGATATTTTAATGCTCAACTTAACAATCTAATGCTCAACTAAAAATATAAGAAGTACATTTTACAGAGCCAATCCTTTAGAAGAAATTTAACCCTGAGGAACAGCCAAATCTATTAACATTATAAAACAATAAACACAAGCAGACTAGGGAATAAAGATGTTGTGTTTATTTGAAAGCAGCATTCAAATTTAGAAGTTTCATTTCACAACATAAAGAGACACATTGGTCAAAACAAAAGTAGCCACTAGAGGAAAATGAACCAATAGATGTGGGAAGTAATAGTTTTCATTCAGATTGTCATTTGATATTATTATCATTTTGGCCAGCTAAATTACTCTGTGTCAGAATGGGTATACATTACCATAATCACAAGTAGCTGGATTGAGTTTAGGCCTTTCACTAATATTGGAAAATAATTTGTATCATAGAGAGTCAGTGTGTTTCCCTAACATGAGAAATCTCATCTACATGATAAAGATTTGTCTTTTTAGCTTTGTCCTTATTATAATTGAAAAATTCACATACTTTCTGCCCAAGATAAAAATACTTGGTTTTCACAGGATGACAAGTTCAGTGATTATCTTATATAGAGATAATAGTTTAATAAAAGTAGAGTACATATTTTGTAGAATATAAAATATGTATCTAATTACTTGGTAGAGCGAATCAGTTGTAAATACGTTTAGTCATTCAGCAAATAATATTGAGTTTCTGCTGTCTATATGAGTGCTATATTTATGAAGAATATAAAAGTGAATTAGATCTGACCCTTATCCTCAGAGAGCATACAGTGTGGTAGGGAGATCAAAAAATTAGAGTTCAAAGAAGAATATGGTAAGCATCAGCATGGATTGGCAGAACTCCTTTACTCATGAGAATCACGAGACATTCAATGACCAGGGTGATAGAGTTTCCACCTTCTCAGATGCTGCTGCTTACTGTGTGGCGAGAAAAGGGTCCTCCAGCATTTCTAATCTCGCTGGAAATTAAATGTTCAGCCTAGAAATGACACATGTAACTTCCACTATAACTTAAGGTCCAGAGAGAATCACAGGGCAAATGTACCATGTTCAGTGCTATCCAGAACTGGAAATAAGTGACAAGCAGCATTATTGACTATTCTAAGAATTCATCCTCTTGTGTTAGGATATCCAGATGCCCTTGATTCTGTAGGATAAGATTCAATGAGAAGGATATTTAACAGGGATGATACTTTGGCTTTAGATTCACTATTGCAACATATAGTCGAATATCTGTGCTGGTGATGTGAATCGTGATATTTTATATCAAACAATATAGACACCTTCGCAGACCAATTAAAAGAAGAAATTTTTACATCTGCTTTTTATTACTTTTCCTGTTGCTTATAGCTATTCTAACAGTTGTGAGATGGTATCTCATTGTGGTTTTGATTTGCATTTCCCTAATAGCTAGCGATTTTGAGCATCTTTTCAAATATTTGTTGGCCTTTTATATGTCCTCTAGAGAGAAGTGTCTTTTTAGGTCTTCTGCCCATTTTTTGACTGGATCATTTGTTTTCTTTTGTTGTTGTTGTTGTTGTTGTTGTTAAGTTGTATGAGTTCTTTGTATATTTTGGATATTAGGCCCTTATCAGAGATGTTGCTTGCAAATATATTTTCCCTTTCAAATGGTTGTCTCTTTACCTTGTTGACTATTTCTTTTGCTGAGCAGAAGCTTTGTATTTGTTATAGTCCCATTCATTTATTTTTGCTTTTCCTTCCCTTGCCTTTGATGTCAAATAAAATCCTCTTTAAGTCCAAGGTCCTTGAGTTAGTTCTTATGTTTTCTTCTATTCATTTTATTGATTCCAGTCTTATATTCAGGTCCTTAATCCATTTGGAGTTAATTTTGGTGTATGTGATAGACAACAGTGTAGTTTCATTCTTTTGCAGATGACTTTCCAGTTTTCCCAGCACCATTTATTGAAGAGACTTTCCTTTCTCCACTGTATGTTTTTGGCTTTTTTGTCAAAAATTATTTGCCCATATAAATATGGGTTTACTTCTGGACTCTCGATTCTGTCATAACAAAACTTTAACACAGGTTTATTGCATTCCTCAATTTATAGATGAGGAAACTCCAGTTGAGAGAGCCTTGCCAATTAGATTTGAACAGGGATTTGCACCCATATATGTTGAACTCTAAACCATATTCTTTTCATAATATTACACATCTTCCTTGGATTACTTGGTTAAGAGAGGGAAAAAGTGGGACAATGAGAAATGGAATCAAGACAATTTTAGCAAGTACTAGTATTCTAATCTACTTTTCTATCATTTTCCAAGGACCTTCAAAGCTTTCTACTTTTGACCATGGTGCTCTAATCTATATATGTATAGTAACTTTGATATGGGTAAAAAATGTTGGACCTCTAGAGTTATTTTGTTTTCCAGTGATCTCATGGGCAGCTTCAGATTTGCTTTGCCTTCTAAAAACCTTTTTTGGTCTGTTGCTTTACAAAATCATCTATAATATCTCATATTTTGAATCAAATTTTATTTTTGGATATCTATGATTTTAATTGCTTATAATTTTTGAACCATGTGAAGTTTAGAAGAACAGTTTTTCTTGTTTCTTCCTTGGTTTATTTAGCTTAGTTACCTCAATTATTGGAGGTTTATTTACTTTTCTGTCATAGGTGGGCCCTTACAAATCATTTCGATGATACAAAGGTATTCAAGGTTTGGTTTAGATAGTCAGAATAAAGATTTCTTTAGAATATCAGTAATAAAAATTGCTAGGTTTCTGGTCAAGGACTAAGTAAATAGCTCACACTGTAATCAGGCTAAGGTGTCTTAGATTGTAACAGAAGCAAAATGCAAAAATAACTAAAGCTCCTTTTTCTTAGGAAGGGACAGCAATAAACCCTGTATTTGTATATGAAATATTCCCACAGAACGAGTGCATTTCCATGTAACACAATGAAAGTACATTTGCATATACTCTTCAGTTTATAAAACATTTTCTTGTAGAATCTCTCCCAGAGCCTGATGGCAATTACATTAGGTAGATATGACAGTTGTTAGTATGATAGCCCCATTACCTGGTGAAAAAATGGAGACTTAGAAAGTGTAAGTGACTTGTCCAAGGTTACATAGTTGGACACAGAATTCGGGTCCTGTGAATCCAAAATCGGATCTTCTGAGCACTAAATGACTATAGCTGCATATTTGTGACCACCTCTGAAATAAGATTTCAGGAGCAGTCACTGATGGGCCCACTTTTCCCCAAAATAGCACTTTATTATCCCTCCCCCCATTAGTAATGGTAGTTCTTATTCTACTATTAACTCTTTGATGATGCTTATAAAGCATATTCTCTCTGTCCCTGTAAGCCTTTGGAGATAATAGTAATGGCCTAGAAGATCTTGCTTGTTCTCCCAGTCCATTACCAATTGTCAAATAAGTCCCATAGGAACTCTCAGATAGCATTCCCCAAATTGTGTATATAGCACTTCCTAGCTGTGTGGTCTTGTACAAATTACTTAACCTCCCTGGGCTCCAGTTTCATCTGTAAATGGGGTTAATAACAACTCCTACTGTAATGGGCTATTGTGAACATGAAATGAGTTGATTTATTCAAAACATTTAGAATGGTGCCTGGCACGTATTGAGAAGCACTCAGTAAATGTTGGTTACTATTATTAATACCTGCAAAGTGCTTGGCACCCAGTAAGTGCTCAATAAATGTGAATTAAGAAAATTAAAGAGAGAGAAAGAAAAGGAAGATGAACTATACTGAATTCACAGTTTTCAGGTCAGGACTTGATAACTAGAAAGAGTGGCAGAACTCACTCCCCCACACAAACTTATAAAACAGTGACCTTAGTGTGGCGGAACACTGAACCACTTCTGCTTCCAGATTCTCTGCTAAAGTTTATCACCATCCATCAAGAAAATGCCGACAAACCACTGGGCTGTGATTCATGGTGCCCATCAAAGCTGGAGCCAGTAATGACCTCTGTTGCTGCCTCTTGAGTGGGGTTTGAACCGGAAAACCCTGCCATTCACCTGCACATTTTTCAGTACTCTGGGCCTCTGCTATAATGAATGGACTTGCAGACACTTTTCTCAGCAAAATTGACAGCAGTGCTTTTAGGAAAAGTGTTCAAAAGCACATCCACAAGAATGTTAAGCCAGGCATGTAAGTAAATGTGAATTAAGTCATCGCATTCTGGCTAATCTCTGAAGAGAATGCGCCTTGCCTGCCTTTGAGCAGCTAAGAAAAATAAAAGAAAGGATTAAATTATTTGCATGCAGTTGAACTAAATGCTACGTTTGTCTTTAGGGCAAAATGTTTATAGTATTTCCCACCGGCTCTGTAAACAAACTATTGTGCTCCTGGCTAAGATTTAAATCCCCAGGTGCTTGGGTTTTCAGATCACAGGTTCTAACTAGTCTTTAAAAAGGAAAAGGCTTTTACACAGTAAGGATACAGGACACCATAAGGAACTGCAGCTCTGAGGCTTACCTTGGCACTTTGGATTCTGTAGTGAAAATTAAATAGCTAAAGATGATTCGCTTTTCTTTAAAAGAATGGGCTGTAGAAAACCACGGAGTAATTACCTCTCTGATAATTTACTCCAGAGAGGTGAAAGAAGTCCAAGGTAGGTAAACATAAACAAAAAGTCATGCTGGATCTACCTCGTTGAAGACATGAAGTCCCTATTCCCTGTTTAAGGTTTGATATAATTCTTTCTTTTAAAAAATACAACATGTATTACTTTAAACTTGTATTAGTGCATAAAGAGAGATTAAAAACTACTTTAAAAGAAAGTTATGATGACAACCCTGCATGGAAGACATTTCTTTCCTAATGAAATTATTGATGATTGTGGGTTTGATTCAGATTGAAGGTAGATTATTTTATTAGTTACTGCTGTTGAACCCCAAACTTACTTGACTTGATTTGCCTTTACTCCTAACTTGCTCATGCAGGATATAGAGATATGTGATAAAATTAGTAACAATAATAATAAAGATAATATTTTAAAATAACAGACTTATGGAGTGCTTGTTTTGTGCCAGCATCTTCCTTTATACATATTTAATTTTTAATAATATTTTTTATTTTTCAATTATAGTTGGCATATAATATTATGTTAGTTTCAGGCATACAACATAGTGATTAGACATCTATATAACTCTTGAAGTGATCACCTCAATAAATCTAATACCCCTTTGACACTGTACATAGTTATTACAATATTATTGACTGTATTCCTTATGCAATTCTTTATATCTCCATGACTATTTTGTAACTACCGATTTGTACTTCTTAATTTTTTCCTCCTTTTTCGTCAACCCCCTAAACTCCTTTGCATCGGGTAATTGTCAGAATGTTGTCTGTATCTATGAATTTGTTTCTGTTTTTGTTGTTGCTGTTTGTTTCTTTGTTTGTTTTGTTCTTTAGATTCCACATGCACGTGAAATCATATGACATTTGTCCTTCTCTATCTGACTTACTCCACTCAGCACAATACCCTCTAGGTCTATCACGAAATATCTTTTTCTATCCCTTTACTTTCCATCTGTGTGTGTCTTTTAATCTGAAGTGAGTCTCTTGTAGGCAGCCTATGTAAAGGTCTTATTTTCTTATCTATTCAGTCACCCTATCTTTTGAATAGAGCATTTAATTATTTTTAATTTGAAGTAGTTGTTGACAGGGATGTAGTTATTGCCATTCTTTATTCATATTTTTGATACAAACTTTTTCCTTCTTCTTAAAGAAGTCCCTGCAACATTTGTTGTAATACTGGTTTGGTGGTGATGAACTCCTTTAGGTTTTTCGTATATGGGAAGCTCTTTACCTATCCTTCGGTTCTAAATGATAGCTTTGCTGGGTAGAGTAATCTTGGTTTCAGGTCCTGGGTTTTCATCACTTTCAATATTTTGTGCCAAGACTTTCTGGCCTACAGACTCTCTGTTGAGAAATCAGCTGCCAGTCTTATAGGAGCCCCCTTGTAGGCAACTAATTGCTTTTCTCTTGGTGCTTTTAAGATTCTCTCTTTGTCTTTAACCTTTGGCATTTTAACTATGATGTGTCTTGGTGTGGGCTTCTTTGGGTTCATCTTGTTTGGGACTCTCCTGGGGTTATATGTCTATTTCCTTCACTAGGTTAGGGAAGTTTTTGGTCATTATTTCTTCAAATAGGTTTTCAATTCCTTGCTTTCTCTATTCTCCTCTGGTATCCTTATGATGAGAATGTTAGTATGCTTGATGTTGTCCCCGAGGCCCCTTAAACTATCCTAATTTTTTTGGATTCTTTTTTCTTGTTGCTGTTCTGATTGGGTGACCGCCACTACCCCTTCCTCTAAATCATTGATTCGATTCTCTGTTTCATCCACTTTGTTGATTCCCTCCGATGTACTTTTTATCTCAGATATTGTATTCTTCATTTCTGTCTGGTTCTTTTTTTATGTTTTCTATCTCTTTGTTAAAGTTCTCACTGCATTTAGCTACTCTTCCCTTAAGTTCATTGAACATCCTTATAACCAGTGTTTTGAATTCTGCATCTGGTAGTTTGCTTGTCTCCATTTTGTTGAGTTCTTTTTCTGGAGCTTTGTTCTGTTCTTTCATGTGGGACATGTTTCTTTGTCTCCCCATTTTGGCTGTCTCCCTGTTTCTGTTTCTAAGTATTAGGTAGAGCTCCTAAGTCTCCCGGTCTCATTAGAGTGGCCTTATATAGCAGGTGTGGTATGGGGGCCCAGTGGCACGGTTTTTCCTGGTCACCTGAGTGAGGTGCATCCCTGTGTGAGTTTTGTGTGCCCTATTGTTATAGTTGAGCCTTGGTTATTGTTTGTATACCAGTGGGAGGAATTGACCCTTGGGCTGATTGGTTGTGAGGCTTGGCTGGGGATGGGCTGACCTTACAGGGCAGGGTTCATTTTAGCAGGGCTCTGGTGCCTGCCCAGTCTTCCCTTCAGTTGTGTTCTCCTCAGATGAACCCCTGGGTGGTGCTTTGGCTCAATTGCTGCTCAAAGCAGACCACTGGACGTGCCGGCCCAAGGGCCTCCTGGGAAAGTCCAGCTGTAGGCCAAGTTCAGTCGCAGCCTGTGTACCTCCAAGACTGCCTGGTAAGAGTCACCAAGCAATCCGCAGATGGCTACCAGTTGTGCTGGGCTCACAGATGCCTTGAGAAGCCATGCAAGGAACTGAGGCTGGCTGCTCTTTGTGCCTGGCTTGGGGCTGCTAAGCAATAGGTATGGGGCATGCCGAGGCAGTTGCTGCTTCTTTGGGTTTTGTGAGCTTTTGAGAATTTAGGAAAGTCCAGAGCAAGAGCCAAGACAGGCTATTTGTATAGAATAACCCCCTGGAAGTGGTTTGGGTGGGCCCTCAAGTTTGTAGAGGTGGAGTCTCAGGGAATCCCTTAGGCTCAGCAACCTATGTTATCCAGGTTGATACTTAGATATGGCGGCTGCCAGCATCCACACACTGGAGTGGGGAGGGCTCAACAAAGGAACAGTGGGTACTGCCAGCACTTCTGTCCAGAAGAAAGCCACCCCTCCAGCCCTTGACCTGAAGCCTGACAACTCAGAGTCTCCCTATATGTCCCTGGCACTCCTTAAGCAGCTGCTGCAGCACTGGAGCTCAGAGTGAGTGAGTCCGTCAGTGGTAAGTCTGGGTGTGGGCTCTTTAAGAGGGACGTCTATGACTCCTGCAGCCCTCTGTCTCACCCAACACCATCTCCACTGGTTTTTACAACCAGAGGTTGTTGGGAACTTCTCTTCCCGGCACTGGAATTCTGGGCTAAAGAGCCCAGTGTCGAGTTGGAACCCCTTGCTCCTCAGGTGGAGGAGGGGCTCTGCAGTCAAGATAACCCTCCTGATTCTCATATCACCACTCATCCTTGTGGGTCCAGGCCATTTCATATCTCTGCCCCTCTTACAGGTTTAAGGTGACTTCTTATGTTTGTCCCTAGTTGTTCAGCCAGACTTCAGGCTACGTCCAAGGATCGTTGCTCTGTAGTTTCGTTATAATTTTGGCGAGAGGACATATGCACAATATCTACCTTCTACACCATTTTGACTGGTTTCCCCTCATTTATTTCTTGCAACACTCTTGAGAGGCAAATGTTTTTCTTAACCCCATTTTAAAGATGTAGGGGATTTAAATAACCTGTTCAATTTCATTAGCTAGTAAATGGTAGAGTTCAGATGCAGACCAGCTCTTAACTACTACTACTGCTACTACTACTATGACTATGATAACAACAACCACTACTATTGCTTACTACTATTCCTAGAACTACAGCAACAACAACAGCTACTGCTACTGCAGTTACTACAATGGCTACAGTTACTGCTATTATGTCTATTATTACTACTACTATTACTACTGCTACTACTACCACTGCTACTACTAGAAATGAATATATATCCATTAAGTCACTTAAAGTTCAGTGGTAAAAATAATCCTAAACCATATCTGAGGCTCTGTTTGTTAATGACACATCAATAGTTTCCCATGCTTTTCTATCAAAGTAGCCCAAATGACAGGTGAACATGAATAGAGTGGTTGGGTATGGTGTAAGACAACCCTATAGGAGACTAGAATTTTTTAGAAATTTTCTGTTTTTTCTTAAAAAATACTCTCACTTATTGTTTTTTCTACCATAATAAATCTGTTGGTTTTACTACAATAAAAAATTTTCCCTATTAGATTTTGAGTAAAATTGATGGAATGGAAGTTGCACAAGGTAATCTAGTGACTTTGTGTTTTCCCAATGTACTTAGGTGTGTGGGTTTATGCACACTAAGTTGAGAAACATTGATACATGATGACAAATAATTGGGTGGCTGCCATAAATAAAGGGCTAGAAGTTAATGCCAGCTCAACCTTGAGCTCTTAGTTCAAATGTCATCTCTTTAAGTGAAATGCTTCCCTGCTTTCCCTGCTTTCCCTTGTTTGCACAACTAGATCAATCCCCCCACCCCTGCATTCCCACCCAGCATCCAATTTTTCTTAAATATTACTGATCCTCAATAGCTCAAAAGACTGTCATAATTTTACAAAAAGTAAATTATGTGAAGCAAAGATCGTGTCGAGTTTTATCTCCAACCATTAAATTTCTGGACTTAACACATTACCTGACGCATAAAAAGGGCCTAAGATTATTTGGTAAATGAATGAATAAAAGAATGCACGAGCTTCCTGAGGAGTCAGCTCTCCTCTGCCTCAGCGGGGCACTGATGTGAGCAGCCTCTCTCTGCTTGGCAGTCTCCCTCTATCCAGAGCCAGTATAGTTAGCAAGTCATTTGTTAGTCATCTTTAGGGCATGAAATAATCCTCATGTGATGTGTCCATATAAAGAGAAAGATGTATTTTAGTTTTAAAACTCTAAAATAACAGCCATTTGGACAGCTGTCTCCTTGAACACACTGACTGACTACCTATGACTGTTTGGTAGAAGGCTCTGTGAGATAGCACAGTGCTGGCTTTCAGCAGAGCATGTCTATACCTTGCTCACAGTGATAGGAGCTGTGGGATGTGACTAGGTAGAGACCAATGGTGCCTGAACATCTTTAAGAGCTGACTGCTACACCCTGTAACACTTCCTTCCTAACAGGGTGCTCTTTGAGAATGAAGACTTACCCGCTTTGGTCAGTCCTTTTTATAGGAACTGCAGGGAGAAAAGAATCCTCTGCAGGTTTTCTGTTTCCTTGGCCTTGTACTATTTTGGTCAGCCATGTTGGAGTGTTTAAATAATATGGTGAAATTCTTACTGACCTGGCACTATGAGGATAGCGGTGTTCCTTCTACATAAGTGGATTTTCTAGATGACTGAAACTTATCTTGCTAAATTGCAAACAAAAAAAATTACCATTTATATAATGCCTTCTAGAATACATGATATCCATCTCTGCCTGCCTTTTAAATCAGAGTACAGTGAATATATTTTACCTTAATCTTGGCGGCTCAAGGTCAGAACTTTGAATGTAGAATCAAAGGATTTTAGAGGTTGGTGGGCCTTGATGAAGACTGTGTTTCAACTCCCTCACAATATGCAGTAAGAGAATGAGGCCCAGAGAACTGGTGGGACTTTCCGAAGACTGCACAGCTCGGTAAATAGACCTAGATGAAATTTCACACTTCAGCCCTTAGCTGAGTGTCCTTCCCATTGTCCTAGATCAGAGATTCTTTGGAGTTTTTCATCTCTTCAATAAGTAGCTCTAAACTACTGTATTTATTGTTATTCCTGATTGTCATATTTTTTCCCCTGTATCCTCTTTAGTTGAAAAGTCAGTTTTCATTTCTTGCTATCTTGTCTTCTTATTTGAGGCACCTCGTTAAAGTGCATGATGGTATTGAAAGGAATGGGGACCTAAATTTATTTTTAATAAATAAACTTTACTTTTTAGAACAAAACTGTTCACAAGAAAATTGAGTGGAGAGGACAGAGTTCCCATGCATCCCATGGAGCGGGGACTTTTTTATACTTTTCTTCACCTCCTACAGTTTAGCCCATTGTCTTGTGTGTGGTAAGCCCTTAAAAAATAGTTGATTGGCTTATTTTATCATCTTGTGGTCTGAGGATCCAAGTAGTGAAAGTGGTCTGAAATGTATTTTAAATCAGAGCACACTGTACAGTAACTAGGTTCTGAGAGAGGCATTAGGGGGCCAGCCTATAAATAAAGTATATCAGATTTGCTTATTTCTGAGTTTTCAGGTCATTCTGGATAATCAAAGCCATGTATAAAAGAAGTATAACTATAGTGGGAGTAATAATAAAAATAACAATGATAATAATAATAGTAATAATAATAATATAATAATAATAATAATAATAAATTTAATTGTGAACAATGCTTTAAGCTAGTGTTGGGAGTTAGATTTTAGAACTAGTTGTGCCAGTATGTGGCCAGGTCATGTTTAGTTATAACATAGCATCCACCTCAGGGCTGAGTTGTAACCTGGTATCTATCACAGTCCCCAGTTGTAATCTAGTGACTGGCATAGACCCTGTACATAAGAGGGACCCTGACTCTAAAAGGAGTCATTGTTTGACCTGAATCCTGATGAACAAATTGGAGTTAACCAGGCAAAGGGAGTGATTGCTTTAGAAAAGTACTTTACTCACAAGGAAAATCACTGACAAACTCCATTAGGGAGGAAGAACCCATTGAGAATGAGGGTATTGTTGCCTAAGATGAAACCAGAGAAATAGAGACAGTTCATGGAGGGTTTGAGAAGTTTGCTAGGGAGCAGGAATTTTATTTGGAAATACTGTGAGGAGTCATTGGAGTGTCTTAAGTTAGGGAATTACATGTTCAGATTTGTTTTAGAGAACGCACTAGGGCTTTATGATGAAAAATTTATTCATTCCATTAATATATACATTGAGGGTCTGCCTTGTGCTAAGTACTCTTCCAGGAGTTGGAGCTAAAGCTCTGATTAGTTAAAGACCCTCATCCCAAGGAACTCATATTCCAGTGCCCATTTATGTGTGTGGTGGCAGCAGCAAGTGGAGACAATCTATGTACTTGTAGTATCAGACAGGTTTCTGCGTGAGGAAGAAGTTACCCTGGAGAGACACCTGCATTTGAGATGGACTTTGCGGAAGCTAGAAATAAACTTCTGCATGTTAAACCACTGAGATTTTGGAGTTGCTTGTTACTACAACATAAACTAGCTTATTCTGGCAAACACAAGTGGGATCACCAGGTGGAGCTGTTCAGTAGTCAGTCAGATACACAGGGCTGGAGAAGAGGGAAGTTCTGGAATAAGGATATAGATGAGTGAGCCATTCACAAATGTATGGTGGTCGATGGGAATTAATGAGATCAACCAAGGTAAGTGAGCAGTGAAAGCAGAGGACAATATCTCAGGAAAAACAGAAGTTCAGATGAGGATAAGAGAAAGAGAAACCCACACACAAAAAAGGGAATGGCGAGAGGGATAACAGGTATATTGGAGAGAGTGGCATGAGTTGGGAGAGGTAGAAAGGGAGAGACAGTACAAGAAGAGGTTGCTCTGAAGTTTTCTTTCAGGCAGGGCTTCAGGGATACTATATGGTTGTAAGGGAGTCTAGAGATCTTACCTTGATTGCATCTGCAGAGAAAACATAGTGCTCTTGTTGACTTGTCAATCTGTGTTGAGGAAATTGATGAAAATCATGGGAAGGGCTTATTTTTCATTCCCACTTCTCTTGGTACTGCTATTAGGTACAAGAGCCTTTGTTCAGGAATTATGGCAGATGTTTTCTTATTCATCTGATACATATTTATTCAGTACCTAAGATGTGCCAGGCATCTTTATAGACACTGGGCACATAGCAGGGAAGAAAATAAAGTTTTGTTTTCAAGGTACTTGACATCGATTCAAACAAACAAATAAATATGTGTTATTTTAGGTCATGGTAGGTATTAAAATTGGAGCAATTCATGTGAGCCTTTAAAAACTGGCTTTATTCTGAATGAGATATGGATCTCATATAATATTTGAGTAGAAAAGCTACACAAAATGACATTAAAAATAAAAACTACTCTGGAGACTCTGTGAGGAGAGAAACGCAAGTGTCAAGGATGATAACGGAGTCTTATTAGAAGGCGACTGCAAAAACTGATTAGGTTTGACAATGGCTTGGACTTGGGTAGCAGTGGAGGTGGTAGGAAGTGACTGGATTCAGCTGTATTTTGCAGGTAGCACCAACAAGATTTGCTATTGGGTTGGATGCAGGAGAAAGAGCAAGAGAATCAAAGATGATTTCAAACTTTTTGGCATGAGAACAGGACAGTTGGAATTGATATATTTTTGGAGAGGCAATTGACTATAGGAGAAACAGTTTAGAGGGAAAAAATTTAGTGTAACTTCTGTATATTTTAAGTTGGAGATCCAGTTGGCAGATGAAGACACAAAGCTGGAACTTAGGGAAAGGTCATGACTGGCAGTATCAACTCTGAAGTTGTCAGTTTATATTTGCATCCTTGTCCTGATGGCCAAGTAAAGAAAGCATTTTAAGGAAAAGGGAATAATAAACGCTGTCTCATGCTTGCCAGTATGAGAGGTTAGATGAGAGCTGATGATGTTGTGTTGGAGATTAAGAGCAGCTGCAGAGGAATGGTGGGGACAAAAGTCTGGGTCAAGAGAAGTGATAGGAATTTGACACTACAGGTATAAATAACTTTTTTTTTAAAATTGAGTTTGCTATAAAGGAGAGTGACAGAATGGTAGTAACAAGGGAATATGAAATCTGGGAGGGATTTTTTAAAAAGATAGGTGATATTATTATATATTTGTATGCTGGTGTGAATGATCCAGAAAGAAAATTCAATAATTTAGGAGAGTGGGGCTACAAAATCCTTGGGTAAGCAAGACAGAAGAGGTCCAATGTATAAGTTAAGGGTTTGACTTCTGGTGGGGTCATAAACAATTCATCTATCTTAACAGGAGGGAAGGAAGAGTATATGGGTACAGATGCAGGCAGGTTTATGGCTGTGGGAAGATGTGGAATCTCTTCCAATTGCCTTCATTTTCTCAGGTCATAGCTCAGGCAGTGGTCCCCAACCTTTTTTGGCACCAGGGACTGGTACTCATATGAGAACCGAATGCCTGATGATCAGAGGTGGAGCTGAGGCGGTCATGCTAGTGCTGGGGAATGGCTACGAATACAGATGAAGCTTTGCTAGCTTGCCTGCTGCTCACCTCCTGCTGTGCAACCCAGTTCCTAATAGGCCATAGATGGGTATTAGTCTGTGGCCGGGGGTTTGGGACCCTGGCTTAGAGAAAGGATAGAAGGAGTGTTGGAAATTTAGGAGAGAAAAGAAGATATAGAATCTTCCTTTGTAAGGTGGGAGATTGAGAATGGATTAGGGAAATATAATATGCATGTCAGGAAGCAGTAGGGTCCCATTTGGAGTTTGTAGTCATAAATTTGAATTAAGACTAATCAGCATAATTATGTTTTCACTTACTCAGTGGCGTGGGTACCTGTGATTCAGGTGCAGGTGCAGAGTGGGGTTTGCAATTAATCAGGATTGGGTATAAGGGAGGTTAGAGTATGTGCTGTGCAGTGAGTAATAATGATGGGTTGTGGAATTTAGACTAGGATGGAGAAGAACAGTGAAAACATAGATAGGTGCAGTGGATCGTTGGAATTGGGGTACCAGAGGGAGTGAGCCAGGATAGCAGATGGAGCTCGGAGAATGGGATGCTTGAAATTGAGCCAAAGGAAGCTGTGCAGTCATGTGTAATGACAGTGGGTATAGCAAAGAGGGAAGCTGGGGTGGGTGGAAGATTAGATCATTGTAGCTGAGAAAGCAATGAAACTGAAAAGCTAAGTTATTGAAAGGAGTTTCAAGTTGACACTAAAATCACCAAGAGCAGTGGAGGAGAGTGACAGTGAGTCAGGTACTGCATCTTCAAGGAATGAAGAGAAGTAGCCTGTGGGTCTGCAGGTAAGTGCAACAGGGAGAATGAATAGAAGAATGCTGTAGCATGACTTAACTCCATGAATCAAAGGGATTCATGGGGTTAAGGGAGAAATATTTGAATTTCACATGACATCTTGTATATATCTTCATGATACTATCTTATTCTACATTTTGTTTTAGTCTGTGCATTTATTCTTTCTCTTTCACAAGCCCCATCTCTTCACTAAACTGTGAGTTCTTGTTTTTAACCACCACAGTGCCTAACACGGTGCCCCATCTAAGCAGGCAATTACCATTCATTGAATTAGATTGCCCCGTATGTGGAAATTTAAAGATCAAGTGGCTAACAACCTCAGAGGATATGACATTGCAATGAAATTTACATCTAGATTTATTGTGTGTACTAAAAACATAGCACTGTCAGCTAATCACGTAGTTCCAATTATTTCTATAGTTCCAGAGACATTAAAAATATAATTTGATCATAAATATTGCAAAGAAAAGCCCAGGGCCATTCTATCCTCATGGAAAGGTACTGTTTCTATACTGCAGAAATAAAAATGTCTGGGAAAGAGCACCGTTTGGTAGCTTGGACTGTTTCCTGAACCTCCCAAATACTCGTTTGCCCAAAATTTCTCTTCGAAAGTCAAAGAATAGTTAATTTATTTTTATTTTGTGAAAGAGCTATACCTTTGCCTTAACCATACCTCAGGCAAACTGGGCAATGCAAAAATACTATACTTGAAAATTTCCTCACTGTAATGGCATTGAATATGATGAATAATAAACATCAAAAAAGAGAAATTTTTATTGAAACTGTAAACTCAACTTAGATTTGCTTCCATAACTTATTTCTACAGCATCTAAATGTAAATTGTAAGCGTGAAGAATTGTTTTATGTGATGTCCAAAATTGCTTTTTGAAAACCATGATGCTGTGTCAGCACTTTGGTTCTGCCACTGACAGAGGTAATGGAGAAAGGGTATCTACTACACACTATCGCTTTCCATGGGCAATTCAGATTCTCCTTGTGTCTTTCAATTACTGCTGGCAAAAATGCATAACTAATCAACTTAGATCAAAGACACTTGGTTCGTACCCTTTCTTTATCATCTCTGTCACCTCTTGCTCTCCCTCTTCTTTCTCTCTCCGTCCTCTTTTCCTAGACACTCATAAACCAGAATCACTTAAATATAATAGCTCCTTCAAAATGCAACTCCACAGGATTTAATTAAACCTTAAGTCCCAGACTGGCCTGAGGAAGCTGAAGTAGTGTGAGATGAATCTTTTTTCAGAATGAGCATGGGATTCTAGTTGCTTCAAGGTGTCAGAGACCAAGTGCATTAAAAGAGAGATTTGGCTTGTCACTGGTTGTATGAATTCAGTGAATCAAACAGTGGGCTGCAGAGTTAGCAGTCCTCCCTTTTGTGTGAACTTGACAATGGCAAAGTCTTTTCTTCCCATTTCCTTATCTGTAAAATAGATTTTGAATACCAATCTTAAATTCTGTTGTGCTTAGAAAACAACTTTTCAAACCTCAACTCATATATATATATATATATATATATATATATATATATATATATATTTTTTTTTTTTTTTTTGGTTACAAAGGCTAAATAACTATACTGTGGACACTTCAGTTGTTGCACATATTTCAGTAAAGATGACAGGATAACTTTGTTAATGGGTATCCCATATCCCATTATATCATCTTGGGTCCTGGAGTAACATCAATTCAAGTACATTAAGACAGAAGTTGCTATATCCCTTTTGTAATTGTACCTAGGGCAAATTGATCATATGAAAACACTATTCTTAAAAAGCCTCCTGGCTGGCAGAATTATTATAATAGCTAACATTGACATAATATTTACTATGTGCCAGAGACTACTTTAACAATTGATACATAAAGACTTACTTATGCCTCACAACAATTCTCTAATATAGATGCTGGGAATTTTATTATTTCCATTTTATAGACAGAGACAGAAAAGTTAAATAATTTGACCAAAGATACCAACAGCATGTGTGTTAGTAGTTAGGACACTCCAAAGAAAAAGAACTAATAAAGACTTACTTACTTACTTACTTACTTACTTACTTACTTATTTATTTATTTATTTATTTATTTATTTATTTATTTATTTATTTATAAGGAATTGGCTTACATAATTATGGAGGCTGATAAGTCTCAAGATCTGTAGACCCAGGGAGCTGATAATAGTCCAGTCCAAAGGCCGGCAGGCGCAGGACCCAGGAAGAGCTTATATTTCTGTTTTAGTCCAAAAGATGGAAAAAACTAGTGTCCCACCATGAAAGCCATTAGGCAGGAGGATTTCCTTCTCATTGATCAGAGGGGCAGCCTTTTTGTTCTATTCAGGTCTTCAACTGGTTGGATAAGGCCCACCACATTAGGGACAGCAATCTGTTTTACTTGATTTGATTTCAATGGTAATTTCATCCAAAAACACTTTTATAGACACACCTAGAATAATGTTTGACCAAATGTCTGGAGACCCTGTGGCCTAGTCAAGTTGACACATAAAATTAACCATCAGAGCATGTAAGTGACTGAGCCAGGATTTGGGTCCAGAACACATACTCTGGCCACTACTTATAACCTTTTATAAGGGCCTTAGAGATCCTTAATATCACCTACTCAACATGAAATTCCAGCAATGCCCCTGCTCAGGTTTTCACAAGGGTTTTATAATTTTCAAAATTACAAATATTATCCTCTTTCTCCAAACAACATGCCACACTAAGGGAACCTTACTAAGAAAGAGTTTGGTACGAGAATATTTTACCTTCTTCCTAGGAGATCTTACTTTGTTCTTGAATAGTTCAAACTGTCCAAAACTAGATCCTTGGTTGCCTCATACCAAACTTCAAATATTCCAAATCAGATATCTTACAAACCACAGAAGGGCAAACAGATCTTCTTTACTTTTCCTATCTAGATCCTTAAGCACAGAGAGCTATAACTGTGCCGCAGGCCTGAAGGCTGGGACTTCCTGTCTGATTCTGCTCTTCTGGGAATACAACACTGAATGAAACAGGCAAAGACCCTGCTCATCTATTTTACACTGATGGATATGGTCAGCACATACATAAATAAATATAAAAATGTATAATGGAATATCAGTTAAAGACGACATTCGAGCTGGGAAAAGGAAGAGAGATGGAAATTGTGAGTGAGGTGGCTTTTATCGCAGGGTAGTCAGGGAAGGCTTCTTTTGAACAAGTGACATTTAACCAGAAATATTAATGAAATAAAGGTGTGAGCCATGAGACATTCTGTGGAAAGAATCTTCTAGACAGGAACCATATGAGTCAAAGCCCTGAGATGGGAGTATGCCCTGTGTGCATAAGGAACAACATGATTGGAGAGAAGAGAGCAAGGTGAAGGGAGGAAGGTAATGAAATCAGAGGGACAGCCAGGGCCAGGTGACCATAAGGTCTTTTGGTTAATGGAAAAGATTTTGGAGGGATTTGAGCAGGAGAAAAGCATGATCTGACTCACATGTTAAAGGATCCCCTTAGGTGCTGTAAGAGAATAGTTACTTGGGAGCAAGTGTGGAAGCAGGTAGACTAATTCAGAAGCTGCGATAGCCATACAGGTGAGAAATGATGTCGGCTTGGGCAGGTGGAGTAGCAGCCGAGGTGGCGAGAATTATTTGGATGTGGGTTATATTTTGAAGGTAGCAGTGAGGGAGTCTTGTTGATAGATTCACTGTATGGTGTTAGCCAGTTCTCTCAGTATTAGACCATTGTACAAAGATCTTATAACTTGCAGATTTGTGTGCAAAAGAGCAGTTGGACTAAGTAGTATCTAAAGTCTATTTCTCCTATACAGTGATTTTAATCACATTTACTACATGCTCCCTGAGATATAACAAAATTCAACTATTTTATCAGCAGCAGTTAAACTTTATCTTTTTGTATCTAAAGCTCAGCATCTTTTCTTTTGATCCAGAGGAATTTTTAATAGCAACTTTATTAGTCTACCAAAACAGAAGCCGGTGAAAGAAAATGAATGCGTTCTCAGTGTATTAACAAAAATACCAGTACAATGAACAAAAATCACAAAGAAAATTTCGAGGATGTCTATCTATTAAATAAATATGGGGGAAAGAAGCCCAGGATGAAAAAACAACACAACATAAAATAATATATAAATGGCCCTTAGGGAAGGACCAAAGAAAGGATTATTTCATTTAGCTGCATCAGTGAAAAATCACCTGGCTTTATATCAGAAAAAAAGTCCCTATCCACTTTTCAAAGTGCTTGCTCCATATATTATGCATGACATCTCCAGGCTGCCAAATTTCTGATTGAGCTGGTGATTAGAAGACAATGTAGCACCTCCTTTTCTCTTCCTGTCTTGGAAACAGGTTGCCTCCACTCTCCTTCCTCTGAATGGCTCATGAAAGTCAGAAACAGAGCAACGAGACAGACATGCATCAAAGAGTTGATCTGGTTAAAGAGAAATACCTAGTGGGAACTTGCAGCAGCTAACACAGGAAGAGATGTCAGAGGGGAGAAAAGGAAGGAGAGGGGTGGGGAAAGAGCTGTTGCACCTGCAATGCTGAAGGTCTGAAAGGTGTCAGGTATCAATAGTACCTGAGTTAATTGCCCTGGACACCAAATGAAACAAAGCTCTGTTTGATTTGTGGGCAGCTCTGAAGAGAGATAGCTCATTTTCAACCTGCAGGTTTATTGAAGTGTGAAGACTGCTATAAGGCAGCAGTGAGAAAGGGGAGGCTGTGTTGGTGTGTGTGTGTGTGTGTGTGTGTGTGTGTGTGTGTGTGTGTGTGTGTGTGTGTGTGTGAAGGGGAGAGAGTTAAAAGTGATAATTTATTATGGTTGCTTTCCATGCTTACCATAATAGACCACTTCTGAGCAATCAGGTTGTGTTCCTGCAAGACTTGCAGTGGCATAGGTAGGCATTATTTAATTTATTTGTGAGAAAGTGAGCAACAGAGAAGATAAAGTGGATATTAATCAGAACTGTATGAGCTTTGGGATGGCTGCATCTAAATCAATCCAAGGAATCGTCTGGGAAATCAACTCCCTATTTTCAGCTGGCTTACATGTTTTATTCTTGTGGGGGATATTAGAAGCTTTTTTTCAATTACTTCTTCCCAGTTTGGTTCATCCTAATAAGCTCTAGAAAATTCATAAGTCAGGAAGAATTTTCTCTGACTGGAATTTCATTCCATAGTCTGAATACTGATGACTGGTAAGGATTACTGGGACGTTATCTGATAGCCCGAGGCTCTTCTGAGTTTTTTTCTGGGCACTAGCAAGGATTTCTCAATATCTCTCAAGCCACAGGATGTGGCTCTGCCAGTCTGGAAACTATGTTCTATTCAATACAGGTGACAGCACACCTGAAATGGGGGATAAAAAGAACCAGGAATGAAATGTGAAGGGATCTTGCTCTGGGCTTAATATGCAGTATAGAAGCAAATTAATTCAGGAATATTTCCCTTGATTTTTAATGATGGAACATGAGAGATGTTCTCATTGGCCTTGAAATACTGTTTTGGAGAGGAACTATATTAGTTTGAAACATACCAGGATTGAAGAGTTAGAAGAGAAATACTGTGCTTTGATCCTTAGCTTTTGACCGCAGCAGCGGCCCCCGCAACTGAGCTCGCACATCTCCACACACATGTGGACCTTGGTGAGAAGCATTGCATTAGAAGTTAATTGCTACCACTTTAGGTTGTTCCCACTTGGCAGTCAGTGCTTGATTGTAAGGAGACACCCAGATAATCCAGAATGTGCTTATATTGTTTTTGAAAAATCATTGAAATGAAAATACACATGACATAATTATAATACTTGAAGATTCCCAAAAACATATCCACAGAATCCCAGGAGTCCAAAAGTAGAAGCGCTGGGATGTAGGATTCCTCTAAATTAAATCCTGGGGAATGTAAGCTACTCACTCCATGGGAGTCATCTTTACATGGTGGGCAAATATATTCTTTCAGGCCTCCTGGGCGCTATGAGTCAAAGCTTCAGCACACTTAATGCATGTCCTACCAGTGTCTCCATCATTTTTTACCATCTTTTGTTCCACGGGACCCAGATCATATATGGCCTAATGTACATAAAAAATTTGCTCAGGGTTAATGAAAGGGCTGATAATTTCCAAGATAAATTTATAGTATTCAAAGCTTTTATAACATGGTTCAAAATTAGTAAAAATAAAAAGATTTGGATGAGACAAAGCACTTGTTTATCTAAATATGAAAAAAAATTCGAATCAAGGGAATGGCAATAAAGCCAAAGTTACGATATTTGGTTACTAAGTCCTGTATCCTCTTTTCAAGTGGTGGTTCTTTTCAATTTGTCTATCGCTTTTGGTATGTGTGTTGTTTGCAGACATCAGTAAAGATGGTGACGCTGTATCAACCAGTATATATTTTCGTAAATTTGTTTATTCTGAAAACACATCATTTTCTCAAGGTAACATCTTTGGCCATGCATAAGTTAAAGTTGCTTTGTATATTTATTGACTCAATGGGCTGTGGGGGATTTTAATGGACCTCTAAACCCTGTGAGTTCATCTTCTTGTGTTTAAAAAAGATAATCAGGAGAGAGAAGGGGGATAAATAAACATCTTTGATCTCTGTCTTACCTGGAGAGAGGAGAGTAGAAGGGAACTGGAGGCAGAGGACTAAATTTACTCTTTGAGAAACATAAGCAACAGAAAATATTAGACATGGCTCCAAGTATTGCAAGATAAGTGGCTACTGTTGTGGAGAGCTAATGAAAGAGAAAGAAATAGTTTTCTCAGAGGAGCTTTCATAGGTCTGCCCTCTTTGGTGTTCTTTGGGGATTCTGAAACTTTGTCTCATATGGAAGTGCCAGTGCCATTGTCAGTGCATGTTAAGGCAAGATTAGTCACATTCTCTGCCGAGTTGCCCTGGTATCAACTAGGCAGGCCAGATTCAGAGCCAGGGGAAGAATGCAGAACATATTTGGGAATAAAGACGGGAGGCAGCAGGAAGTAGAGGTCTCTCAATGTCCAGTAGTGTCAACCTGAAAACCTATTTGACAAAAATAAAGCATGGAAGCTGGAGCTGATTTTCTTCCTTCAGGCATTATTGAGGTCCACCAAATCCTGAGCCATCCGTGTCTCTTTCTGAGCACGTTTCCATTCCCTCCATGTAGCAAGTCCATTTCCAAGAGAGGCCTTTGCATTTATTTGTCATGTTTTCTAGGTTAATGGCTAATATTAAAAACATCCATAAGGAAAACAATAATAATGCTTTTAAGCACACCATGAGAGCAGGACACTAATAATAGATAAGCTTCATTAATCGAGCTTCTATTTTCCTAACATCCATGAATACCTGTGCTCAGACTGAAACTCTCTACCCAGAATGAGGAGATGTAAAGTGCTTTCCAGGTATCTCTACTGCACATTAAACTGAAAAAAAATTCTGTTGGTTCTCTTGCATCTAAATCTTTTGTGAAGAAATCTGAGCCCATTCTTTTCTTTCTTATTCTGGATTATGAGTGGTAGAATGCAGTCCTTATGGTCTATCACATATGATCAGCTTCATTTTATCCATCTGTGAAATGTTCACTTTGTGGACTGACTGAGGCAAAGGAAAAGCAAGATGGTCCTCCATTTGCTGTAGGGGTGTGCGTCCTTTTTACCATTGTGATATATATTGAAGGGAATGCAAACTGACCTTAATATTAATTGAAGAAAAACTATAAGCAGAAAGATAAATTCTGTGCAAATATTGAAAATCAGTCCTAAGAGTATGTATGTATGTGTGTGTGTGTGTGTTGCAGATTTTCCAAGGTTGGAATTACCTGAACTGTGATTGCTTCTTCAGTGATATTAAAAAAAGGATATGAGGATACAGAAATATATACATTTTAAAATTGGGTATTTCACATTTTTTCAATGACCTCAACTGAGTTGGTATAAATAAGCCAGAAGCATATATTTTTAATGATCGTTAATAAGTCCGTTGCACCTAGAGAAGCTTTGCATACAGGATTATTGACCCCATTTATTCTCAATGTGTTACTCCATTTCAATTAGGAAAATAATTCCTAATTGAAGTGAAGAGTTAAGAAATCTCTTCACATGCTGAATTAGTGAGGCAGTGAGACAAGATGTGTTTTTATTAGATGAAAGATTATCTCGACAAGACTCCCCCTGATTTCATAGGATCAGAATTCTAGTTGGTGTTTAACTTTGTAACAAGTCACTTATATGTCATTATATGCCTTATAAGTCATTTCTATTCTCAAACACCTGCAATGGCTCCCCATTGCCTGGAATAGATTATTAGTAATCTGACCCCTCTCTTCACTTACCTATTATTATTCCCATACTTGCACTTGGCATTTTAACCTCTAGGAACACAGTATTTTTCTAGGCTTACTATTCACTTTCCTCTCTTAGAGTGCTTTTTTTTTTTTTTTTTTAGTTCTTATGTTTTCCCTTCGGTCTCCGAAGCTTCTTTTGCTCCATTTCCTCTGCTAAAAGCCTACATTAAGACCTATCTTCAGTGTATCACAAAAATTATGATCCATTTCTCTACTTGGAATGAATTGTTTCCTCTCCTTTACTGTTTTAGCACACTTGTTCTCAATTCTGGCTACACATTAGAATCACTGGAAAGTTAAAAAAAAAAAAGAACACTGATGCCTGAGTCTCCCTCCATACCTCTATTCAGTGCATCAAATTCTCTCTTTAAATCTGAATAGTGTCCAGCAATAGCCTTTTGCTCTATATCCAGCACTCTAGGCACTTGCTAATGTCTCCTTCAGAGAGCAACAGGAAGGCACCTGCAGATATAACAAAATATGCTTGAATGTGAGTGCATGGGGGCACCTCCCTCCCTCGGGTCTGGTGGTGGTGACAGAAGTCTTCAGTGCAGCTGCCCCTACCTGCCTCTGCTGTACCAGTCAGGTGAACATGGTTTATGTCATGATCTGTGAGGTGCATGATGCCTCAGGCCACCAGTCGGTGGGATTGGTGGGAAATATAGGTAAATGTACCTGAAGCGTATGGAAATCAAGCAGTCCTGCTGTAGATCCTATGGAGATTAGTCTGAAAGTTCTTGCTACAGTATTTTGTCATTTGCTATCAGTAATTTAATAAGTCTATGGTTAGTTTATTGTTTGGTAAATAATTTACATTGCAATAAATCCTTTTGTGTTTTTCTTGTTTACATACCAGTAGTCAACCCCACAATTACACCACATTTCTTTGGCTGATTCACTCTCCACAGTTCCTGCTGACTATTTTTCAACATTTCCTTTCTCCTCAAACTTTCATCACTCCCTCCCTACTTCTCACTCTTGGCTGATGACCTTGCTTCCTACTTCCCTGAGAAAGTATCAGGAAAGGACATCCTCATTTTCTCACCAATCAGTTTACCAGTCCACTGAATCTCTACTGTAGACTCTGTTTTCCTTCTTGTGGCACCAACCCAGCTAAGGCCACAGTCTCCACTCATGTACCTGATCCACGCTCCTCTTTCTTTTCAAGGATTGGCTTCTGCCATTGTTCTTCTCTCTTCAACTTCATCATGATCCTCTCTATTTGGTCATCTGCCATCCTAAACAACAACAAAAATTCTCTCTTAACCCTTCATTTTTTCTACTTACCTTTTTTGGCAGCCTTGAGAATGTAGATGTGCCTGCAGATGTCCTACTAAAGGAAGTGCTCTTCACTGAGGGCCCAGCTGCTGAGATCTGGAATTGGTCCTGCCTTTGTTCTGAGGCAGTGCTTCCTGTAGATTGTTTCCCGCAGTGACCAAGTTTGGCAGGGTTACTGATACAGATCCCTTCTTGGTAGACACAGGACTCTTTTGTTTGCCCACTCCAGCTCAAGAACTGATGGCTTTGTAGTACTTTCCGTGGACTATATGGCAGTCTAGGATGCTTCCATGCAACCCTTTCTTCCTCAGTCCTTCGCTCAGCATCAGACTTGAGTTGTCATCTATCAGTTCACCTTGCCTCCTCCAGCTCCCTCTCTATCTTCTTTCACAGAGGCATTCCCTTTAATAAATCTTTACATGTTGGATCCAGACTTGGAGTCTGCTTCCTGAAAGACCGAGACAAAAATATCTTCCCAGTTTCTTTGCTTTCTTCCATAGCAAAATTCCTGTTAGGAGTTGTCTGCCCATTTTCTCCTGCTGGTTCTCTCTTGAACCCTCTGTAGTCAAGCTTTTACCCAACTGAGCACTCCAACAAAACTGCTCTTGTCCAGTCACCAACGACCTCAAAGAGAGAAATAGGCAGTGATGGGAATATGAAAAGATGTGCAAGTTGTGTGATCTCATATACTGTCCAAGACAAAATTCTGCTTTCCTCCTTTTCCTTCTACCTCATTCCAAGACTTTTTTGCTGACTTCTTATTTTCACTCCTAAGTGCTGGAGTGCCCTTCAGTAAAGCCTCAGTTTTCTTCTCTATCTACTCTTCCTTGGGGATCTTATCCAGTATCATGGTTTTAAATATCATCTATATATAACTCCAAAATGTGTATCTCTAGTTTTAATTATTTTCCTGAAATACTTAATTATATATCCAACTTTTACTCAGCTGCCTAGTATGCACACTCAACTTAACATTCATGTGTTAAGATGGACCCTCTAGAAAACAGAGCTTAAAGCAAGCATTTGATACTATCGATTTATCTACCAAGTGCTAAGTTAGGTTGTAAAAGTGAGGAATAAAGGAAAGCGAAGCCAGAAAAGATGTAATACTATACTATGAGATGCATTACCACTTTCTGTACACTGCACTATGGAAGAACATAGTAGGTCACCCACAGGCTTGCTGGCTTGGTACAGAGGTCTCCCAAAGGGTTGTAAGAAAGTACTGCACCTTAGAATGGTCTGAAAGACAAAGAAAGCAGGAGAACTTTATTTGCCTGTTGCCTTCCCATTTCATATTTTTCACTGGTCAAGATTCACCCCATGGAGAGCTAACTCGGCACTTCTAGATTGTCATATGGCCTCATTTCTTCCATTTTGGAAGACAGGTTCCATGACCTTTAATGTGGAATTTTACCTAGGTTCTAAAGTGGACGGGCTACCTGACATGTGGGTACCGATCTAGAGAAAGAGAGAAATAGGCAGTGACAGGAATCTGAGAAGATAAAAAAGGTATATGATCCCACACACTGTCCAAAACAGAATTCTGCCTTCCCTTCCCCAACTAGTTTCCCAGCAAATAACAGCCGGAATGATCTTAAAAGTAAAAAAAAAGATTACCTGCTCAAAACTTTTAGTAGTTTTTCATTATATGTGGGACAAAATTAATATCCGCCTAGTGGCTTGAAAGCCTATATAAAAAGCCCTTTCTGGCTTCATCCCTGTTAGCTCTCCTCTTTATCCTTCTGCTTCAGCTACCTTCACACCTTCGCTGTGCCATGGACGCACCAAGCTCGCTCCCAACTTAAGGTCTTCACGCATGCTGTTCCTTCTGCCTAGAATTCTCATCTTAGATTTCCCCATAGCTCATTCCCTTCTTTATTTATTTCTTTGTATCTTTCAGATCACCTCTTTTGTGAGGTTTTCCTGACTATCTTATCGAAAATCAAAGCCATTTCATTCTCTTTTCCTTTACCCTGCTTTATTTTATTCTAAGCATGTATATACCTGATATTATAGTACATATCTATTTTTATAATTGTCTGTCTCCCACTAGAGTGTTAACTCCGTAGGAACTGGGAGTTTGCTTTTTCACTGCTGTTTCTTCAGTAATCATAATAATGCCTGGCACATAGTAAGCATTCAGTGTTTATTGGGTGAATTAATTCTGGAATATGAAGTATACATGCCAGGGGAATAGAGAAAAGGGGAAGAGAAATGCTATATATCATTTATCAGGATATGTCTCCAGATAGCTTTCTTCTTTTTCTCTTTTGTATTATAAAGAGATCTACTCACCACAAACAGAAGAAATTTCCACTGTACAAATACCAATTATACAGTGCTAACAGCATGTTTAAAGGGCCAATTTTCCCCAATTCTTCATTAAATGGCCTTGTGAATGACTAGCCTCCTGATTGCAAAGGAAGGTCAGGGAACTTACTTTGAGTAATGAGTAGGAGGGGCAGTTCCTGGCAGTCCTGTTCTTGGGTCTTGGTGGGATGCTTCTGGTCTGGCTTTTTGTGTGTGTCAGTGACTCATACCAGAGCTCCTTGGGTACTCATAAGTCCTATAGAAAGAGACACCGGCAGCAGGCTCAGTCCAAGCTTTCTTAGGCAGCCCCTCTGTATGTGGCTGCAGAGTGAGGAACACGGCTTTCTGCTGGGTAATGAGAAGAAAACATTCTAATAAGGACTCATATTTGCAACATCTGTTTCATTTGGATAATTTTAGATGGCTAAAACCCCCATCTCAAATGACGAGGGCTCCTATCATCTTACAAATGATTGCTGCAGTGTCTCTAAGCACCCACCACAGTAATTAATAGACTGGAAGGACTAAGAAGAAATAGGGTCCTCATTAAGCTCAGGAAACAGCATCCCTTTAGGGCAAACTGACACAGAAGAAAACAGTGTAATGGTTTCTCTCTCTTAGAAAAGCTTAAAAAAAAATCTCTTTTTTTTTCAAGCTGTGGTAGTGAGTTAAGGATTTTAATATTTCTATTAACCTTTTCTTATCCAGATATCTATGCTTAATTATTTTCTACCACTTCTCAGAAGAAAAACAACATTATTCAAAGCAATTTACATGCATAAAAATTGAATTGTAAAGATATAGACCATTATTATTGAGACCTTTTTCTAAAGATAGCACTTAATAGAAATGATAACACTTTCACTCAGAATATTTCTGGGTGGAAACATGAGGGAGATTAGAAGCTGTTAATTGTATTGCACAGATCATGAAATTGAAGGCCCATAAAGAATACTTTCTCTACTTTTCTACTCACAGCACTTCCTACTGTGCTTCAAGCAAGGGCTTAATAGATATATCTTGAAAAAAATCCTTGACTGTTAATGTAGGTAATAGTGGCAAAATAAAATATAACTGATTTTATAACGTGGATCCCCTTTTATCCAATAAATTTTACTCTATTTTAAGTATGAAGTTAAAACAAAACAAAACAAAACCCTACAACAGAAAGCAAAATGATAGAGTGCTTACTTTAGAATTTGTGTGAACTTAAATATAATCTAAGTGGGCTCTTTGTCAAGCCCGATTCCTATTTGTATAGCTCTGTGCAGTAAACAAAACACTGTGGCATATATTAGCTTATTTGATCCTCAAAATAATCTCTTCTGAATTCGATCTACAAAGCCTTCTCAGACCCAGAAAAAAGTTTCAAAGTATTTCATTGCCACCTGGAGACTGATACTATTCCAGAACATAAAGATGAATTCATGTGCTTTGGGAAGGAACTCTTTGGTCATCATGACTTTTCTGCCAGGTATTAGTCTAGAATGTTCTCTTTGCTAAGGCTAACATGTGGCTATATGAGCTTTAATATACCACACTGTATTATGTTAATTGGAATAGGACAAGTTATGCTGTGGTAGTAAACAACTCCCATACCTCCAAGGCTTAACAGACGACAGGGGTTTTTCTTGCTTACAAAGATGACTGCAAATCCAGGTCACTCTCTGGGATGACTCAGTGGTCCAGGATGATGACAATAGTCACCATCCCGTGACTGCACCGTTGGAAACGTGCACGTTCACAGTCATTGTAGTAGGGATAGACTATGCTTGCACATTCGTACTGGCAGTTAAGTGTTTTGCCCTAGAAATGACACACATCACTTTTGCTTACCTGGGCATGGAAGCATCACTTTTGCTTACTCTGTGCCAAGAAGAAAAAGGAAAACCAGAGGTAGGTGACACTTAGGAATTTCTACTACATAAGATTTTTCTTTTATCAATCAACAAGGAGCTACTAAGTTTTCAGCTCTAACCCAGAGTAGACATAGCCAAGTATGTCAAGACCTTCTGCCACTAAATGTGTTACCATGGTTACTCCACAATGACAGAGACAACTCCTTTTTAGAACAGTTAAGTAGGACCTCATAGTTTCTCCGATATCAGGCTATGGTAGTTTCAGCATGATGCCAAAACCACCTAATAATTCCAATGAGTTCAATGTGGTCAGGAAATTGACCTGGTGGTTTTGATAGTATGTAGAATAAATAACTGGTTGATTGTGTGTAATATTCAATTTCCAGTACATCAGTGAACACTGTGAGAAATGCTTTTTAGTCTTCGCCTTTTCTTCGTGCTATTTTGGAGAGCCTAGAAAACAGTAGAAGCAAGAGACTGAAGGTCATATTGTACCCTCATGGGTCATGACTTAATGCTTAGGATTAAATTGCAGTCTCTTGCAAATGTGATTTTTGCCTCCTCCCATGTTGATCTTATACCAGCTAGTGAACTTGATTTAACAAATCCTTGGCCACTAAAAGACAGTATGTATAACTCTACCTAAGAGTAAACTCCTTGAGTGCCTTAGTCCAAAAAACAGTGATGAGGTTTTAAATATGGTGCTTATCATTGTGAGATATGTGTAAGAATTACCCTAGTTACTGTGTATAATTCAAATTCTGGGTCTCTACTTTCAAAATTTTGAATCGTTGTTGTAGAGCCTAAGAAATCATATTTTTAACAAGAACCTCAATTGATTCTGATGCTTGCTAACCTATAGGCCATGTTTTGAGAAACATTGAACTGAATAAAAGAATATCAATTGTCTGGGAAGTGTTCAGAATCTTGTGAATTCTAAGCAGCCTTCAAAAATCTCTGTATCGTCACATAATTTGTTCAATATTCTATACAAAGGGCTTGGAAAACAGTCTGCATAGTAGAAGCACAATAGGCTTTCCAAAGATTTGACTGCTAGAGACTGCTGTAAATTTTCTAAATAATCTGTGCAATGGTTTTAGGCATTTCTTATAGTTAATATTGAGAGCTTTCTACCTACTTCATTTACTGGTGCCCTTTAGGATTGTAGAAAAGAACGGTTGGCCCTCGATAAGGACAATGGAAAGCAAGTTGAATGAATCCCAAAATGGCATATTTTACTTGAAAAACATGCATTATGCTCTTTTCCAAGTAAACTGCACAGAAAAATGTAAATGAAGCATAAAGCTCTTATGAATTAGGCCTCAAGCGTTTTTCTTTTTAGCATATAAACTGCCAGTAAGTATGTGATAGGAATGCATTTTCTACTATTTTTCAAACTGTAATTACGTTTCCCTAGTAAAACTCAAACACTTGATATGGTCCTGTTGCAACTGTACCAGACAGGTAATAATTGGAAAATTTAACGCGGAGCTTTATCTCTTAAATGTTAAAAGGTAGGGCTACTCACAGCATACAGAAGAGTTGGCATAAAATATAAAAATTGTGAGCCTCTTGTTTCTCTGTGATGTTAATTTTGTATCTGGAAATGTGTTCCAAAGCTGTAGCACCCTTTAAAATATATAAGAATAAAAGACAATTCCTCTCCCAATCTTCACCTAAAAGAGCCTGTAATCTTTATCCAGCATTCAATAATTTCATCTTTTTCACATTTACTGTATTTCAGGTTGGAATGTGATGCATGTAAGTCACAGAGCAGTAAATTAACTTATTTAAGTAACAATAGAATAAAATGAAGCAAAAAAGAGGGAAACTCTCTAGAGACCACTGTTCAAGTGTATATCTAGGCCATCAGAAAAGGATACACAATAAAACCGTATAGAGAATTCAAAAAGTTTGAGCAATGCTCTTCCCATCTATCACCATGGTAGACTTTGTTAGCCAACATTTTTTTTTTATTACTGTCTTTTTTTTATTCGTCAATTCTAAGACTTATATATACTACATGAAAGATGTGTGAACTTACACAGATAATGAAAGTCTCCTTAAACCTTCTCTGTGAATTGGTAATACTTTTTTGCAGATAATGCAAGTTATAGGCACATCATAAGCAATTTCTATGGGAAAACCATAGATTCACGATTTTAGGACAAAGCCCACCATTGTTTAAAATATAATCTTGCATTGTAAGATGCTTATAAGAGCAAAAGCTCTGAAATAATTTCCGATAATTTCTCATGAAATTTTCAGCCTTACCTTGCATTTTCAGCTGGGAAAACTGTGATGTTTTGTAGTGCTTGTGAAATGAAATTCCACAGCCCTTTGACAATCGCTCAACTGTACTTGAATTTTTTATGGGTTTCATTTAGACCCAATGAATTTTGTTTTTGTGTCTATCAAAAGAAATATTAATTTATTTCCACATGCTACCTTTCACGTCTCATTACTGTGCACGTTTGATTACAAGAGACATGCTACAGTACAACTTCGTAATCCTGAATTAAAGATATGATTTCTGAAAGCATTTATAAAGTTTTCTGAAAGCATTTTGAACTTTTCTGAAAGCATTTATCACCAGTATAACTTTAATCCCCGAACTAGAGGTTGCATTCAGCAGTAAGTCAGCCTGGAAATCATCTCATACAGTGGAAACATGTAGCTTTTGACAGCTGGGGAAGCAACAGAGCATAGGATCGATAGCTCAGGCTTTGAAATGAGACAAGTTTCAAATCTCTGCTCTAACAATTACAAGTAGCCTCGACCTTGGGCTTGTGCTCTTTGAGTATAGTTTTCCTGATGTGTAAAGCAGGTAAGATAGTAGTTATAATATTTAGGATGGGCTAACTGCTATGTCAGTTTGACTCTCAAATGTTTGATAGTTCAAACACAGTTAAAATTTGATTTTTTGTTCGCTAATTTGGTAGTGATCAGGGTTCCTCACCTTCACCTAGTCATTTAGGGACCTAGGCTGAGAGAAGTTCTTTGGTCTTCAATATGTAGCTTCCAACATTGCTTTGGAGCAGTGTTTCTTAAATGTTTTTCCATTTTCCCCCTAAGGAGAAAAAGTAATTAAACATAATTAACTAAAATTAATTTAATTAAAATTAAATTCTTCCTAACAAGAGGAATAAAATACTAAGAAATAATATTTTATCAGGGAGGGTTGAGTTTTGAAGAGCCACCAACTATTATGACATCTAAGAATTTTTTACTTCCCCAAGAAACAGTTTTTTTGGGAGCAATATTGCTGCAATTGAGAATGCATGTGTTCGAAGTTACCTCCATTCTAACATTCTAGAAGGAAAAAGAAGAATGCAGGAGCAAACCTGGGAAATTTTTATGGGCCTGGCCTGGAAATGTCACACATGACTTCCATTTAAATTCCATTGGCTAGAGCTCAGTTGTACGGTCCCTCCTAATGACCAGGGAGAGTGGGAAGTGTAATCTAGTTATGTGTCCAGGAAAAAGAGAAGACAGATCTTTTGGTGACTAGCTAATGGTCTCTACTATTTTACTTGCTTTGTATGAATTGTTGTGAAGATTTAATTAACACATAATAAAGTGTTTAACGTCTTGTCTAGTACATTGTAAGCATTTAAGGTTTTTTGAATCTGTTTAGGTAAAAAGGAAAAATTAAGAAATAAGTAATGTCTTCATCATTTAATCTATCAGAGAATGAAAGAAATCTTAGAGTTGGAAGGTACATTACAAACCCTGTAGGCCAACCTCCCACTGATAGATTTTTGCTTGAACACGTCAAGTAAAAAGGAGGCAATGTATTTCCTTATTATATCTTGAGTTACCTAAAAATTTTTATTCCAGGCAAAAATTCTTTCTTCAGACCTCCAACTATCCCATTCTTTCCATTAGTATTTGCTTTGCTCTCTGAAATTTTTACTAATTAATTCAACAGATGTTTATCGAGTGTCTAATGTACATCTGATAGCATGCCAGGCTCTGGAGATTCAAAATCAAATGTATGCTCCTTGCCTTTAAAGACTTGAAGCATTCTACCCTTCAAAAATCAAGGGCCTCTGTCTCAGCCTTCATTGTATCCCCAGCCGCAAGCATAGTGCAGGCAACTTAGGAAGATTTTAGTTAATAGTTGTTGAATAAGTGGATATGATGGTGGAGACAGAAAATGTCAGTATGGTGAAATGATTGATGTTATGGAGGCAATGACTGGGCTCGGAGAGGGCAGCCAGGAAAGGCACCTGACCCAGCTAGGCAAGGCGATTAAGAGGAGGTGACATCTGCCCCAAGTAAGGGAGAATGTGAGAATTTTCCTTGTCAAGGAACAGGGGAGGGGGAATTTCTAGAGAAGAAAATAGCGTTTCAGGCCTAGAGGCTAGAGAACTTGTCAGAGTGTGGTGTACCAGGCCAGTTGTGTCCACCAAAAACTCTCATCGATCAAGAACCTAAGAATGTGAAATCTTTGGAAATAAGGTCTTTGCAGATGTAATTAGTTAAGTAAAATGAAGTCATATGGTATTATGGTGGGCCCTAAATCCTCTGACTGGTATCTTTATAAGAAAGCCATGTGATGACACGCAGACAAACACAATGGGGAAGATGACCACGTGAAGACAGAGGCAGAGATTGGAATTACGGTGCCATATGCTAAGGAACTCCAAGGATTGCTGGGAGCCCAGAAATTAAAGGAGGCAAGAAAGCATTATTTCCTAGAGTTTTCAGAGTGAGCATGGCTCTGTTGACACCTTGATTTTGGATTTCTGGCCTCTAAAACTGTGAGAGAATAAATTTCTGTTGGGTTAATTTATGTGTGTGTGTGTGTGTGTGTGTGTGTGTGTGTGTGTGTGTGTGTGTATTTAAATTAATTAATTATTTTATTTTTATGATGACATTGGTTAATGAAATCCAATAAGTTTCAGCTGTACATTTTAACAGTAGGGCATATAAATATTTACACTGTGTATTCATCTCCTATAGTTAGATTTTTTTCTGTCACCACATATTTGACCTCTTTTACTCTATCTATGTCTCCTATTTTCCCTCCTCCCTACCATCTGATAACACTAGTCTACTGTCCATGAGCCTCTGTTTATTTGTCCTGCTCATTTGTTGCTTTTAGGTTTATATCCCACATATAAGTGATATCATGTGATTTTCAACTTTTTCTGTCTGACTTTTTTCACTTAGCATGATTATCTCGAGGTCCATCTGGGTTATCGCAAATGGCAGTATTTCATCTCTTCTTATGGCTCAGTAATATTCCATTATATATATGTACCACAGCTTCTTTAGCCAATCATCTATCATAGGACACTTTAGTTGCTTCCATGTCCTGGCCACTGTGAGTAGTGCTGCTATGAACATCGGTGTGCAAATATCTTTTTGGCTATGGGTTTTCAAGTATTTGGGGTAAATACCCAGTAGAGGCATTGCTGGATCATATAGTAGATCAATTCTTAGTTTTTTTAGGAACCTCTATACTGTTTTCCATGGTGGCTGTACCAATTTGCAGTCCCACCAGCAGTGTATGAGGGTTCCTTTTTCTCCACATCCTCTCCAACATTTGTTATTACTTGTCTTGTTGAAAATTTCTGTTGGTTTAAGCAGCCCAGTTTGTGATACTTTGTTATGGTAGCCCTAGGAAACTAATACAGGTGCTTTTATCAAAGTACAGTCAATGAAGAGTTGGGGAGAGAGGTTGGCAATCAGTGATGTTGTCCTATGAAACTCATGAAGACTTCATTGATATAAAGGCAGTAGAAACTTTTGAAAATTGTTTCACCAGATGAACTGGTACTCTTTATGCCCTTTGTCCAGAATGCTTTGTCCAGTTTTGGAAAGACTGGATTATGATTAAAATATAGTAAAAATCAAGAAGGCTTATGCAGTCAGATTGCTTTTCAAGTATCTTAATGTTTTACATGTTAAAGAAATCAAAACTACCAATTGTAGAGGAGACATTTTGGGAGTGGTTTATACAAAAAGAATTTGAGGAAATTCAGGTAGTGGTTATTTATCAGAGATGGACACATGAATGTCCAGTTACATATTTGAAGTTTAAATATTTAAGATATATATTTTTTATAGCTTTCTGCTTGAGCCAGTTTTTATAGTTAATTTTCCTGATTGCGTTGAAGAAAAAGGTTTCCACTGTACATTAGCAAAATGACTTGGGTAGAAATGTTATTGGGTGCTGGCTTCAGTGTTAATGAGAGCTTTCTTTCAATTACAATGAATATAGAGAAAATTTCTTTCTCACCTGGCTAACGGCTATTTTAGGAACTGCGATTTGAGTTCCTGGTACCATGCATTCTGAAATGGAGCTGATGTTTCCTATATAAGTAGTATCATAAGTGATGTTTTATTTCTTAAGCCTGAGAACCTATTTAACCCAAGGTTAGACATGCCATCACAGATAGAGTCAGAAACAGAAGTAAGTTCTTTTACTCTCTGTCATATTCTTCATAAGGTGCCTCACCAACACAAAAGGAATATTCTTCCAGTCACTTTTAGTGGAACAGTATTTTATTTTTATTTCCTTGTCATTTTCTCCTTCTTTTTACTTTTTCTTGAGAATATATGTTTCAGGTTCTAATCCCTAGTTTATGTATGTTCTTTCTGAATTCTACCCATTTGAAAGTTGGATTAGTCTTGTATGTATTTTTTTTTTTTTAGTATATTTGAATTTCAACTTATATTTTGTTTGGATAAACATTAGTATTTAAGTTTTCCGAACATAAATCAATTGATTATTGGGCATGTGATCTAGAAATAGGAAAAAAGGCCTATGGTAGGGGAATTCATGCACACGTGGTTGGGGGTTTTAGTTTGAGTTTGAACTTTTGTTAAATTTATCAATGAATATTTATGAAGTTATTAATCAGTCAGCAAATATTGTTTAAATATCTAGCAATTGCCAGGCTCTATGCTAAATGCTGGAATATGATAAGCACAAAGAAAAAAGATTCTATCAGGTTCTAGAGATTTCTGTGTTAACATGATCTCTGTCTTCTGAAAACAAAACTAATACTTCCAGGGGTAGTAGCTGTAAAACTTAAAACCCTGTTGGAATATTTAGTACCACATAAATGCTATCAGGAGGAGAGAGAGTGCTAAAATTTATGTCCCAAGATTTAAGAAGGCTCTTTCCATGTTTAAGATCACCAGTTAACTGTTTAGGAGCATACAAAGTGCTTGGCATGCTATTCCTTCTCAGTTAGTGTGGTGCGTTGTAAAGAACATGATACAGAGAAAAAGAAGATACATTTTCCACTCTTAGCTCTGCCAGTAATAGGCTCTGTGACCTTGGGCAATTCACTTTGATTCTTGGGTCCCCATATCCTCCTTGGTACTGATTGGATGAGGTGATGTCTACGGTCTCCTTCTATTGTAAAATTCTCATTTGTTATAGAATTTCAAGGCTGTTTGAAGGATCCAGGGCATCCTTTATAGAATTTTTGAACTACTTCATTACCCTCACCACACAGCGTGATATTTAGAAGTATAGTTTTTGTTACAGAGACATTATATGATCCAATCTGTTTTCTTTCACCCCATTAGTGCTTCTGTTGGAGGAAGAAGGCATGCAGAGGCCAATATCTGCTTGCTGATTTGAGGAATAGTTGAAAGAATCAGAAATATTTAGCCTGGACTAGCATAACCATGGGAGAGAGAAAATCAGCATGGGTATTTGAACCAGTGTGATCAAATGTAGACACTCCCTACATAAAGAAGAATGAGACATGACTTTTGTCTTCAAGAAACTCACTTGGTGAAGGAGACAGACACACGAGCAACATATGATGAGTCCTAATGTCTAGACAGGAAGGGTTGGGTAGTAGAGGACCCTGGTAGAGATAAAATGGAAGTACAAAGTGAGGAGTGTGTTTTTGTTTTTCCTCAGAGAGCAGAACAATAATATGTGGTAAAAGGTACAGAGGGGAGATTTGGCTTAATATTAGAAATCTAACTTTGGATGGTGTACCTCGGGAAGGAGAAGAAGACTCTATTTGTTTTTCACTAATCAAAACGATTCTAGACACATTGATTGGACAGCTGCACCAGGTGGGGGGTTGGATTAGGTATTTTCTAATTTACCTTTACCACTCAGACTTTGTGAGACACCTCTCAATTGACCAAACAGCTTTCATTGGAGTCATTTTATAGGAAGCCACAGGGGAGATTTTATGTTAACAAATAAAAATACCAACAAAAAAATGAGATATTCTAATGAAAAGGAGAGCCATTATTTCCATCATTATCACTGTCTCTATTAAATAGCTCTTATTATCTGTAAATAGAATGCATGACCCAAAACCAGGATAATGGATAAAGAGAAAAACCCAAGAAATCCTCATTCTTAGCAAGTAGTGGACTCCATGACTTTTGAAATGAGAGATACATTAATGCAGCTTGCATAGAAGGTGGCTGTGATACAATTTACTCCAAAGTGCTAAGCTAAGATTTCCTTTGAGTCTGTTACCTTTAAGCTTCATGAATCACTGGAAAATGCACAAAATAAAAATGTGATCTCCGTGGATTATGCTACCATTGCTGGTAACATGCTGGCAGTGATTGTAACAAGACTTGCCAAGCACACCCTCTGAGTCACATTGGTACCTATGGAGATTACCACCATCGACAGTGAGAACAACAGCCCAGAAGTGTGATTGGTGTTAGGGAGTGGAAAAATGGCAGCATAATCCTTTAGAAATGCAGCAATTGGAATGTAAAAGGAGCTTGTGATGGCACAGGTCAGGAAAGAAAATGACCCGAAATGGCACAGCAACCTACTTCTCTAGCTCTTCCTACAAATGGCTGGGGGGAAAAGTGTGGTTCCTGACAATTTACTTTTATTTATCTGGCATTTCCAGCAAGTTCCCTTCTCCTCCCATATAGCTTGTCTCTTTAAAGGAGTCTGTCCAAGGTGATCTCCCCAAGTCATCCTGACACTGGAACCACAAATCTGATTAACACATTGGGGTTCAGGGGTGGGAAGGATACAGATTACTTAGGTATAGCTTTGTTGGTTTTAAGTTTCTTTCTAGATAAAAAGATTTTTCTATTCAAAGAAAACCATGACTTGAATTTCACAATTTAAGGTGTTTCATGTATTTTAATAGAGCAACTGGGTTTCTGAGTGTTAGAGCCTGTGTTTTTCTTTGTCCCTTGCAACAAGTTGTTCCTGGGCACTTACCACTAGTGGTTTTGTCAAGGCTTATCATTCTGGTGCCTGAATCTCCAGCCTGTACCCCATAAAGACAGGGGAAAGTCTGGAGACACACACGTTTTCCAAATTCAAGATATGTGTATCATGCCTAACTCAGATGAATTAGGGTTTATAAGGTGAGCTATACTTTCTCTTGTCTTTCTCATATCAGCAGTTGTGGACAGTGCCTATTAGTTGCTGAATGATCAAACGGATGTAAGAAAAATGACTTGTTCCTAGCAAAATCAGATTAAATTGCATCAAAAGTAACCAAGCTGAAATGACAACATGTCATCTTGGAAAAGAAAGAAGATAATGATTTTCAAAGGAATGACAGAGAATTTTTGGAGAAAATTAGTATTAATAAGATAGTTGGAGATAGAAAACATATCATTCTTCCAAATGTTACTTATTGATGACTGTTCCACTCCATGGAAGATGTGACGTGGTGTAGAGGGAAATATACTGGGGCTGTGCATAGCCATAGAATCAGCTGCACCATTGACTACTAGTGGAGTCTGAGACAAGGCTCCAAAGTTCGATGGACCTCAGTTTACTCATCTGTAAAATAAGGATCTGTACCCACATAACTTCAAGACACTGAACATAGTGCCTGATAAATACTCAATAAACGCTAGTAACAATGACAATGATAATTTTGACAGTGGCAGCAGTGATGATGGTGATGATGAAGATAATGATACAGTGATCATGATTATCGAGGGATCTTGCCCTTCAGCTCCAAATTATATGATTCTGAAAAGAGAACTTTATTTGTTATAAAGCGATTTTCAAAAAGTTGTTTCTTGTAAAGGTTACGTCTCATAGGAAGGAAGCTCAGACAGTTATATTTCTCTGGTTGGAGAAGCAATTTGAAATCAGAGTCTTATGCTCTGGGAACATGTTTTTCAAAGTCTTATGTCCCCTGACCTTGCTTAATGACTGTGCTACGTCGTAGGTATCAGAGAAGCAGCCTAACATAGTGCTTAAGAGCTCAAGACCATGATTATATTTCTGCTCTGCCACCTACCAACTGTGTTACTGTGGGCAAGTTACTGAACCTCTCTGTGTTTCAGTTTCCTCATCTGTAAAATGGGATGATAATAGGTATATCTCAAAGGGTGGTTGTGAGAATGGCATATACACATAAAGTACCTAGACCAGTACCTATCTGGCACAGAGCACATATTCAATAACTATCAGATATTATCATTATATTTCTTTCTGAAAAGTTAAAGATTTAGTGAGATATCACATTTCAATCCTTTTCATTTATAAATTAATTTGTTGTGAAACTTACTAGAGAATATCTCTGATAGTACTTGTGTAGTTATCAACTCAGCTTTCAGTTTTGTTCTTCAGTCTTCCTTGAAGAAAAGTAACTTTGTGTGTGTATGTAAAGAAATAAAAAGCCTCTGTAAATGAATGCTGACGCCCTGCATCTTCCCACAAGATGGCGCAGCACTCCTGCTGTTCCAGAGTTTTGTCACCTGAGGGAGGCAGAGAATTTTGATCAGCGTCCAAAGAATCACCTCATCTCTCCCTGCAGAGAGCACAGAGCACAAGACTTCATGTTCTATCAAGTAAGTACATGTCACTAGTTCTTGCTTGTGATTTCACAAGAACTACATAAAAGCTAAAGCCACTTGAGCTTTTACTTCCCATCCCCATATTTTATTCTTGTCTAAATTCGACCTTTGAAGGACATATTTTGTCTATTGCTCCTTACATCTGAAGGACTGCATTTGAGTGAGAAATGAGATAGTCTGTCTCCTGCCTCTCTAGATTGACTATCTTACTGTAAACAGATAATAAATAAACAGATACCACAGAAAACAAGAGCTTGTTTATCTACTAGAGGTGTAGTGTCGGTGGGACTGCCTCTGAACAAAATATTATGGAAATGAATTTCATCTTCAGTGCTCCCTGCCCCTTCCCTCTTCATTGTGGTCTCTTCCCTGTGACTTTTAGGCACCAACTGGGCCTGTGCTGTCTGGACCTCCATTACTCATATCTCATTGTTACCCACCTTTGCCTACTTATTATCCTCTTGTCAAAACTTAATGCTTCTGAGATTCATACCCTTAGGGCCCTTCTAATTTACTGAAACTAATCTGTTAAAAGAATCCAGTTTCCTAACAGATTATTGTATAGAAGTATTATTCTGAGAAAGACATACATTTAATTTTTTTTTAAAGTACTGATAATCACAGAAATTGAGTGATGAGGCTCTCTGTTCAAAGGCCCTCATCTGTTAACTTTTGTCATGGGCTATGATATTGTTTTTGCAAGAAATTTGTATTTTAGAAAAATCATTTATAGAACTAATGAAATTACTTGAAAATTGCTAAGAAAGTAGATCTTAAAATTTCTCAGCCCAAGAAAAGCAAATTTGTAACTATGTGACGTGATGCATATTAACTAAACTTATTGTGGTGATCGTTTTGCAATATATCCATATTTTGAATCATTATGTTGTACACTTGAAACTTATTCAATGTTATATGTCAATTATATCTCAATAAAACTGGAGGGGGGAATAAAATAATGAATTAAATCAATCATATATATGTATCACATATGTATCATATATATATATGTGTATATATACATATTCACAGGTCTAACATAGTTTTTCTCTCTGCCAAGTCTCTCTCACAAAAGCCCAACTCACAGACAGCAGGAAGCTTCTCAGATTGTGTCACATTGCCCCTGAGATGGAGAGACTAACATGGTGCTAATGGAAATCAAATGGCCAAACTCAGCTTTCTTGTAAGAGCTGGTCTTGGCTCCTTCCTTACAGAAAGACCTAGCTGGCATTGCTCACTATCTTCCACTCCTGTGCCATCTGAAATCTGTGCCCCCAAGCCTGCTGGCAGCTTTCTAAACCTCTTTATTCCAAATTTGGCACACCCTTTCTTCATCTGCAACTTTGGACTCTTCTGTTGTGTTTCCCTATGATTCGGGCTGGAGATAGGAACTGTTTCATTACCTTACCAGTTCCTTAATAATGAACCTTTTTTTTTCACCTTCAAAGAATCTAAATGATATAACCTTACACATATAAATTGTTTATTTATCATTTTGAAGATGATTTTGAAGTCAATCAAGGCTACCGTTATGTTGCCCTCTTGTAGTAGAGCAGAGTGACTTTTATTTGCCCATTTTCACATTTGCAACCTTCTGATCCTGTTGCTCCAAACTGTCGCGATGATCTGTTAGAAATTTCAATGAGATAATTTGACTCCTGTGCTTAAAACTCTTCACAGACTTCCCATTCTCTATTCCAGACTACTAATAACAATTCGTAGAACTATCACTTACACATTAGTTTACTTGTTTATTTTATATCTCTCCACATAGAATGAAGGTTCTGTGAATAGAAACCTTGTTGCTTTTGTTCTCTGTTGTATCTGCATGAGCTAACACAGGATTACACGTAGGAGACATTCAATAATTAACTGTGGAGCAAGTATCGTTCTTTAGCTGTCTATAACTTTTCATGACTTCAAGGTCTTAAAGTTCATATCCAAACAAAATTACAAAGTGATGATAATGGGAGAAAAGAGATCATATATTGAGCACCTACTATATGCCAGGCATTTCATACACAGTAACTGCATATCTTGGATTTGTAAGGTTGATATTATGATTTTAATTTTGTAGATGATGAAGATGAGATGAAGTGACATACCCAAAGGCATATAGAGCTGGAATGAAACCCACATCTCTTTGTTTTTGGAATTGATTCTTATCTCTTATCCCAGGCTTTGTCTTTATCATACAATCTTTACATTTCCCTGCCCCTGAAGATGTTGTTTTTCTTCATAATATGGGGTACAGTGATACTTAGATAAATGTAACATTTACTTGCATATTTTCTATCCTGACTGTGTACACAGATATGTTAGGAAAAAAATGTTAAAAAATTAATAAAGCAACTGTGGTGTGTTCAAAGATTTTTCAGTGTAAAATACCTTATAGGCTAGACCAGAGGCAAACACCAGGATCCAGAAGGAAGGGAAACTTTTTGAGTCCCAGTCAATGTTCAATGTAAATGAATCCTGGCTATTTCAGAAGGAAGAATATTTTTCTGGTTTTTGCAGGGAAAGTATTGTTGTTCTTGTGGCTGATTGATTGATTATATGATGAGAGTCCAGCTGTAAAGACCATTATCTTGACACATGTAATATTACATTTGGTCCACTGAGGGCAGGGTTGATTTTGATAAACACTTAGCTGAAAGGGAAAGCCTATGTCTTGATAGGGCAGCTGTGGAAGTTTATAGAAACAAGAAAGTGGGTAGTCTTAGTAAAGATTAGGAGAACTGTGTACAATTTCTACAGGTCTGGTTTGTTCCCTTTATGTGCTATGAGGTACCACATTTAACATCTGCCATGGTAGGACTTGGTAGCTATTTCCACTAGAGAGGAAAGGAAAATAAGTAAAAATGTTCCAAGATAGTCCATAATATTTAGTCTTTACAACCCTAAAAGATAATCATTTCTAACAAGTTTATCTGTTATGTGGAGATAATAAAGCTTCAGAGAGATTATGGAATTTACCTGAGGTCACATAGCTAGCTGTACTATAGAAAAGCAAGGATTAGGAATTGGGTGACTCTAGACATGATCACCAAACTCTTATCAGCATGCAGTGTGGTGCTTAATTTTTTAATAGCAGGACAAAGATTGTTAACTGTGATATTTTGGCTTATTGAAGCTGTTAGTAAAGAAGGAAATCACAGTACTTCCAAGTGGGGGAAGTCCATCTGCAGTCCTGTCTGGTGGTGCACCTCATGTGCAGGAAGGCAACAAATGTCTTTGAATCACAAACTGTTAACCTCCAAAGGGTTTTTGAGGTGGCTTGTATGTTGATTGACCGGAGTTGCATGTGTCGTGTTTTGTGCTCTGAGGCAAAGTACCAACAGACCACAGATTCTGTTAGTGCTGCCAGAAGTGAGCCTATTTAGGCAAAGAAAATTATTATCCATTGCTTGTTGCAGAGCAAATTGCCTTCACTCTGGTTGAATGAGGAACTCATCAATCCAGACAAGTAAATACGATGTGACTTTTTTCTGATTTGGTATTAATATTTCATGAGTTCTGGGCATTATATGTTATAAAAATCCCAAGTTACAAAAAGCATATACTTTTATTTTCTAAAGATGTAGCATGTTAACTGCTAGCCTTATGAGAAAGCAGAGGGCTTAACTATTATCATGACCTTGGCCTCTCAGAATCCTCTGTGGCTGCTGTGGAAAAAAGAGACAGCATCATCTATTCTGGATTAGAATCATCCCTGTAAGACTGAGAGGGCACCTGGATGTTTCCAAGGCCCCAATTCACCACAGGGGGTTCGAAAAAACCTCTGTATGCCATGGAGACAGTGACTAGATAAACAATGCAGCAGTGTGTTTACAGATATGCAAATAAGCATGCAAATTAGACTCCTGTCGGCTTCATTTAGAATGCAATTTAAAATTAATTAAAAATTAAGAGGTAAATTAGAAGCTAACATTCAACACCATATGGGAAAATATACATATTTATCAGAGTGGCGTATATATATCTAGCATAAATGGGAGCTAATTGTGATGTGTGCAAAATTCCTCTATTTCGATGTGGCATAAAATCAATGTGGGCAACCCAAAATGTTGCAGGGATTATATTTTAGCACTCTACAAATTAAAATTTACTTTAATTTAAGGATTAAATGAATACATTTCAAATACATTAAATTCTCTGTAAACTTATACCAGAGGGCACAGAATTTTACAATTAGAAAGTGAAATGATAAATCAGGTACAGTTTACCTCCAGATGCTATAAAATATTCGTGAAACTCATTTTTCTCAAATGGGGTCATTGAGCACATTCCCCCTGGCAGGCCTTTTGCATATTGTTAATATGCGGTCTATATTTGGGAAGTAATGATTTCCATCTTTCAGCCACTCAGGAGTTCTGGGTGATTAATGAGTTAATGGCTGCATCCACACAAGGCCAAAACAACTCATTGAAAACTGAAAAATTCAATCACTTCACTGACTGTTTTGTCTACAAAACAACCAAACAACCTCTGTGATTGATTCTCTTTTCACTGAATTGATTGCTATTTTTTAGAACTGTCATTGAATTAACCAATTGTTTGATACAACCAGAGTGGGTACTGACTCTTTCTGTGAATGTTATAAAGTGTTTCTTTATTGACCTTCCTACCATCCCTAAAAATGCATACAAGAAAGGATTCAATTTACAGTACCTGTGTAAAAAATTCAGAATTATTCCATTTAGAATAATTTGAATCATTACTGTAACGATTTTGGACAAAGTATTTAATTGTTTAAAAACGTAGGTAGTTCTTTTAATATAATGGCAATTTTGCAAAGGGCATCTCTTAGTTTTTGAAAAACTCAGAGACAAAGGGTTTTGAAGTCAACCAGGATAAAATGACCATAGAGTGTACATGTTATAAAGAAAAAGAGGAGGGAATGGCTCCATAGTGTAGTGGTTAGCACATCTGCTTTACATGCAGAAGGTCCCTGGGTGCGCCAGGCCCCCCAAATGCCCGGATGTGCCAGGCCCCCCGAGTGCGCCAGCAACGCCTGGCCCCCGGGGGGGGGCAGGCCCCGGGGGGGGGGGTGCCTGGCCCCGGGTGCATGCCACGAGCGTGTGGGAGGAGATGCTCTGCCTTTACAGATCCAGTTCTTAAGGGGAAAGGGCAACATCCATAGGTCAGGGGTGGAAGTAGGGGAGGGGGAATTAAATAGGCGGGGAAAAAAGAGGAAAATTGATAACAATAGTGACAACAAAAAAGTAGCAAAGCTCCCACAAAGACTGAAGGACGTTTCAGACAATAGTGCAACTAGTGAGAGCAAATTAGGAATGTGGAAGCATGTTCTGAGAATGGTCAGTGTTGAATTTGGAATACAAGCCTAGAAGTTAAAAAATGGCAATTCAAGAAAAAAACTATATGCTCTTGGCTGGTATATGGACGTATACACTGTCCTAATATAATTGAACATTGAATAAAAATAGTTTCTTATATTCATTTATCTCTGCTAACTTTGCTTTATTTTTTAATAATGCTGGTAGGCTCTAGCTAATGTGATGCAAAATAATCTTTAAAATGTTGGAGTGGAAAGCAGGCTAAAACACACCTGCTAAAGAGTCAGTTAACTTTTGGAAAGGAAAGAAAGTTATACTGTAGGAAGCTTTGCTTCTTATTTGTCCTAATTTAAAGGTACAGCAGGTGTGTTTTAGCCTGCTCTCCACTCCAACATTTTTAAGAAGAATAATTTTCATCACATTAGCCAGAGGCTGCCAGCATTATTAAAAGTAAAGCAAAGGTAGCAGAGAAAAAGGAATACAAGGAACTCTTTTTAGTTCTCATTGGAAAGTTCCTCATTGTTATTTGTCTGAGTTGAATGCAAAGAATCATGTTTAAGGACATTCATTGAAACTAATGGCAACACAGAGTAGAAATGAGCCTTGGCGATTACTTACTCCAACAACTCTTCTTAATTTACAGATGAATCTACAGGGCCTGCTAAAGGTGAGACTACTCATTCAAGGTCATAGAACCCATTCAAGGTCATGTGGCTAGTTTGGGCTGGAGGCAGATGTTTCTAGATTTCTTGACTCTCAGACTAGGGAATAGTCCATGTGTGTCATAGATGAACTAGCAAGGTAAAAAATTGAAAAGTTAGAAGAAAAAGTACACTTAAGTAGATACTGCAGTATGAGATGGAAGGGCTCATACTGAGACCTAAGAAAGTTGAGGCCAGCTCAGAGTCCCCTTTCTACAGTGCAAGAGTTAATGTCACAAGCAGTCGCAAAGTGCTCTTCTAAATGGGTCTTCCAGGTTCTAGGAGAGTAAATGGTCCTGGAGGAGGTCTTCTGGCTGCTTTGGGAAGAAGAGACGCAGAGGAATAGAGAGGGGAAGGTTGAGATGAACTTCTGAATTTGAAATTTTGTGTTGATAGCGGAGCCAGTTGCAAAGTAGTATAAGAAAATTGCCATTTTTGGAGATAAAAGAATTATAAGAGAGGAATTTTTAAAAGCTTGCGCTATAGTGTGGAGAGTGAAGGGGAAGGTCAAGAAGAAACCTGTTTAGAAGAAGACAGGCAGTGGTCAGAAAGCCCAGATGGGGGAGAGTTCGAATAGAACTTGTAATAGGAGAGGAAAGGTCAGATGTGCATTTGATTCAAATGCATTTTAACAAAGTGTCCATATAACTCTGATGCTTCTCTCAGGAAAATTGATAGCTTTTCACTAGACATTGCAGTTCTGTTGTGGCACGATTTATTCATATTCAGTACACATCACTGAGGTGTTTGCCCACTATCAACTTGAACCAAAAGCAAATGAAAAAAAAAAAAAGGATGGTATGATATTTTTTCAAGGAAGAGCTGCTTCTAATCAGAGATCTGAATTGTGGGCCCTAGGCTCCCAGGGTCATGAAGTTCCAAATATTCACAAAATCACTACATGGTTTATATATTGATAGGATGAGGAATTAAAGTTAATAAGGGCATGGTAAGCTAGGGAGAGGGTTAAGGGGGCTGGTTTAGTAGTTTACTGAGGCCTGTTCCCAGGAAGTAGGAAGAGGTAGGACAGAAGAGATAAAGAAGTGAAGGGGTCAGTTATACATTTCTTCTCTCTTTTTTTTTTTTTGGCTCCAGGAATAGAAAGGCATATATGACACCCAGTAAAGATAATGGATTTCTGTTTTGAGACTTTGAGAGGGGCAGCACCAACATGGGACAGCCATAGTTAGGAGGGGAGAGGATTTAGTTGGCACTCTAAGTGTCTCTTGTCTCCTATTAATGAGGATGCTAAATTAATAGCCAATAGGCCTGATGTGGCAGCTGCAGGACACTCGAACCTCCTTAACAGTCCCCCCAACCCCTGACATCACCACTGTAGGGAGAGAAGTAGTGGGAGGGCGAGGCTGTTTGAATGACAGAGAAATTTTATTCCGGAGAGACTGGGTATTCCCTAAAGTGACTGTTTAAATTATTGGATCAAACTAAATTTAAACCAGGTTAGACGTTTAGTTAATTTATTTTTCTCTAATCAGTAGGTGGAAGTTTGGAGGAAGACAAGATTATAGACAAAATAAAGGCACTACATTTTCTCTGATAAAAAACTCTCTTAACATTTTCCTATACTGTTGGTTTTCCAGGAAACACAGAAATGCTCCATAAGAATCTTGAAATTGATGTGATGGATTAAAGATGGGAAAACATCCCTTGGAATGCTTAATGACGATGTTAGTCTATATCTACACACACAGATCTATGTGGCTGCTGAATATAGGTTTCTTTTTTACATTAAAAAACTTATTTCAGAAATTATTTTCACATTTTTAATTAAAATATAATTGACATATAATATTATATTAGCTTTATGTATACACATAGTGATTCTACATTTATATACCTTATGATGTGATCACCACCATAAGTCTAGTAACTATCTGTCATTGTACTAGGTTATTATAATATTATTGACTATATTTCCTGTGCTGTACATTACATCCCTGTAGCTTACTCATTTTATAACTGGAAATTTGTTACCCTTCGCCTTTTTATCATTTTGAATTAACTTTTTAAAATTAATTTTTTATTTTTAAATTACAGTTGACATACAATATTATATTAGTTTCAGGTCTACAACATAATAATTAGACATTTCTATAACATACAAAGTGATCACACCAATAAATCTAGTACCCATCTGACATCATACACGGTTATTATAATATTATTGACTATATTCCCTATGCCATACTTTATATCCTCGTGACTATTTTGTAACATGATAATTTGCACCTCTTAATTCCTTCAACCCTTCACCTATCCCCACAATTCCCCTTCCATTTGGCAACCATCAAAATGTCCTCTGTATCTATGAGTTTGTTTTTGTTACTTTTGTTTATTTTGTTTTTTAGATTCTACACATAAGATAAATAATATAATATTTGTCTATCTCTGTCTGACTTATTTCACTTAGCATAATACCCTGTAGGTCCATCCACATTGTTGCAGATGGCAAGATTTCATTCTTTTTTTTTTTTTATGACTGAGTAGTGTTCCATCGTATATATGTACCTCTTCTTTATCCAGTTATCTGTTGATAGGCACTTAGGTTACTTCCATACTTGGCTATTGTAAAAATGCTGCGATGGACATATGGATGCACATGTTTTTTTGAATTAGTGTTTTGGATTTGTTGGGATAAATGCCCAAAAGTGGGATTACTGGGTTCTTTTTTATCTCTTGTTATAGCCTTTGTTTAAAATCTTATTTTGTCTGGTGTAAGTCTTGATACTCCAGATTTTTTTCATTTCCATTTTAATGAGATATCTTTTTCCATCTTTTTACTTTCAGTCTGTGTGTGAATTTCGATCCGAAGTGATTCCCTTGTAGGCAACATATGTAAGGATCTTCTTTTCTAATCCGTTCAACCATTCTATGTCTTTTGATTAAAGCATTTAATTCATTAACTTTTAAAATAATTGTTGATAGATATGTAGTTATTGCCATTTTATTATTCATATTTTTGACCCTTTTTCCCTTTTTCTTCTAAAAGATGCCTCTTTAACATTTTTTTGTAATACTGGTCTCATGATGATGAACTCCTTTAGCTTTTTCTTATCTGGGAAGTTCTTTATCTATCTTTTGATTCTAAATAATAGATTTGCTGGGCAGAGTAATCTTGGTTGTAGGTCCTTGCTTTCCATCACTTTGAATATTTCATGCCATTATCTCTATTGAGAAATCAATTATTTCTATTGAGAAATCAGCTAACAGTCTTGTTGGAGCTCCCTTGTAGGTAACTAACTACTTTTGCTTCTTTTAAGATTCTCTCTTTGTCTTTAATCTTTGGCATTTAATAATGATGTGTCTTGGTGTGGGCCCCTTTGGGTTCATCTTGTTTGGGACTCTGTACTTCTTGGACTTATATGTCTGTTTTCTTCACCAGGTTAGGGAAGTTTTTGGTCATTATTTCTTCAAATAGGTTTTCAATTCCTTGCTCTCTCTGGTAGCAATATGATGCAAAGATTGGTGTGCTTAATGTTATCCCAGAGTTCCCTTAAACTATTCTCATTTCTTTTTTGGATTCTTTATTTATTTATTTATTTATTTTTTTCCTCCTGTTCTGATTGGATGTTTTTTGTTACCTTATCTTCCAAATCTCTGCTTCAGTCCTCTGCATCATCTGATCTACTGTTGATTCCCTTTAATGTACTCTTCATTTCAGTTATTGTATTCTTCATTTCTGACTGGTTCTTTTTTTATGTTTTTTAATTCTATTTTAATGTTTCCTGTCTCTTTGTTGAAGCTCTCACAGAAATTATTGAACATTCTTATAACCAGTGTTTTGAACTCAGCATCTGCTTGTCTCCTTATTTTAGTTCTTTTTTTGGAGCTTTGTTCTAATCTTTCATTTGGGACATGTTTCTTTGTTCCATTTGGCTGCCTCTGTGTTTGTTTCTATTATGTAGAACTGCTATGTCTCCCGGTATTAGTAGAGTGTCCTTATGTAGTAGGTGTTCTGTGGAGCCCAGTAGTGCAGTCTCTCTGGTCACCTGAGCTGAGTGCTCCAGGTGTGTCCCTTGTGTGGGTTGTGTGTGCCCTCCTGTTGTAGTTGAGACTTCAGTTCTGTTGGCATGTCAGTGGGAGGGTTTGACCTTCAGGCCGATTGATTGTGAGGACTGGCTGTGACTACAGTGGAGAAGTTGTTGTGCAGGAGCTGACCCTATGGAGAATGATTAGGTTTAGCGGGGCTGTAGTGCCTACTGAGTCTGCCCTTTGGGTGTGTCATTTGAGGAAGTGGTTGGGTGGTGCTCTGGTGTGGTATGAAGCTGGCACCAGGTATGTTGGTTCTGGGCCTCCTGGGAGGGACTCTGGTACAGGCCAAGTTTAGCTGCTGCCTGTGCTCTGCCCAAGGCCATTTGGTATGAGCTACAATGTGATCTGCAGATGGTTGCCAATTGTGTGGAGCTTGGAGTTTCCTGAGAGAGTCTGAGCTGCAAAATGAGACTGGCTGCTGATAATGTTGGAGTTGGGGCTGCTTAGCAAGAGATATGGGGCATGCTGAGGCCATATGCTGCTTGTTTGGGGTTTGAGAACCTTTGAGAGATTTTAGGAACGTCTACAGCATGAACCAAGTCAGGCTGTTTGTATGGAGAAGCCACTGGAAGTGGCTTGGGCAGGCCTGCAAGTTGGGTGGGGCAGGGTCTTAGGAAATCACCAGGGCAAGATGACCCATATTAGCTAGGTTGATGGAGACTCAGAGTGGTGGGAAGGCTCAACAAAGAAACAACGGCTTCCGTCAGCACCTCTGTCTGGGAGAAAGCTGCCCCTCCAGCCTTTGTCCTAAAGCCAGACTATTTAGTTCCCTCCACATGTCCCTGGTGCCTTTCCAGCTGGTGTCCAACTAGAGCTGAATGATTGAGTTCATCAGCAAGTAAGTTAGTGTGTGAGCCCTTTATGAGGAATGCTTTGGGACTCTAGCTGCCCTTCGTCTCACTCAGCCACAATCCCTGCTGATTTGCACAGTCAAAAGTTGTGAGGACTTCTCTCCCTGGCACTAGAACCCTGAGCTAAGGAACCTGGTTCGGGGCTGGGACTCCTTGCTCCTCAGGGAGTCCTTCACAGAGGAGATATTCCTTCTGATTTTTAACTGCTATGCATGAGTGTGGAACAAGCCCATTTGGCATCTCTGCCCCCTCTTACCAGTCTCGATGTGGCTTCTTCTGTGTGTCCTTTGTTGTAGGACTTCTGTTCAGGTAGACTTCAGGCGAATCTCAATGATGGTTCTATAGTTTAGTTGTAATTTTGAGGTGGTCATGGGAGAAGGTAAACACAGCGTTTTCCTCTCTCCATCAGTTAGTTTGTTTTCTATGTCTATGAGTATGTTTCTATTTTGTTTGTTCACTTTTTTGTTTTGTTTTGTTTTTAGATTCCGCATATTTGTGAAGTTATATGGCCTTCGTTTTTCTCTGATTTATTTCACTTAGCATAATATCCCCTAGAACATAGTTTTTTTTAAAAAAATATATATATTAAAAAAGGAGTTTAATTCAGCAAAGAGATTATTTTATTCAATAAGACTTAATATTTGGAGTGAATGAATTTCTTTTGCCCTTTATTTTGGGAGTTTATGTTCACAATCTCAGTATGAGAGGAAAAATTTTCTCATAGAAATTTTCCATAGTCTTGTAACCAGCTACATTAAAGACATTATTTTATTTGGAACTATTCAAGGTAATGTTTAAGCAGGGGGTACCATGTGATAGAGTTAAGTCCAGTCCAGTTCGGCAAAGGTTGACTGTGCCTTTACTCTGTGGAGGGCACTCAATAGGCCTTGAGGGTGAAAAGGACATCAGGGAAGGAGTAGTGCCGCGAGGAAATAGAAGACATAGATAATAGCTTGTTTGGGGGATGTGGGAGGGCTTCATGTATGAGATGGCCTTTATACTAGGACTTGAAGAAAGACTACGATTTCCATAGGTGGATATTTTTCATGAGAAGGGCATTTGAGCTGACTGAATGTGAATAAAGGAGCAAAAATGAGGAAATACTCAATGGGCTTCTGGCCAGTGCAGTTGTCTCGTGTGCTTAGAGATTATTAGCTACTCAGTCTCTAATGAGGTAGAGGAATGGACTAGGGTGAGGTGAGGGTGAAATGGGATGGGGCAGGGCGGTCAGGAGATAATGTTAGAAAGGAAGGCTGGAGCCGGGGGAATGAAAGTATTCAAAATGCCTTGTAATTTAAAAGTACCTTGGTCTGAGGAGAATTAAAAACAAGACTAGCACAGCCTACATGCTCTGACACTGTCTAAGTGGTAGATATCTGTGTCTCTGTGACTGGGGCAGAATTAAAAGATTCAGAGCTTGTGGTTCTGTGACCTGCCTTGTAGAACTGGGGTCTTCAGATCTGTGCTGCTCATGGGCTCCGTTGGAGCAGACTGACTGAGTCTCCTGGACATGGTCAATTCTGTTGAGGGGATACTTGATTCACCACTCAGGGACCATGGCAGCAGCTGTTGGTCTGAGAAACACAGGAAGACTCAGTAAAAAGTAAGTGCGGCTGAAAATAAAGAGCTCCAATTTCTATATTAGATAATGAATAGAGGTGACAAAATCTCAAAATAATCCCAAACCCTACTTACCTGTGAGATTCAAGCAAAGCAACAAACTCTTATGTGTATATTATAAAATCTCTCAGTAGACTGGTATTTTTAATTTATTTTTTGAGTGTAACACCTGTGTTAGTTCATTCTTACACAAATTCCTGAGGTAATTAGTTTCTTAGAATATTGCTAGGTTGGCATATTTTCCTTGCTCCCATTGCTCCTGGGACTATTGAAACTAGAAGATAGATACTCTTATCACAGAGTTATATTAATAAATTTAATTAACATAAAACAACATTAATCCAATGGCTGGCACCTGAGACTGGAGAGCTTCTCTCATAATACCAAATTGCCAATTTTGTGAGTATCTGCCAGCTAGCATTTTTTTTTCTCGCAGTCAAGTTTATTGAGGTATAATTTACTTGTAGTGAAATCTCCCCTTTTTGAGTACAGTTCTATGACAAATGTATACGATCATGTAATTACCACAATCAAGATGCAGATTATTTTCATCCCTTAAAGTTTTCTTGTGCCCCCTTTATTTATTTTATTATTATTTATGCCTACAGCACCTGGTCTTCCTAAGTGGTCTCTCATCCAAGTACTAACCAGGCCCAACCTTGCTTAGCTTCTGAGATCAAACATCACATTTGTTTAGGATGGCATGGACCGTGGCTCCACTGGAGAATGAACCCAGGACCTTCTGCATGTAGAGCAGATGTCCTAACCGCTACACTGTGGAACCACATCCATCTTGTAGCCCCTTTATAGTCAGTTCTATCCTCTTGCTCCAGCCCCTGGCAACTGCTGATTCTTGGTACTGCAGTTTTGCTTTTCCATGTGGCTTTTGCGTGTGGCTTTTGCATGTGGCTTCTTCCACTGAGCACATTCTGCTTTTTCAGAGTCATCTAGGTTATTGAGTGTATCATTTTGTTCTTTATCGCTAAGTAGTTTTCCATTGCATGTATGTGCTTCAATTTGTTTATCTAGTTACTATTTAATGAACATTTGGGCTGTTTCTAGTATCTGATGATGAAAGTTGCTCTAAAAATTCACCTACAGATTTTCGTGTGGACACAGGCATCCATTTTACTTGATGATCCAGAAGTGAGATGGTTGGGTCATATGAGTAAATGTATATTTAACTTTATAAAAAACTTTCAAGCTCTTTTTGAAAGTGATGAACCCTTTTTACACCCTCGCCAGTGATGTATGAAAATTCCAGTAGCTTCACATTCTTACTAGCACTTTGTATTTTCAATGTTTTTTATTTCAGTCATTGTAATAGGTGTGTAATAGTATCACATGATAGATTTAATTTATTTCCCTAATGAGTAATGATGTTGAGTGAATTTTCATGTGTTTACTTTCTTACTTTTTCTTTGGAGAGCAATTCTGGTATTGGTGAAGGAATAGGCATATAGATCAATGGAACAAAAGAGAGGGTCCAGAAATAGCTCACACTTATATGATCAATTGATTTTCTACAAAGGTGCCAAGATACTTCAGTGGAGGAAGGATAATTCTTTTCAATAAGTGGTGCTGAGATAATTTGACATTGGTTCTAAACAAAAAGTGAACTTGTATTTATACCTAATACTGCATACAAAAATTAGTTCAAAATGATTTATAGGACTAAAATGTCAAACCTAAAACTATACGAATGTAAGAAAGAAAACATAGAACATCTCTGTGATGGTGGGTTAAACAAAGTGTTCTTAGACAGTATATAAAAAGCCCAGACCATAAAAGAAAAAATTCATAAATTAGACTCCACAAACTTAAAAGCTTCTGCTCTTCAAAGACACTACTAAGAAAATGAAAAGACGAACCATAGACTGGGTAAATGTATTTGCAAAGACTGTATCCAACCAAGGACTTATATCTAGAATATATAAAGAACTCTATCAACTCAATAAGCAAAACGAAACAAAACAAAACAAAACAAAAAAAGACCAAAAAAAAAAACAAACTCAATGAAATATGTGCAAAAGATCTGAGTAGCACCTTCACCATTTAGCTTTTGAGGGTTGACTACATGATAGATTTTCTTTCAGGCTCCCTCAGTGTTGCTGCTGATGATTTTGAGTCCAACGTAACCATTCTGACCTACTCTCTGCCCCTTTGGGATCTAAAAGACACATATGTTATCTCTGCTCACCTGTGTTGTGCGTTGGTCCACCCTCTTCAGGTGCTTCTGTGCCTCCAAACATGAACTTCCCTGGACTGTAGCATAACTCATTGCCTTTTCCTAACACTCACCAGATTCTCTGTCTCCCTCTTCCTCCCCTCCTTCTCCGCCCCGTCTCTCTCTCCTTCCCTTTCTGTTTTATTTATTTCTGACAGAGAGTGCATTGGTTTTGGCTGTAATAGCTTTCTGTCATACCAGATAAGGAGCTTTTTCTTACGTTGTGAAAATTTTAGTACAAGCAGGGAGATTGTTGAGCCTCAGTTTTGGGAGCTGAGTATAACATACTCTGTGAGAAGGTAGGACTCTTCTAATGTACCCCAGTTATCTGATTAGATCCATAACTGATATGTATGGAATGGGGACTCTTACACCCAGTGTTTCAGATTAGTAGACTTTTAGGCTTTATTTTCTCTCACTAAAAATATTTCTTCATGTCTCCAAGGGAAAGGTAAAGGGAAGAATTGGCAAAGACATGTGACCAATAGTTGTGAGAGGCTTCACACTGCAGCTCTGAGTGGCACCGTGTCTGGGCACACCATCACAGTGCATTCTTTGTGAGTGCACCCCCTGAGTTGTAGAGTTCTGGGTTACCCCTGTCCCTCCTGCAGCGAGGGTAAGCAGGGAAGCGAACGGAGACTGAAGCAGAGCTGGGCCCCAGGAGCACGCTGATTGGTGAAACTTTCCTGTCTGCAGCAGAGTGGTATTTTCACATGACTTGCAGAACTCCTAATGATCGTTTGACCCCATGTGTTGTCCAGAATGAGGGCTGCTGCCCCGACTATTTCTTAAAGCAAGAATTAGTCTGGAGCTATGGTTCTTCCCCCAACCGCTCTCAGAACAAAAACCAAGAAAAGAGCCTTGGAACTGACTGAACCATATTATGCACTGATTAAAGTAGGAGAATTTTGCGTTTTTTTTTTTTTAATATACTTTACATAACCCAGAAGAGTGTGTGTGAGAGAGAAGGGCACTGTGTGGTGTCAGGCAAGGAGACAGACACTGCAGTCACAGTTTCTATGTTACACTTCAGTCTCTTAGGCGCTTATCCACCGACAGCGGCTTATCATGGTTATGGATTTTCCTCCTCAGTAATTAGAAAAGTCCCAGGAATTCAGTTGGCTTTTCACTGAAGCCCATTGTAGAGGTTCTTCGCTCTACATTTAATTGATGTTTGCTTTTTGTACTGAATTTCAGATAGTATTAGGATGTGTGTGCACGCGCGCACGCGTGTTGTGTGTGTGGTAAATGCTTTCATCTGAGACCTTTATTGATAGGGAATTTTGAATTAATCCTTGGACTATAGAGCAGAGGTTTTGAATTCTTTCAGTTGAGGATTTTTCTTCTTCATCTTCTTTTTTTTTTTTTTAAATAAAAACTTTCCTTTAATCTTAACCTGCTAACAATAGCATTTCTGGTCTCTGTTAATTAAGAAAATATAAAAGAGAAAAATGACTTTAGTATGTTGTTAAGTAATTAAAAAGAATCATACCAGCAATTAAAAACAGTGGTATAGGGATACGTGAGGCCAGATTGCAGACCTTTTTGTCCTAAATTTAAGGACCTTTGGGTGGGGTAAGCCCAGGGACTGTAGAAAATGGATGGGCTGGCATGACATTCTTATTTTATTTTTTCCTTTGCTCCATTTATTTCCTTTGGAGCACTTCTGCTGCTGGCTCAGAGTGCAAAATAAAAGTCATGGATTATAACATGTCACAGCTGGAGGGAATCTCAGGCATCCTTTAGCCCAGGCACCTCATTTTATGGATGAAGAGACTGAGTCCAAGAGTAGAAAGCTCACTGGCCAATTTTAGTCAGCTAATCTTGTGATGGAATTAAGAGTGTCCTCACTTTTATATTTTTCTTCTCGGCACTGTGAAGAACAGCTGCTTGTCTCTCTAGTCCAATAATGCAATAGAAGTATCCACAGTTCGTGTATCAGTCTAATGCATCTATTTAAAATTTTATTAGTTTTAAAAAGCTTGTCCCACAAGTTCAATTTGTTTGAAGTCATATTTTAAAAAAGGCTTTTTTATATGAGAAGGTAGCCGAGTTGACCAGCGTAAACAAGGATGTTCTCTCCTGGTTGGGTACTTATTTCCTCGTGCGTTGGTGCCTGGGAGAACACTGGTCTAGGTCAAACTCTCAGCTGTGGTCTACCTGAAAGCAGATGTGACTTTTCAACTCTGATCCTTCATCAACAAGGAGTGTGCCCCGCAGCCTTCTGAAGATGCAGTCGTCATTACCACAGTGACCTGCAGAGGGCAGCCTTTACTTTCCCATCTTTTACTGTTGCTGGAAAAAGCCCTGGCCTTTACCTGGAATGAAATGGGCTTGTTTGTCACCTCGCTTTAGCACTTCTCTGGTCACGACACCCTTTCTGGCCTTTATAGGTAATGACATATTACTGTGTTCTTTGTCTCCAACACATGCTGCAGGAAGGCAAGGGCAGTTATTATGCTTTAAAAGGTTGGAGAGAAAATGCAGAGACCTGTAGGCCAAATACCAGGGAACACAGAGAACACAAATCAGGTTTCAGTGTCACCTGGGTCTTGTGAAAATTAGAGAAAGAAAGAATTGGCTTTGTGTCCTGTTGCTATTAACAAGCTTACCACTGTCATTTTTCTTTCCTTGGTTAAAGAGATATTAAAACATGATTGGCACTCTCCCAGCCAGGGTGATGTTCCTTCTTCCATCTCCCTCAGCTTCCTTTTCCTCGGCCCACCACTTTACCTTCCACTGCCCTTTTTTCTGTCCTGGTTGTGCGCTCCTGGCACTCAGGTCTCTTTTTCAGTCTCTCGAGCGGTTCTTGGCATGGATGCAGCTGCTGATAGGTGCTGCTAAAAGTGCTCCCAAATGAGCAGCCCCGGCAGGTGCCAGGGAGGCATCGATCCGGTGGCATGTGACAACATAGGGAAGGAAGGTTAGAGCAATTTTATGGGCTATTACAGTGCTACTTTCTCTCAAGGCACAAACTGACAAGTGGTTCTCTTCTACCTGGGTCTTTGTGAGACATGGGAAGCTTACTTTTAATTACAATCATTACTGTTCCTGGCCTCGCCCACAATGGCCAGAGATACTAGGAACTTCCTTCGTCAGTGGGAGTGGTATTCACAGCTGGTTTTTCTTCCCATTCAATATCATATGCAGATAGTACTGTTATCAAACACTGACCTAGCACATCCCAAGTGACAAGTGTGCCATATGTGCTGTACACACATTAGCTCCTTTACTCCTCATCTCCCAGCGCTCCTTCGAGGGCGGTCCTATCACAAACCTCCTTTTCCAGATCAGGATATGGAGACACAGGAGGTCGTATACCTCGCTCAAGGTTATGTACCTAGTGACTGGCAGAGCTAGGCTGAGCTTCCAACCTAGGCTGTCTGGCTCCCCTCCCTGCCCCTCAGCACCATGCTCTATTTTCAGAGACAGCCGTGAGCTTATTTTCTATGAGCAGAGAGGAAAATTTTTACCCTTAAGAAAGTATGAGAATGTTGTGCTGCCTCAGTTTCTCCAAGATGGTCTGTGTTGGGAGGCAAAATGAATTAATTACCACAGATGGCAGTAAGCCCCAGTGTTATCGGCAACCTCTTCCAACAGGACTGTCCTGACTTGCCAGGACAGTCTCAGTATGTGCCGTCTACACAATACACACATCACTGGTGTATCATCAGACACAAAAATGCCCATTCTTGGCTGTCCCTGGGGGCTGCTAAAGTGCTTTGAAGAGCAAAGTCCTTACCTTTAAGTTAAGTAAACAAACAAAGACTGATTCTGTATCTATAACATGCCAGCAGTGAGCTCAATTCTGGGGACACGGCGATTCGTAAGACACAATCTTACCATCTAGCACCTCATTGTCTGCAGGGGGAACAGATAAGTCAGCAGTGCCAGAAAGTCCATCTCCTCACCCAGAACCACACTGAAAGGGGTGGATGCAACGATCCTTTGCAGGGTTCTCGTAAATGGGGTGTGACCTAGAACCTTAGCAAACAGAACCGTAAGTCTGGACTAGAGGAATTACTCTCTCTGTCAGGGAAACTCTCCTGCACATAGCAGGCTAACCTCACTGTAAGTTCTTAATAGATCAAGGAGAGTGACTTATGACTATATATAGACTGGATAGGCAAAATTTTAATTTCAAAAGCATTATCCATTGCTCATTTATTAACACCACCTGGAAAGTATCTCCATGGTATGTTTCTGCTATACTCAAGTTTCATTAGGTCAATCTTGTAAGTAGAAATTCTGTCCCCCAGTTTGGAATCTTGACATTTTGAGGAATGTGCACCTCATTGTCTTATCAGAGCTCACAAACGCCAAAGAAAAGAAAGAAAAGACAATACCACTGGATTGAATGTGGAGGTGAAAGTGAGGAAGAGGGAAGAGAAGAGGAGCCACAAGAGGAAAAACAAAACAAAACAAACCAAACGCCAGGAAGAAGAGCTGGTAAGGCCGGCTGGAACCATGATAGAAAAACTGGTGTGGTCTGACTCTGGTTCTGAGCTGCTCTGATGGCTTCATGTTCTGTTATTCACAGAAATCCTGGAGGAAAGGTACTGTTATTATCCCCACTTTATAGCTGAGAAAACTGAGGCAGAGTGGCTAAGTAATTTTTCCAGGATCACACGATAAGCAAGAAGCAGAACTAGGACGTGAGCATGGTAGCCAGGCTGCAGAGTCTGGGCTCCTAAAAAATTACTCTGTACAGTGGCATGAAATGTTCTGCTCATTAGGGCCCATTTCCCTTTTCTGTGTAGGCAGCAAATAATGATTTAGTCTACTGTTTTAATGTTCAGCTTCAAATTCGACTAAGTGCTGGGATGGCCAGCTGTTTAGGAAGCAGGCAGGTATTATCGAATCCTAGGTGAGTGAGACTCAGCTGTGACCAGGCCTCCTAGCATCAAATGCATCAGTTGGGGACAACTTCCTATTTTTAGGCTAGAGGAATCTATGACAAAAAAGGATCATGCTCAAATCCCACCAGGAGTCTCTATCCAAGTAGGAAATGGGATTTAGAAAAGGAGCCCATAGCTCAAAGAGCCGGACTCTAAAGAAACTGCAGGCTGATTAGCTCAGAAGAGGAGAAGAGAGGATTTTTTTCTCCCGGTGATCCAGTGAAGTTCATCCTGACTTTATTTTATGCCCTTCTCCCCACAGTAAGTATCTGTCCTCTCTGGTATAATAAGACACTGTAGTTACTTCTTTAGGTGTCTATCTCCTCAGCTAGTCTGTGACTTCTAAAGCAGGTGACTATTTTATTCACCTTAGCATTTCCAGACACAGGGATAGTGTCTGTCTGGTACTATGGACTTCAAAATATTTGTTATATGAATTGATTGAGGAAAAGGTTTGTCAGTTAGTCCAAGAAGTGATTATGTAAAGCAAAACACTGTGTGGATTACAAAGATGATAATCTTCATATTTTTCAGTAAATACTCAGCCATTCTAAGAGAGGAGGGAAGCAGAGGCAGGGGCATGTAGACTATATACGACATGCATCTTATACACACAGATGTACTCGACTTCATTCTTTTGCGATTTTGGAATCTGGAAGGGAGAGCTGTAATAGAATGTCACATCAGGCAACTGTGCTTTTGAGTGTACTCCATTCAAGAAGCCTGCCATGCTTACAAACAGTTTGCACAATACCTTGCTCATTAAGACCCATAAATTAGCGCTGTTTTAATTGATTCCCTAGAGGCAGCAAATAAAATGACACAAAATGACATCAAAGGGAGGAAATGACACTAGGTGGGTGTTTTTTTTTCCTTCCCTTCCTTGGATTCCCTGAGGTCTGATAACCCTTCCCCATCACATGCTCCCTGACAGACTTTGTTGAGGACCATTTAAGAAAAGACTACTACTCTGAACAGTTCCAGGGCTTGGAGAGCCCCACCTCCTGGATTTGGTGTCACGAGTTGCCAGGGCAGCCTGTGAGCTCGGAAGGAATAGGCATAGTCAGACCTCAAATGAGGGTTAGCAATTTTGCTAATTATGGTAACAACTCCAATTGTGAATTCAAAGTCTTGATTCTTTATTAAAGCAATTTCAGCCATTATATGTCGTCATTAGAGTCACCCTATCTCACTGGTCTCTGGCTTTAAATTGGACTACTTTGGGAATGGCAAGAAGATAATGTTTATGAGGTCTGTTTTGTGCCAGATCTTGCTCTGGAGGTTACCCATGTGATCTTGTACTACAATCACAATAAATCAAGATAGATTTCTCTTTTTCTGCAGATGAAAGTGTATAGATTCAGAAAGGTTAATTATCTGGCTGAAGAACACACAGCTTGCAAGTTATAGAGCCAAAATTTAAATCCATGTCAATATAACTGCAAAGTGTGTGTTCTTCCTACAAAATTAAGTTGTCATAATCGCTTTTGTGATTTGATCATAGGAGAAACAGAAAGAGGCTACTACTCCTTAATTACTTCTCCCTTCTCTGCCTACTGATGCATGCCTTTCAGAGAGGAATTTGATGACATGCATGAATAATTCAGTGTTTATGTAAATCTGTGTGTTACTTCACAGCAATATTTGCATATAAAGGGAGCCCTAATTGTGAAATAAAAATACTTGTCCTATATTTTTATGTTTTGTTCCTTTCTCTATCCCAGTGCCTAGAACAGTGCCTTTCACATAGTAGATAACCAGTATATCTCTATTGGATAAATTAAAACAATGTCAGTCATCACAGATAGTTTGGGAGAAATTTTGAGGGGTAGAGGAATGCAGAACTGGGGCGTGTTTTTTCCCAGAACCCTTGAAATTACACACCTTAGGCAATGGCTCACTCAACTTATAGATAAAGCTGAATTTGTGTCTTTAAATTATGCTGATAGAAACTTCAGGGGTAGGCCAAGAAATAGACAGAGGTAAGTGAAAACTGAACTAATTAATGACGAAAGGAGTAAGAAAGAGGAAATATGTAGGGAAAAGATAGGAAAAGGATGCATAACTGTAAAGAGCAGGAGCATGTCACAGTATTTCCTGGTCTGTTCATGTTCTGCAACATTGATCATATTCCCTTCCAACCTTCTATTGGGGCAAATACAGGGCACTGAAGTTTAATGCGATGCGCCTATGGAGGCTCTAAGGGCTTCCAGGATGCAATGCTTTTCAGGTCAATGCTGGATATGACCACCAGAGGGCAACAGAGGTCCAGCCTTACAAGCGTCTTCCTTTTCATTTTCTTGGGGCAGTGATTCAGAAGAGAAGCCAAGGATGGGAGTGGGGAAAGGGAGAGTCTGGCAGTAGTGGGAGGGGTGTGCCGGGGGTGAACGTGGAAAGAGGACATCTGTGGGAGAAGAGGAATAGCCGTGGTGATTTTGGAGGGCGGTAGGGCTTGATGGGGATTTGCAGTGAAACTACTTGGTAGGTCTTAAAGAGATCAAGTGAAGTGGACAGAATGTAAATAAAAATAACTCTAAGTCTAGATCCAGTAGACTGTGAGCTCCATGAGGGCAAGTGTTGCTGGCCTAGTTTACTCTTTAACTTTGGTGCATAGTAATTAGTCAACCACATGTAAGCATTGATAAAGATATTTCAATCATTTTAATCAGTCAAGAGTCTTGTTGTTCATGGAAAACATCCCAGATTTTAGTCAGTTGTGTGAGTGTGTGTGTGTGTGTGTGTGTGTGTGTGTGTGTGTGTGTGTGTGTCTGGGCTCATGTGAATTTTTCAGGGAAGAGGAACTTTAGCTTTCATCAGATTTTTCAAAGAGAGTAATGGCCTCTGAATAACTGAGCCACTATTATGGCTAAAGCTGTTCAATTGCCATGATCAAAACTCTATAAATGTTTCCAGGTCCCTCATTGAACAATTACCTCCTGGTATTAGCATATCACCAGTTGTTGTAACAAATAAGACGCCAAGAGGTACATAAGATCAAATAAATGTCATATACAATAGAAGTTTATCTTTTGCTCAAATGACAATCCAAGGTGGAGTTCCCAGTGGCAGTCACTGAGGGACCAGGACTTCTGTGTCTCTGCCATCTTCAATGTATGGCTTTTGATGTCACCCTAGGGGTTGAAATCACAGCCAGAAAGGGAAGAGTGCTAGTGCAGAAGGAGGCTATTAGGAACTGGACCTGCAAATGGTACATATTACTTCCTCCCACATTCAGTTGAGCTAAGTCACTTGAAAGTAATGTTTGCAATGGAAGCTGGGAAGTATAGTTCAGTTGTACCCAGGTGGAAGAGACAAAGGGTTTTGGTGAGCAGCTAGAATCCTCACCACATCTCCTCTGTTGATAACAATGCACATTTACAGGAATACTCTTCAAATAGTAGTGCAAAATTCTAATTATTGATGATCTGACTCTCTTTTTTGAGACTCAAGACAATTTTTAAGACCTTGATAATTGTGGATAGTGGTGCCTCCCGCTTCAAATAACTTTCAGTGGCTCAGGTTATTTTTTGCAGAGTTTCTGTCTACTTTGACAAAGTGGGCTTTTTCCTGGGGACGAGACAAGGCCTCACACAGTTCCTTATCCAAAATGGTCTCAGGAGTCAGGAAATTGGAGGATATTTTAGGAGAGTATCCCATCAGCTCTGGCATTCCTAGTTCTCTTATTGGGAGGCAGTAAGCATAACATGTAAGAACACACATGATTCAGACTGGCCACGCAGTAAACGTATGATCCAGGTTAGCCAATATCGTTACAGTTTTTCATTGATCTGAGAAGACAATGGCTTTTTATCCCTCTTGCTGATGGTAAGGATGAGATTAAGCTGAGAAGAAGCAGAATAGAAGCAATACATTTTTATGAGAAGGGGAAGGACTTTGATAAAGAAGAAAATAACGGGTAGATAAAAAGTAGAAGAGGGAGAACAGTCAGAAAAAGGAAGGAGAAAAAAGACAAAGGATGATGAAAGAGGAGAAAGAAGGAAGATTTGCTACACAAAGACATTTTGATGCCGTGGAATGTTCCCAATACAGCGGGATTCTGTGGACTGTGTTTCTGGTTGTTAATTCTCCTTGCCTTTATTGGCGCTTGTTTTGCTTAGTCCTGATTTGTTTATCATTTCAGCAGTCTCAAAGTATTAGTTTTATTTTTCGTAACCTGCCAGAAGTCTGAGGTGAGGGTATCGATATATAAATACTAGAATCGAACTAGGAACCTAGTTAATCACTACTTGCCATTTTCCAGTATTAGTGACTCTTAGCAAATACTAATACTAATATCTACAGATCAGTTATTAAAAGATCACTCATTTATTTAATTAATCCCTATTTCTTTTTTTGTCAGGTAGATAAAATATGCATTATTATTTCAGCAGGGAATGCATGTCCAAGGAATAACACTGTAATGATGAAACTCATCATTTGTCTGAGAGGTAGATCTGTTTATTTACGCATGCTTATGCTAATTAATTGATTAATTAATTAATTCTTTTGATAGATGTTTATGGAGGCCCTATTGTGTGAGAGATACTAGAAGGGATACAGAGAATAAAAGACAACTCTTCTTTAAGAGGGATCTGACAATTGAATGTCCGCTATGTGCCAAAGGCTATGCTAGATGTGTCCTATGCATTTACTTCTCATACCCACCATGCAAAGCAAAATTCTCATAATACCTCTGATAAGGAAGCTCAGATAATTTGTATAATGTATTTAAGGTCACATGAGAAACTAAGGAAGGAGGTAGAATGTGAACTCAGATTTCATGGGGCCTAAGTCCACCTTTCTTCTACATCTTATTGCTTTTTGGTTTCAAGAGACTCATTTTATATCTATAAAAATAGAATTAACAAACTAGGTCCACTACTCATCTCCTTAGACCTACACGTTAGTCAGACTAGGCTTTCCTTTCCTGATTCCACACTCTCTTACCTTCAGTCATCTCCACTTATTATAGCACTGCCCAGTTTTTGAGGGCCAGCTTAAGTGCTATCTCTTTTGTGATGATGAAATCCCTTATTTTTCTAACTAGAGTGATTTCTCCTTCCTTAAAACTTGTACTTCTCACTTGAGGTAAATTGTCCAGCTGTTTTTGTGCTTGTCTTTGTGTTTTTGTGGTAGGCAGCTTCTAAGATGGCCTCCAATTTTCTCTGTGTCTTAGTATTCATACCTTTGTATAAACCCCTCACCTTGAACATGGTACTAGCTACTGATACCGGCTAATAAAAAGATTTTGGTTTTTGTTTTAAACACTCACTTTTACTCTCTTATGGATCTCTTGCTCTGGAGGAAGGAAGCTGCCACCTGGAGAGGTCCATATGGCAAGAGATCGAAGTCCATGTCAATGAGTCCCATGTGAGTGGATTCCCTTCAGTTGTGCTTTCAGATGAGACTTGTAGCCCCAGCTGACAGCTTGACTGCAACTTCTTTAAAGACCTTGAGTCATGAGGATGTGAAGTACAGAATGGAAAATAGTCAATAATATTGTAATAACTATATATAGTGCTGGATGGGTACTAGACTTATGAGGGGATCAGATTGTAAATTATACAAATGTCTAACCACTATGCTGAAACTAATATAAAATAATATTAAATGTCAACTCTAATTGAAAAAAAAAAAAAAAAAAACCTTGAGGCAAAGGCACCCAGCTAAGCTATACCCAGGTCCTGACCCAAAGAAATGACGATACAAAAACTACTTGTTGTTTTATGCCACTACATTTTGGGGGAACATATATTATATTGTATCATATCATATCATATCATATCGTATCGTATCGTATCGTATCATATCATATCATATCATATCATATCATCACATCATATATTTGATAATATATTATCGATATAACCAATATGGTTGTACTAGACTGTAAATTGTTTAGAGAACAAGTCTCTTCTTTGTCTTTATCTGTGTCATCGAGCAGGACATTTTGCATCAGTGGCAGGAAAAAAATGTGGTATTGATGGGGAGAATTTGGAATAAAAAAAAAGATCTTACTGAAATTGATACCATTCCTCCTGGATTGCAAACGAAGAGCTCGTCCAGTGACAGTGGTGGCTCCTGTAAGGAAAGCTTGGCTCAGGAAAGAGCCCAAAACGTCTAGTTTTGAAATACCAGAATTTTTATTTCATAAAGGGCATCATACCGAGCTGTGCTGATCGGAGTGATGTCTTTTCTTCATAAATGATGGTTTGATTGTCCTCAGGGAAACACTGGTGCTTCCCTTCACATGCGATATTTCTTAGATAACAGTGAGAAGAGCAGTTCCAGCCCTTCCTGCTGGGGCGAAGGAAGCACAATTGGAGCAGCAGTCTTGGCTTTGCTCATGGCACCAGGCCTCACTTTTCTCTTTTCTCCTGCCTTCCTGAGTTGGCAGCTGAGCACTTCATTAAACACCTAGTTAAAGCCTGAGGACCCTAGTGTTTAAGTTGCACAAGAAACCACTAAGAAGGATCCTCTTGCCAGCCTCCACTGAATCAGGTGAACCTGAACAGTGAGGTGGGAGGTGCTCAGGAAAGTGTCAGCTCTGCAGTGCTTCCCAGTCACTTTGCAGGAAGTTGAGAGCAGTGTGGCTGAAGGACAGAGGGCATCGACCCTCTCCTTCCCTTCTCTTCCACTGTTCCCTGTTCCCCGACTCCCAACTCTGGGGATTCCTAGGAGAAGTTCCTTATTTCATTGTAGGCTCAAAACAATTTCTGGACCAAGTCCTTGCTGTCAGCATAGGAGGGGCCTGTTAGCTGGCAGTGGTCCCAAATATTCCAAAGCACAAAGAGCAATGGGTTTAAATCCTCCTTTTCTTTCCTTAGGCTGGTGTCCCCAAAGCGGAGGCATTGCCACTTTTGGAATGGGCATCTCCAAGTATATGGTATGAATTATTAAAAATATTAAATGAGTCTGAGTATACTGGGGCATGTCAAGCAGAGGAAGTTAATTTATATTCAAAATTAACCCTAAAAACACTGATGAAAAAGCCTTATTTTATTTTGCTTTTGTATTTGTTATCACAGTTGTAGCTAGTTATCATGTAGAAGAAAAAGATGTTTTATTTTTTTCAATATGTTCTCATTTGTTTCCTGCCAATTTTTTTTTGCAATATTGTGAACACATTTGTTGTGTGTGTATGTGTTTTAATTAAATCTGCCTTTGTCAGGCTAACAAGTCTCTCATTATTGGCAAATACGGAAATATTAAAGTACTGTGTTATTTATTGACCATGAAAAGTTAAGGGCTGAGGTTATTTTGTGGGGGATAAAACTCTTTATAATCTTCTGCCTTTTATGAAAGATCTTGGTGAATATTATCGTAGAACTGATCATAGAAAGGAGAGGTTTTCCAGAGAAATTAAAAAAGAAAGAGAAAACAGCTACCCAACAAACTTCTTTAACCTAAATAAACACAGATTGAAGGAACAATCCACAAGAAGTATCTTCATTTTTCCACAGCCAACAGCAAAGGTTTTATCCCATTATGGTAATGAGCAAACCTTTGAACTTTGCATTGTACACTGTCAGGCAAAGGCACTTAAGACTTAAGCAAACAATGTTTACAATTGGTTTAGGGAGTTGCTAGGATAATACCTTTGCTTGTATTTCTGAATAGCTTGATCCTTCCTTCCCAGTCTGCATTTCCCAAAAGCAGAGACTGCAAAGGCCTAAAACTGGATGAAAAAGTTGACTATTAAGAGTAACACATCAAGTAAGATTTCTCCCTGTGCCTTAGTCTTTCCCCTTGTGCTAAGTAGTGGGTGGGCACAGAGGGAAATCTTGTACCCTTTTAGGTCATAACAATGTTATTTAGGCTTACCTCTGGGCAAATCATTTTTAGCTCACTTTACGCATCTCTCAATACTCAGGCCAAATGTACAATGCATTCTATCTAGGCATATGAAAGAACTGACCGGGCAACAATGGACCACAGTGGAAACCATGTGACTTTGGAGTCAGGTAGACCTGGGTTCGCTTTCGACCCTGTAACTTACCTTGAATAAATTATTAATTTTTTTAGCCTCTGTTTTCTCATCTGCAAAATGGGAGCTGTAACAAGGAAGGAAGTATGATGTCCTGTAGGTCAGTGTGTCTGATGCAGAGTGCTGATGCTTGGGACTCCAAGGAAATGGTCAACCCAAGTAGGATGGTCCCAGAGATTAACAGAATACATTTAGTTTTAAAGCTGAACTAATTGGAAAGTATGATTTAAAACTTGATTGGATATGTATGGATGTGCAGTTTTCATGGAAAAATATCAATCAAAGCAATAATTTGCCACCATGAGCTATAATGTTCACCACAAATACTTGGTTTTTGGCTGGATTTCTCATTTATTGATTTATGGCATTAGCTATGTTTTTAATCTTAGAAGTCCTTAGTTGGCTTGAAAGAGGCAATGTAATTCTCTGATTTTCCAACCTTATAACCATGAAAGAATTTGAATATAAATAAGATTAAGTCAAAACCGTCAGCCTGCTCTCTGAAGAGCTATGTAGAAGAAGGCCAGCTTACTAATTTATTCATTGCCTGGCACTTTTAAGTGAGTAAAGTTTTGTTATATTAGAGCCATTATGCATTTTGGGGCCTATTTATTACAATAGCTAACCTACCCTAATTATTACACATATTCTGTTACCATGGACTGGAATTTCCATGGGAATGCTTCTAAGTTTTATCTATTTAAATATAATGCCTTTGTTAGTAACAAGATGCCTCACAGGGTTTCACAAAGAAATCAGGATTGAGGAAAGGCAGAAAGAGGCATGAAAGGATATTTAAGATATTTCATAACCATGTTTTCTCAGCTGACACTATTCATAATGTTAAGATTTCTTTTCAAGTTCATTGAAATTGTTTCCCTTTGTGCCTCATATGGAACTGACAAAATTATTCCTATGAGTGAAAATTACCATTGTGGTGGCTTTTGCCTGTTTTTCAGGATATAAAAAACAGTTTCCAAGGTCAAAGTAGAATTTTTGGTTGGGGGGAAAAGCAATACCGAGAAAAGGAGAGAGAGGGTAAGTGGGAGTTCACTATTGACTTTGTGCTAAGGTAGTGACAACTGAATGAAAGTCAGTGTGTTAAAAAAGTGCTTTCGTGATGCCGAGTGCTGGGCATGTTGTCAAGCAAGAAGAGTGACACAGATCAGATATGTGACTTTGGCAAGTCGGTAAAATTCTCTGTGTTCCAGTTTTCTAATAATAAAAAAAAGATCTGGCCAGGTGATTTCTAAGAGATCTTAACTCTAAATATTTGATTCCAAGTCATAGAAGTGAGGATTTAATGTGCCGATTGCCTTATAGCACCCCTGCCTTATCACAGGGGGATTATGGTCCAAGAGTCCCAGTGGTTTTGCGTGAAACTGAGGATAGCACCATGTACTGTCTACACTATGTTTTTTTCTATATATGCATATGTATGATAAAGTTTAATTTATATATTAGGCCCAGTAAGATTAACAATGACTAATGATAAAGTAGAACAGTTATAGCAATATACTGTAATTAAAGTTATATGAATGTGGATTACTTGAACACAAGCACTACAATACCACCACACTCCATCTGAGAACCGTGAAGGCTACAAAGTGACTAACAGGCAGATAGTGTATACGGCGTGGATATGCCGGACAAAGGAATGATTTAAATCTGAGTGGGATGGACCCAAGGATGTGAGAAATTTCATCATGCTACTCAGAACGGCACACAATTTAAAACATATGAATTGTTTATTTCTGGAATTTTCCATTTAATATTATTGGACTAGAGTTGACCACAAGTAATGAGAACTGCGGAAAGCAAAACCCAGCTAAGGGAGTGGGGTACTGCTCTACACTGATGCTGTAGTGTAATAAATGTCAGACTCCCCCTTCTTCTCCTTCCTTCTCACCAAATACCCCATGACTCATTAGTATACGTGCGTAACACCATTTTCCAGGACTTGGTGGTGATGTTCAGTCACATCTTATGCAGTGCCACATGGATAGGGTGTCTGGGGCAGCTATATTCAGTTTTAATTGAAACAAAGCAAAGTAGCAGCTGTTTGGAATTAGAGGAAATTTTAAGCCTATATTCCAATTCCACCAAGGGGAGGAGCAAACAAAAGTCAAAACATTTTAAGCCAGTCAGTCTGAAATATTTAAGGCCATCTGCATTTTCTCTGTACATGGCCATCACCTGGAATGTGCTCTCATTTTCCTTTAAAAACAGAATCGACAATAAGTTATGATAGGATGAAAAATGCTTTGGCATTTAACATGCTGAATTCTTAGCTCATCATCAGTGCCCCTGCTATAATTATGAGTTATTTGTCTAAGCCTGATTTGTCATTATATCTAAAAATATCTTAACAAGAGATTCTAGTTTTATGTAATGGGAGCAAAAGTGGATCATGTTTTTCTATAACATGTATGGGCTTTATAGTGAAGTCTAAACCGAAAGGCATTCATGTTCAAATGCCTAAGCACTGTGACTCTAATGCTGTTGGAAGAATGAGCATGCTGTGTCATATTGTGCAGCTTTTGACTCTTCCTGACTTCTGTGTCTCAGACTATCAAAGGAGGTATGTATAGTTGCCTTATGCCAATGTACTCTTTGAAGTTAGGTCCTAACAATTTTAGATGATCATTTTTATCCTAAACTCTGAGTCCGAGTACTGTTTGTGATCTTTGCACTGCTGCCCTGTTATTCCTTTTCCTATTTCCAAACTCATTCATTCATTCATTCATTCATTCATTGAATAAATATTTCTTAAGAGACAACTATGTGCTAGACATTTTAATTGGTGCTGGAGATATAGGGGCAAATGGGATAGATTTATTCCCTGATTTTACCATCTAGTGGGGGAAAACAGACACTGAGCAAGTAATTATAGGTACAGTAAATGAAGAGTTTGGAAAGCAAGAGTGGGTGAGCTGAGCCTTAACGAATGAGTGGAAATTAGCCAAGTGAGGAGGGTAGAGAAGGCATTTGAAGGGGTGGGGGTGGCTTCAGCAAGTGAATTTATGCTGAATTTGTTCAGCAAACGTATGTGTGATCCCTTCGGGGACTTCGGTGTTTGCGTGTCACTGAAGGGTGAGACCAAGTCAGGGAGGTGCAGCACATGGGGCCGGCCTGGCAGGGGTCTGATCTCAGAAGCTCTTGTGTGCTATTTTTGGGAGTGAGCACTGTATCCTGTAGGTAAAAGTCACTGAGGGTTTAAACAGATAAACCAGATGGTCTTATCTTCTGGAAAAACAGTTTGAAAAAATGGATATGAAGGAATGGAAAAGAGGGCAGGATTTTCATAAGAAGCATTATCTCTTCTGTGGCGGCAGTCACAACAAGGAAGAGATTCCCCACCTGGTTCTCCCTAATGAAAAGCTCTGCCCATGAACCTCTTCCCATTTGCATTCATTGATATACAGCCATATTTCAATGCTCACCCCAAATCCCACCTCCTTTGTGAACCCTCTCTTCATCATTTCCAGAAATTTCTTCATCCTTTAAAATTCCCTGCTTCTTGTCTGTTCTCTCACTGGGCATAGAATACATCCAGCTTGTAATGCATCCAGCTCTTTTTCTCTATGAATCCCTTTTCACCTACAAAACTGCTGAAAGATAGGGAAATATCTCATTTCTTTAAATCTGTAGCATCTAAAACAATGCCTTGAAAAAATTATAAGAGTCTTAGAGTTGGAAGGAAACTCACAGAGCACCCACTCCTTTTCATGGGATGGATGAATAACTTGATGCCCAGAGAAATGAGTGTCTTCTTAGATCTCAGCTTCCAATTTATTAACTTTTCAGTTATCCAACCAGATGAGTATTTTTGTGGTCGATGATGATGAATTAGATACCTACGGCTTTATTAGAGAAACATCCTCCTGTTGCTATAGTTTAGTGGGTGACATGAGTTTTTGCAGAATTAAAGGGTGAGTGTTGTTTATTAATATATTTTTTCATTAATAACAAAAGACCAGGTTAATGTACTTTGTTTCCTTCCTATGAGAAAGCTCAGCAAAGTCTATAAAATATTTGAGCCCCCACATGAGGGCATGCATTCAATATAATAGCAGCTGCTAACTCGATTAGGCATTTTGTTTTCTCTGAGAACCTAGCATAGGTGGACCAGTTTTCAGTTGTAGAATGAAATAAGAAACAATTTCTTCCTAAAGTCATGGATGCCTTCATTGCATACTGCCTGTTAGGCCATCTCTCCTCTTTTCTATTCTTGCATATATAATGATAAAGCCCATCTCAGTGCCTTCCAAATGGGGATAAAGGGTGAAGGCTATGCAGAATGCAAATACCTGTCCAACCAGGGGCACATGGGAATTCGAAGACAAATCCTTTACTAAGATCTTAATGCTTAAAACAGGTTGCAAACTCCATATATACAGAGGCCATGTAAGTAATACAAATGAGTAAAGTTGGCTGGGTAGAGGCTGGTGATTTAGACAGTGAATAAATAAGAGCTGACATGATAGCTCTCTGTCAACTCTAGTCATTTGCCGCCATGAGAGAATTTGTATGAACTCTACCAGGTTGTCTGATTTTCCAAGGTAGTGCAGAAATCTAGATTTTTATGTGAAATACACCAAATCTGAATTAATGGCCATGGCTTTAAAAATTTAAAACTTTGTGCGGCAAATATACAAACAAACAAAACACTCTTGTAGACTGGCCCCAAGTCCTGTTAGTTTGTGACTTCTGGCTTCAAAAATTCCAGAAACTTACTTCTAGTTACTAGATTTACAAACTAACCAATCTACCAATAATTTTGAGGGGTACTTTGTATATATGTGTTTCAAATATTATTCAGACTACTTTAAGGAATCTATAGAAATTAATGTCATGTTTTGGACAATAAACTTTCAGTTTAGTTGGGAAACGTGAAACCACATATGAAAACAGAACTAACAGTTTAAATTGCTGGTAAGCACAAAGTGAGGCAACCTGTACATTAAATAAAAGTTCCTACACCTTACCTCTTGAAGCCAAATTAGTATACCACCTATGAGTCACATGGTATGTTCTGGAAATCCATATATCTATAAATTCATTCAGCTCATTATAGTATAATTAATAATTAAGACGCTACTTGATCCTCTTAAAATTTAAAACCTTGGAGTCATGACATGCAATTTGTATTTGTACCCCCTACATTTACCACATTGGCTACACATGATAGTTGTGAATTAAATGTTTGTTGAATGAATCTATAACAAATTGGAGCCTGTAGAGGTAATTGATTATCCCACGACATAGTAGAACCTTAATATTTAATTGTTTAATAAGTAAATACATTTATTAAATGGTAAAGAAATAGTGCCAGGTGGTAAAGAATGACTTTGTGGAGAAAGCAACATTTTTAGTTGGACTTCGATGTGAGTGAATAGGATTCCAAGCGTGGAGAGTCCTAAGAAGTGCATTTTAAGTGGGGAGCAGTTTGAATGAGATTATGATGAAACTAATTAGACTAACTTGGAATATGAAATTCTATTTTTTATACCATAATTTTATTTGATATAGTTTTGATGTAGTTTACATATTGTATATCAGTGTTCTGTGTTCATACTTTTTAAGGTTATCCCCATCCCAGTAATTTGCACATTTAGGGATGAGGCTGAGGAGGTGGGGTCATGCCATATTGTGATAAGTCTTTTCCCTATCCATTTTGATTAGGAGATGAATAGTGAACAAGGGAAACACTTGTGAATTACTGTCACTTGGTATAGTGTTGATAGGGAATAATTCTTAGAGTTGTTTAACATGAGAAACCAATAGCTTTTGGGGATTGGGTTTTATTCTTTCAAGCATTTTCCCATTTTCTCTGTACTCTGGTGAATTGAATGTGCTCAAGAAGCCTTGGGAAAGAAATCCTTCCTTGGAGATGGTGCCTCTTCTACACAACATGCCCAACAAAGATTTGGACCAAGAGAGTGGGAACTGAGCTTCCGGGCATTTTTTTGGTGTTTTGGTAACATGTGGACCGTGTCCTTGAAATTTTCTCCTCCCCTTCTCTGATACCACAGCCTTATTCTAGAAGCTTCTTGAAATTCTTTGTACAGCAAAAAGATATTTACATGTCAAAGGTCAGATCATTTTTTTTGTTATAGACTTTTTCATAGAGATTATGATAAGAATATTTTAAGAACTCCTTAAAAGTAAATTTAACCAGTCATTCTAAAGGCTTAATTTTTTACTATAATTTTATATATTCATGTATCTTACAAGTGATCTATCATTCTGTCAAACATTGTGTACTAAATATGCTAATGAGCTAGCAAATCAAATATTTTGAAAGTATGGACATATGTAACATTGATTTTCAATATTTGGATCACATCAATAATCCACTCAAAGAAAGCAACTTTATTAGAATGGATTTCCATATACCTTATTAATAGTTGACAGGCAAAACAACACTTGTTACATTCATTGTTGATTTATTTCCTTTAACACTCTGTACCCTCAGTCCCCTGAGTCCTTAGTGACAATATTAATTATTACAGAATTTAATATTCATTATCTATTGGGCACTGGTGAAGCCTTGCTTTTGGCTCACATGGATTTTTCCTTCAAGTAATACAAATGTTTCTCAAATTATTTTAGAAATGGACTGTTGATACCAGTTGAAAGCTGGTAGGAAACAAATAAACAAACAACCAATAGTGAAGGGAAGAGTTACATGGGGAAGAGGGACAGGGCAGTATGCTGAGGTGTAGAAGGTACTGAAAGGATATAGAGGGAAGAGGATTGGGTTCTGATATGCTTCAGCTCTTAACTGGGTCACAACCCTCTGAGTCTCAGTTTCTTCATCTCTAAACCAGAGATAATGAGGCCTATCTCATGGGAATGTGATAAATTAAGTGGATACAAATATCTGGAAGATACCCAGCACAGCTTAACTCAATATAGCTTAATTCTCTTTGTCTTTCTGCATCTCTTCACCTCCTGATCTCTCCCTCCCTCTCTTTTTTCCACTGCCCATTTCTTCCTAAAAAAAATCTGAATATACATATATATATGTATATTCAGAATCTGAATATATATATATGTATATATATATACACACACACACATATATATATAAATGGATGTATTTGTTGTGTCAAATGACATAATGTTTTAAGAGAATGATGATGTTAACTCAGTATATTAGCAAAAGATAGACAGTCAGTTTTATCTGACACCCAAGTTTTCTTATTTTCTGTGACAGATAGAGAAATATCATCTGTGGAGTACTTGTGATGTACCAGGTACAGTGCACATCTAATGTAATCTCATGATAACCCCATAAGATATCAATGTCCCAATTTTACAGATGAGGAACTGAGGTAAAAAAAAATGGCTATTTACTTGCCTGATATCACAGAGATAATGAATGAGTGGCATCAGTTGTTATTCGGATCACACTGGCTATTACCACTAAAGCACACTATCTCTGAGGTTCTTAACTGGAGAGAGCAGTACATCTGGATCATCTGGGGGTGCATATGGGTGGTTTGAAAAATTTCCCCCAATAATTCTGATGGGCCCTTCTCTAGGTAAGAATCTTGATCTAAGATCCCAGAGTGTCTTGGAGGCAGAGATGCTGGCATTCTGTTGGCTCTGCTTCCCAGCCTGGAGAGGGGTAGGCGCCAACTGGTCGGTGATCATCTTGCACTGATCATCTTTGCAAGAACAACTTGCAAAACTAAAACAATGTTATTTTCTTCTTAGTAGATATCAAGGCTTTTATGGATATTTTCTACACAATGTTTATTTAAGTGAATGCATTAAGTATTAAAACTTAAATATAGTCTCTTTAGCATCTATTTTAGAACGACAAAAATTAAATTTGGGACTAATAGTTACATTTTTTTTTAAGGTCAAAGAAGCCTCCTTCTTATAGCTTGATAGGAGAGATGTTGAAAAAATCATGGGCATTGGTGCTGTTATTTACTAGCTGAGTTGCCAAAGACATCCATCTGTCAAGAAAATGTGTAGGATGTTGATCAAGCCTGGAGCTTGTGACACCGAACACCCCACTGGGGACTAAAGATGCCACTCCAATGAGAATGTGCCTACCTGATGGCACATAGCCTCTGTGTGAAGGATTTCCATCTATCTTTTCACTAAAAAAAGGACTTTCATTACAGCCCAAAAAGGGGCATGGGAAAGTTGCCTTGATTTTCACAAGAGCTGCAACGTGTTACATATATCAGAAACTCTGAAAGATTATTTCGTTTTGAACTTTTAAAAACCAAAGCAACTGGCATTTTAATACAATAAAAATAACCACTCTTTATTTCAACCACTATGGAGGGCAGGTCTGAAAAGGAGAATATTTGAATGGAATGGAAATATGGCTTTAGCTTTCCCTGGCTTGATTTTCTTCTCCAATTTTTCCCCCCTGGTCAATGCTGTAAGTTCTAACATCCTCTATTTTCTCACTTATAAAGACAGCCACTTGGTGATAAATATATAAAATTTACATTCCTTTTTTTTTCGTTGATTGATATTGGATGTTGGGAAGAACATTTGGAATCTGAGGATACGAACTTCTCAGGAGCGCCTGAATCCACCTGCGACTTCCGTGGTGCTCCTGAGTCGGTGCCACATGTCAAACCGAGGAGCCAGGACAATGAGAGGGTTATGCACATCCCCTCTGGAGATAAGAATCCTCTGTATGGGATGAAGGTCGCATTTTTTAGCTCACTCTTCCTCTCTTGTCTATGTGAAAAATAAAAATACTTTCCCTATTTGTTTTGGATATGTGTTGCCATGGTGACAGAGGTAGAAGCACTGAGTGAGCAAGGGTTTGAGAAAATATGGGAAAGGGTTTTATCTCTACAAGTCCATCAGAATGTATTCTTCTTCACTGAGCTTAAGACATTGAATCACCCACACCCATGTTGCTAGCATGCATCTTGAGGTCAGTAAGGTATGCTAATCATTGTAAGCCGTACTGGGAGCCTTGTGATTCCCTAAGGGCTAAAGTTATCAATGACAAGAGCTGGAGCAGCCTCTTAAGAAAAAGAAAATGGATAAGGCAGTTACTTGGTATTTTTAGGATAGAACAACCAGTAATTAATTAAGCTCTTTTCTTTTCAGCTAATTACTTTAATATTATGGTGTTGTATCATTATTTCTTCATAACTTCCCTCTCGCACCCAGCCCTATCCGCATACTTTCTCTATCGATTTTTCTTCACTTTGTTTGTGAAGCAGTATGATGATCATTTGAAAGATATGTTTCTGGAGTATATAAAGGCTTTTGTATAAACTTTCTTTCCTCTGCTCACTGGATCTCCCTCTTCACCTAGCCAACACTTACTCATGCTTTAGGCCTCATTACAAATGTCATTTATTCAGGGAAGCTTTCTTTGGCACCTCTTCTACCCCATCCTATATTTTTTTCATTCAGAGTACTTATAATTAGTAATTACAATTTATTTCAGAAATACAATCTTCCCCACGGCAATTTACATTCCATGAGGGCAGAGACTGCTTCTGTTTTGTGGCAAGTGACAGCCCAGCATCTACAGCAGTCTTTTACATTGCAGGCTTCAGAAGTTTTATGCATGGAGTCAGTGAAATGCTATGTTACATTTATTAACCAGTATTCACTGAATACTTAACAGCTAGCATTGTATTGAGTTCTGGACCATGTTGTGAATTAAAAGAAGCAGAAGCATGGATCATATTCCCAAATAGTTTACAATTGGTTTGGGAAAACTAGATCATCAGAGATCTGTTTTGTGATTTTTAAAAGTACATTGAATTTTTTAACCATACTGCTTCAAAAATCATAAGTACTAATAGAATAATAACACTTAGTAATAGAAATACAATAATGAAGAGCAGAACTTTTATCAAGTATGTAGACAAATTTCCACAGCCTGTTGTTTTACATTTACTTTGTTACATTCTGTTCCCTTCTTTGGACCTATTATGAGCACAACTATATTATTTTCTTCCATTTTTGTTCCTGCCATCACCATCACTTCCTTGCTTTTATTCTGGTCTTTTCTGTGTTGTGACAGATGATTTAAAAAATAGCTAACAATTTGGAGGAAAATATCCCAAATTGTAATGTTTAATAAAATATAGAAAGTTGAGAAAGACAAATGCTTAAAGGTAGAGAGAAGTAGAATTGGATATTTGTTAAAATTTTGAAAAGAGATTGATGTTCTCTGCTTTGAAGTGAAAAGAGAAAAGGAATAGACCTATAGACTTTATCTGATGAAGTTCTTAGTTCCCATGTCAGCAAAATGTTAAGTACGGCCGACATAGAGTGAATATCCCAAAATGTTAATTATTATTATTTTGTTATTGTAAAAGGATATCGCCTTTGAAATGAAAAGAGCAACCTAGAGAAACTTTTCTTAAACAGAAAATATAACGAAGTATGAAGTTAATAGTTTTATTGAAGAGTTCATATGATTAATAAATGAGCAAAAGATCTCATAGACATAATGTATAAAAGAAGATATTCTAGAAAACATGCACATAGAAAAAAATTCAACATTTCTAGATCCACCTATTAAGTTTAACAATATAAAACATAACTGATAATACCACAGCAAAAGTGGAAAAGAATTCAGAAGTATGCACAAATGATATATCATGCTAAGAAATCATCATTTAAAACATTGAAAATCCATATTCTCAGAGAATTTTAACACAGCATTTTTTTTTAATTGGTGGAAAACTAGAAGCCACTTAAAATTTAACAAAAAGGAAATGGTTAAAGTATTCTTTATCTATGCACCCAATGTTATGCAACTATGAAAAAGGCAGGATACATAATTTTAAGCAACACAATATAAAAAAAAGATGTTAGCTTTAGAAGGGAATGTGGCAGTATTTATGATAATTTAAGAGCTCCCCTGGCTCACTATTTTTATTTCTAGGTATCTGTTCATAGAGCATGTACATAATGAAGTGTATAGGAAAATTGATTTTAAAGCAAAAAGTGGAAACTATCCAGTAATAGAGGTGTGGTTAAATTTATTTTTGATTTTAGTGTAATAGAATATTATGTAGCTAATCAAAAGAATGGTGTGCCAGCATGGAAAAATTTCTAAACTATATTGTTAAAAAAATTAAGTTGCTAAACAATGTATACAATATGATCTAATTTTATTAAAACAAACTAAGCTATATATGTATAGTTCAAACACATGGCTAAATATAAATCCATAGAATAAATTTGAGAATAACACAAACAGATGTTAACAGTTTTGACCTCTGGAAAAGGAACATCAGTGGAATTGAGGGACGGGTATAATGGGAACTTTAATTTATTACTCTCTAGACATTTCTGCATTGTTAATTTTTTTTAAAACAATGAGGTTATTATAATTTATTTTTGTATAATGTTGAAAATAATGTAAGAACAAGAGCTAAAACATAAAGAAATAAAAGAGCAAAATCCTCCAAAACAATGCTCGTTATTTCAGGTCATGAGATTATGGGTGATTTTTTCCTTTTTTACCTACAACTACTATAATATAGTTAGACTCTTTTTATATTTGAAATTCAGAAAGGACGATTTTGTTAGATACAACTTTTCCCCTGAGATAAGAGCTTGCAATCTGGATTTTATAACATGTTGTGGGAAGAAGGTTATTCCAGCTAGAATTGTAAAATTTCTCTAAGTCAGAGTAGTTTTAAGTAAAATGAAAGTTTACATAGTTTCAAGCTCCCCACTCTTCTTCGTTTTTTTTTTTTTTTTTTTTTGTCGGGGTAGGGGTTGGGGTAGGGCAGTTGTCATATAACAAACAATAGAGATATTCAATTCTCAAAAGGTTGGGGATCACTGCTTTAAGAACTAACCATCTAGATAGCTGACATGTGACACAGACAGTTATATATATAAAAAAAAAGACATGCAGACAACTGTACAAGTATTGAAAGAAATGAAGTATTTACATTATGCATGAATAATATATCTTTGTGCATGTCTCATGGGCGAACTTGTCAAGTTTTCTTTTTCCTGTCTGCTTTTGTGTTTATTTTCAAACCATTTCTACCCTGGAAAATCTTTTTGTATTGCTTTGGACCCTCTGGAAATGACTGTGACATACACTTTTCTCCTATCCACTATATATAGTGCCTCCTTCCCATAATTTTCACTTTCTGATTTGTTAGTTTAATTTAAGCTAGCCGCTGACTGGGTAAAGATGATTCTGTCTACTTTAATGTTCTTTGTGTTGTCTCCACAATATTCTGGCATCTAATAATGGTTAAATAATTTATCATCACTACAGGAAATATTTTCTGAGACTTCATGCATAAATTGGTTTGAAAACCTTCTCAGTAAAACCCAAATGGTTGAATATACTCCTACTCATATTATTTTAAAAATAACAAGAATAAGAGCTAAACCATAAAGAAGTAAAGGAACAAAATGCTCAAAAACAGTAACGGTTATTTGGGGGCATGAGATTAAGTGTGATTCTCTCCTCTTTTTTTTTTTTTTCCACGACTAGTATAATATGGTTAGACTCCTTTTGTATTTAAAATTCAGAAAGAAAGATCCAGAAATAAAACAATCAGCAGTTGTTTGCTTTAAAAATAATAGCTGCAGACTAGATCAGCCCCTAGAGCCTTTCCCCATGCCTGTTTTATGTCATAGAAACTGCCTCAGATTTGTGTGCTATATTTGTTTTTCCATGTTAATATTTCTTAAACTGCATGGAAATTCCAGCAAGAATTTTAATAATTCATCGTAAAGCAAGAACAATACTACAGTTGAAAATTAGCCTGAGAAAAAAGAATATAACCTTTTTTACATAAGAAAAATAAGAAGGGTGAGAAGAAGCCAAATTAGCTGAACAAAGAGCTTTATAATGATGTGATACGCAAATAGGAATATCATATAAATTGGAAACTAGGGTGCTCACTGAAGAGGAATGTGTGGGGACAATTGCTTTTAAGTGTAAAATCAGAAAGGTTAAGGCAAGAAACAATATGCTACCAGCAAGATATTACAAAGGGATAATGTTTCAGAGACTTATTCTCTCTACATCTCTTTTAAACTCAGGTACACAGGGGGCCACCAGAATGTCTGGAAGCAAGAGTGTTTGAGACCACGTTCCTCACTGCCACTATAGGTGCCAATGGAAGTGGATGGCTCACTTTTGAGGACTCACGTGCTGGAGAGCCAGCCTGAGTTCTGATCTGGAGCTGCTGCTTCTGCTGACTTGGGACGTCCATGGCAACAGTGTAGCGAGTGCCAGACCCTTGGCTCCTTTCCTTGGAACCGGGATCTGGTCCTAGGCAGTGCTGCTTATTCCAAATCCCATGCCTGGCTCCTGGTGAGTAAAATAAAGGAAAATAGTGAGTGAAAAGCTCATCTATTTCTAAAGACTGACCTTAACATAGAGCTTACCTCCTATCTTTCTCTCTGTGGTGCTTAGGGCCAGAGTGGGACTGCGTTACAGGTGAGTCTCCTGTTTGGAACTTCAGCCTCTGCTCCAGCTTTTGCACTTTCTCCCATGATAGACATTTGCTAGTTTACCTTTAGGAGCCCTGGCTCCTCTCTCCCTTCTCTCTCTTTTTTTTAAAAAAAATATGTTTGAAGAAAAAGATCTGATAAATTCACTAATTCTCAGGTAAATTGTCAATAAGGTTTAAATTATGACCATACTCTTTCTGATGTGCTGGCAATTGGCTTGAAAACAAAGCAGGCAGGGGTTGTCTAACTTTAAAAATTTTTCAGCTGTTTATATAGCGATTCTAAAACTATTCACCTCTAACCACTGTTTTTATTAAGACTGCCCCACTTATAAGCTATACATTTTTTAAAGATGTTTCTTATCAAAACAAATTTATTAAGTTGTTTCCCACTAGTGATCTTCTGGGTTGATATAATTTTAATGAAAAACAGAAACTTGTCTATGGCCATGCCACCCTGAACATGCCCAATCCCGTCTGGTCTCGGAAGCTAAGCAGAGTCGAGCCTGGTTATTACTTGGATGGGAGACCACCTAGGAAGACCAAATGCCATAGGCATGAAAAAGAAAAAAATAAGGGATTATAAGCTGACAAATTTCTTGCAATGTGTGAGGTCAACCAAGGGTTGCCTCACCTAAAAACAAAACAAAACAAAACAAAACAAAACAAAACAAAACAAAACAAAACACCCTCGAAACTTAACTTAGGATATGTAGCTTTATGTTGACCTGGTTTGTTTGTAAAGACCAATATGTTTGGATGAGAGGAAGTGCCACATATGCCCATGGAGGATTTATAGTTTATCAATCACCAAATCTGTAAGCTCCGCTTCCAAAATATATTCTCATTTTACCATTCTACGTCAAATCCATGGTTGAAATACTAGCAAAATAATTTTTCATCTGGAATATTATTGAAATCTCCTAATCATTCTCCCTGCCTCCACATTTGTCCTCCCCACACTCCACTTCATTCTTTATTCAGTAGCCAGAGTAATGGGCTCAAAGGATAATTCCAGTCACATCCTCCTTGCTTAAAACCCTCAATGGCTTCCCAAACCAATTATGATGAAATCCAAAATCCTTTTCAAGACCCCAAAGGCCCTAAATGATTTGTCCCAGATTTCCTTGCTGATCTCTCCTTCTGCTATCCCTTCTTCTCATTCCTTGGATTCAGGCTACAATAGCTTTCTTTTTCTTCTTATTTATACAGGAAAAGTTTATTCCTAGCTCAGGGCTTTTGTCTCAATTGTCTGCCCTACTTGGCATCTAATAGATCTTCATGCGACCACCTCTTTCTTAGGACTTAAGGTTTCTGTTCAGTATCCCCGTCTCAGAGAGGTTTTCTCTGACCCGACCTTCCCCTACCTGTCCCATCTCCCACTCACTCTACCTCACTGTTCACTTTATTTCCAGAGCATGATCCCCCTTGGGAATCATCTTGTTTATCTGTATGTTTGTAGTTTGTCTTCTCTCACCCACTGTATGCTCCATGAGAGCAGGGACTTTGGCTTTCTTGGTTGTTTGTTCAATCCCAGAGCCTAGAACAATGCCTGCCACTTAGCCAGTGCTTAACAAATATCTGTTGAATTTGAAGAAAAGTACCAGAAAATACATCAGCTTCTTTTGTACCGCCAAAAAGGATTAGAACAAGTCATCAAGTACCATTTAGGGGCAACAAACAAAACACAGAACAGTGTCTGGAAGCAAGATGTTTTGATGGAATGATTAGTCCAAATGAGATAAGGGGGATTTATTTTGAACAGTCCAAAAGTGAACAGGCTTAAATCATGGCTGGTTGGACTGGACTGGTCATCAAGTAGCAAAATAAACATCAGTTTGATTGGATATTTTAGTATGTTGTGTTCTATTTTATTAAAACAGCAGTATTTTTAAATGACTTGAAGCTTACAGTTCTGTTAAAATGACTCGTCAACTTGAAAAATGTGTTTCTTCAGGGTGGGAGGAGAGTTTTAAATTCATAATTCATTTCTTGCAATGTTCATTTATTAAAGCACAGCCATTTTCTCTCACACTCTTTTTGTGACATTAAGCCTTTTCCTCTCTTTTTATCATACTTTATACATGTATGTGCATACATATAAATACAAAATTATAAAACGTAGTTTATATTAGTAGAAAAAGCAGTTTTAATATTTTCATGTATAGAATGGAGCATGCTTTCTTATATTTCATTATAATTTGGCTTGTAATTTTTAAAGTATGGAAAGAATATGAACATAAGGAGCATATACTTTTTTACCCTCCCTATTTATGGCTCAAAATAAGAATTTCATCGACTTTATGTCTGGAACTATGACTAAAACAGATCAGGGAATAAAGCTCACAGAGATGTCTGAATTAATGGAATTATTCAGTTTCATACAACCCAAGGAAAGGACAGATCCCCTGTGGGCTAGAGGGTATAATCTATGTATTCATCTCTGTGTACTACCCTTCTTACTGAGGTTCTGTTAAACCATCACAATCATCCAGCTAGTGTGCCAAACACCAAATTAAACAAAGAGGTTATTTTTATAGATGGAGGTGGGAGGCATGGCAAAACATTTTTTAGAATAAAAAATGACTTTTTCTCAAAGCCCGGAACAGTAGCAGAAGGCTTTAAGAACATAAACATAACCAATCTGTCTATTCCAGGGGATAAAGGCTATGTTTCTTAAACATAAAAGAACAAAATTTCTAAGTAGCAAGCAAGTTGGAAGCATTTGCATAATGGATTCTATTTACATAAATTACTTTGCTTATAGTACTCATCTGATATGTCTTGGCAAAGGCGAAAGGCAGAAGTTGGAGTGGAATGAAAAGAGGGGTGAATGAATAGATCTAGGACTCCTTTCAGCACTTTTTGACTTTTCCCAATTCTTTGAAGTCTCTACTTCTTTAGGGGGTAATATGCACATTTTCCCCAAACTTCATACACGTGGATGTCAAGAAGAATTCAATTTGGTCATTCTTGAACTCTCTGTACCCGCTACCCTGTTTTGTTCTCTTTTATGAAGGTAAAAATGAGTGTATCTGTCAACTACTGGAGCATGTTAACTCTTGTATGTTGGAATTTGACAGCCACTGGCTGTGAATTTTCTTGCCACAACAACCAAATGAAAATGTCAGCAATGACTCTTGCTGCTAAGTGCCAGATTTTCTCTTTCTCATATGCACCATTTCCCTTTGATCGAAGAGAAAATTTCAGTTGTTTTACATAGCTCCAAAGCAAGGAGCTTATTTTCAATGGTATAATATGATAACTCACAATGTACAGTTTTTCCAAGAATAGGTAGGTGTTGGGGGTGTTCAGTGGGACCTCAGGTACATCTTTATTAGGACCTCAAGTTTGAAAAGGACATTATGGCCTCATAGATATATAGATGTAGAGAATTTATCAGTCAAAGAGGGCTATTTTCTAAGAATTTTTGAGCTGTCTGTTTCGGATCCCAGAACCAGTGGTGCTTCAGCTGAGGGAAAGATGTGAATGATGGAGGCAGCTAGTTGTTCACATTATGCCCTACCTTCCTAACTCAGGGTCTTTGATTTGATGAGAACAGGGCAGAACAGGACTTATTTTATTCCTCAAGTCCCAAGCTCCAGAATTAAGTACTGATGTACACTAATTCATCTACAGTGAGATTGGTCTTTGCAAATGTGTAAAGCTTTGGCCATGCTTATGAGATCAGTTGGGAATGTATTTACCTGCAGCTAATGGTATATCCACCTAAGGGTGGCTTAGGCAAATAACTACTTATTATTATACTATCACAAATACTATAGTATAGTGCAGCTTTTAGCATTGGTTTAGCTTCTCAATGATGCTGTGAAAAACTCATGTCTTTTTCTATCTTTTCATTCTATCATCTCTAGTATACTAGCCTTAATCCCTATGCTTGTTGGTTCATGGTTGCAAGATGGTTCCCATAACTTCATGTCTGGAAACTCTATTTAATGCAGGAAGAAGGGGAAATGAGAAAATAAATGAGACCAGTAGCATCTGCCCTCTTTTATCAGAAAAGAAACAATTTCCCCCCCGCAAAGTTACCCTACCGACTTTCCTCTCAAAGTTTTTGTTTTATTTTACTTATTTTTTTTTTTGACCAGAATGTGTGAAATGACAACTCTTATCTGTTAATGAGGTTGGAGAAGTAAATATTTAGCATTAATAGTCATCTAATGAAGAGACAGGCAAAGGAAAATGTATCGAGTGAGCCTAAACTACGTCGGTCTCAATTACCAAGGAATTATAATACTCTGAATAGGTAAAATTATTCTACATTCAAAGTCAGGAGCAGTTGTTTTTCTGAGTATTCCAGGGCCAGTTCTAACTTTTCCCTTTTACTGATTTTGCCTTGCCTTTTAGAATGATGATTCTGTTCTTTCTCTGTTGCCTTCTCGGAAGGATGGCTGAGGTTCTTGATGGGTTATATTCTCCAGAAAGCTGAAATGCGATTGTAAATACACTTTAACAGAAGGGATATTGGATACAATTTTGAGTAGAAAAAGGGAGATACTGCTTTCAGAACTTAAATAAGTTTTGTTTTAGTTTTGGAATCAATAAAAATCTGGGAGAATGAATGCTTGTCAATATGTAAACTGCTTTAAGTTATTGACTGATTGACAAAATCCCCCATTATTTCTCTTGCCTCCAAGAACACATGTTCAAAGCATTAAGGTAGAAGCTCTTGAAAGTATTTGTCTCTTACCATGAGAAATGCATATGAGGAAGCCCCTCATCTGAAGATTTTCTCAAGTCACGGGGCATACACTGTAGGATATTGCACCATTCCTAACAAAGCCTTCCCAACCTGTGCTGGAAAGACAAAACAATGCATCTTGTAGTGAAAAGACAAATACCTTTCCCTCCTTCTTGGCATGGAGCAGGCAGCTGCCAAGTAAAGGTAGCTGGCGGGATTCCCAGAGACCGAGTTTGGGCCATGGGTTGGGCAGAGAAGCAGTTGCCATCTCATTATTTCATTGTCGTGTGGTTCCCTGGCACACTTGCTGACATGTAGAATCAGAGTAGAAATTACTACTGTCAGAGAAGTGATAATAATGGCAGTGACTCTGTTCAGTTCTTCATTGTTTTCTGGGGACAATCACCTCAATTTAGTAGACCTGCTTTCAGTTGCATTAACCCCCTAAGAAGGTGGTTGGTACATGCTTCTTGAACTGGTGACACTGGGTGATTTGTTATAATAATGGTTTGAGGGCCAGACATATTAGTCACTGTCACTCAAGGAAAGAGGAGGAAAGTGTATTCAGAAACATAATCTATTATGCCAGCAGGGAGAAAACAAAAATAAAGCTTAAAGCCAAAAAAACCAAATTCTCTTTTAGCCCTTTTAAAAGCTAAAGCATGGGAAACATACACCTTGGGGGACCCTAATGCAGAAACACTAGAAAAGTGAAAAATTCACTCATCATGATGTTAATCAATAGGAAGTCAATATTTGGGCAATTGGTGCTTATGTTTATTAGTCTCATCACTCCTTCCCAATTTCTCTCTCCTTTTAAATTCTTCTTTTTATTAGGAGTGATTATTTGGGAACAGCTGTAATCTCTCTGCGTTATGTGACCAAAAGAACAGAGATAACCCAACAACAGGCAGTGAATATTCCTGCAGGCGTGAATACACAATCTTGTTTTGGTTTGTGAGTCTGTCTATACTCAAGTGCCATCATACCATAAAGAGACACTAAACAAAGAGTGTCATTATCTCTGAGCAATTTTCCCCATTATGTATATGTGTCTATATACGTTTATAATTCTATGTGTGTGACTTACCTCATTATAAAATCCAAACTTAAAATGTGTGGGTATAAAGGATTACAAGATTTTATTCACAAAAGTGAATAAATGCAAAATCAGAATGAAGGAAAAATAATGGTAGAAAAATAAGGTAAGGCCTTGGTAAAAGAGCATATATAATAAATGATATTTGAAATCTAAATAATTCACTTGAGTTAGGCTGCAAATTTGGCTGTTTTCTAGCAGTCAAAGAAAAGAGGGTGACTTGCGATGATTCTCAGTTCTGTATAATGGAAACAAAGCAATTGCTAAAAAGGAACAAAAAGCTCTATCCTACTGTGAAAAATGAAATATTTTTTTTCTATTCTAATAAGTTTTATTTCATAGGTCTAGATGTTGTATCTTAAAAAGTGTTATCTATAAAGCACTGAGGGGTGGGGTAACTAGTGCAACAAACAAACAAAACTAGTTTTATATCTTTCTTTGGAATGTTGAATTGGCATCAGCTGGGTACTTGGGGCTCTAAACAGGGAAGTAAATACCATTAAAAGGAGAGATTCTTACTAATGTTTTTAAAGAGATTAGATGGCGTAAAAAGTGTGGATATTTTTGTTATCAGACAATCAAGGTGATTCATGGAGCTGAACTGAGTCATTGAGAAATGATAAAAAAGAACACACTTTCGAGAACCAAAGAGAATCGAGCAAATGGAATGTCCCCTGCTCTCTAAAAGATATTCAGATGACCACCAGAGAGTTGCTACTGGATGTGCTATGGTTGTTCAGCCAAAGCGGAAGGCCAAGGGAAACATGCTCCAATGTGGATGGTCATGGTTTGTGGACAGGAGGTTGGCTGATAATGATAGACATGGCTAGACTCTAAGTGCAGAGTCTAGCGCCGTACCCACAAAGGGCAACACAGAGTTCTATCACTGGAATGCCTCCCAGGATGTAAGTGCGCTGCCATCGAATGTCGCTCTTTGGCAGTTATACCTATTCTCTTTGCTAGAGGAATGGAGTGATCTTTTAATGTTTTCAAAATGTAAAACATTTAAACTGAATGTTTGGATTCCTCCCTAAATAACCAAGACTTGAGTGTCCTAAGGCCTTTAAAAAAAATCTTGACTTTAATTATTTGAAATAATGTAACATGCAGAGACCTATGAAATGGGAAGAATTTAAGAGATAGGACAAGTCAAAAACGTGAAATCTGGTGTGTATGTTTATGTATGTGTGCGTGTGTATATACATATACACACATATGTTTATTTATGATAATCTTTAAAAATTACTAGAATATCACCTCACAGCAGGACAAGATATACAGACATTTAGATAAAGACAAAGGTATGAGAAGTACTTTTAGGCCAGGATGACTAAACATTAATCAATCAGCAAGCAAAGTAATTAAATAAAAAAAACTATTTATAGAAAATATATTCTTTAATTCTATATCCAACAGTGGTAAAGTTAAATATTTCAGGCACAAACTAAGAAAAAAAGAGAAAAATGTTAGGAGACCAATGGCCCATTGATGTTCCACATTCTCTTTTCCTGCTGACAGAATAAACACAAACTTGTGTGGGTCTTAGGAACCAACTTGGCCACCCTAACAAGGTAGAATATTTTCTTTCTGAATGTGAACGTAACTATGCATGCCTTGTAAAACTTGTAAGAGACTGTGTAAAGCCTGGTATCGAGGAAAAGAGATAGAATGGCGAAATGACCAAATGGAACCTATGGCAAAATGTCCATTTCTGGCTCAGATGCATTTTTCTCCTCATTTCCAAAATTGTCCCCTTTATCCCACTTTCTCTTGATTTCATACAATAGAGTTGGAGGTTAACAGATATTGCTTTATAGAGTATTCCTTTGTTGTGTGAATTGTAAAGCAAGGGGAGTAAGGAATTTGGACTTGTTGGGGGTGGTCAAGCTAGGTTAGTGTTAGATAGGGCAGGGTGATTTGCTTTTAAAGAATTGGCTTTAAATGTGTGGTTCAAGTGGAGTTTACAAGGCTAATTACTGGGACATTATAACAAGCAGATAATTTTGGGGGGAGGATTTTATTATGTGACAATACTTTAAAATGGATCATCAGTAGATGCTTATTACTTGGCAAACTGTTGAAGTTTAGGAATTAAATATTTTTGGCTGATAATGTTTATCAAAAGATGTTCATATTTTATAAAAGAAGGCAGAACACTAATGACTGATATAAAGCACCATCTTATATATATATATTTAGCCTACCTGAATTTAAAATATAAACCTTTCTTTATGTATGTTGGTTAGTAACTTTGAGTTTCAAGAGAAAGAGTCACTCAGGTAATCTCCAAGACTGGAAGGGAAGTGTGGTTATTATAGGACCCAGTGGAAATAAGTCTGGCAGGAGTCTCAGCCATGATGCGAGGGCTCACAGTTGCCCAGGAGATCCTCACAACCAGCCCTCGCAGGCAAAACAAGAACACAGAGAGTAGGAGAGCTTGCAGGCTAAGAGCTCCCTTGGAAGTTGAACTACTGCCTGAGAATATTTGAAAACAAATAAATAGCCAACCCTGAAACCAGCCTATTAACTTCTGATATGTTGTATTTACATTTGAGTTCTTTCTTATCACAGTTAATAATCAAGGAAAGGCTAGTAGCCTTTAAATTTTAAAGGCTGAAATTTGTTCATTTTCTAAGCTAACAGTTGACAAGTACAGGTTTAGTCACACAAGAGCAGGCAGATTCATTCAACAACAAACCTTTACATGCGTGCCCATGCGTCAGATACTGTCCTGCATCCTGGGGATGCGCCTTGAGCGAAGGACCTTGGGCAGAGCTGAACAAATCATAAAATGTACCTTTAATTAATATATGACTTTTATTATCTTTTGCTATGGCCATTTTCTGGGGCATGATTTCTTACTTCCTTATTTGGAAAGTGAAGTTACTCGAAGGCAAGTTTCTTTACATACTTTATTTTTCTTTTACTCTCATGTATTATTGGTTGTCAAGCATTGCTGTCTAGTGTCCTTACACAGGCACAGTCAGTGGCATCTCAGCTTCCAGGTATCATGTTATATCTTTTTATTCTCTACTGGTGTTGCTTTAAATTGTGGGCATCTTCATAATGGGTTTTCTTCTTTTTTTTTTTTTTTGACCCTTAAAGAAAACTCTGATATAATTTGCTGAACTCTGATCCCATTAACTTAAAATTTTAGTTATGAAAGGTCAAAGTGTTATAGTTATCACTTTTCTCAATCTTAGAAATAGATGAGGTCAGCTTCATATTCTGTCCTCAAAGGTACATGTTAGTTAAAGCAGTATAAAGTTTGATTTTGAAACCACTTACAATGGGCAACTGGTCTAACCTGAGTATCTATTAAATTGATGGCCATATACTTGATCATAAACATTTCAGAATAGTTCAAAGTTCGTTGCTGAGTGAAATGGAGGCCAAGATAATCACAACTTTCTACGTATCTCAGACACCATGCTAGGCACCAGAGGAGTAAAGATGAATTTAACTCAATTATAAAAAAGTAATTTCTCAAAGAGCTTTGGATATATTTTTGATATCAAATAGTTAAAAGGACTAAAAATGGCCAAGAGTTTGACTTTTGAGATTGAATATATTACTAAAAGCTCTTCCTAGTCAGATGTGAGATTGTGGAATACAGTTTGTAGAATAAATATAAGGTCTTGAAGAAGAGACAGATAAGGGTGGGTGAAACAAAAAAAAGCTGTGTATATTTCTTGTGAGAATCATTCCCTCCTACCAAACTCTGGTATTAAAAAAAACCCAAACCAAAAAACAACTGTTGAAATAAACATTTGAAGCTCCTGTAATTTGTAGAAACCCCACATTTACATAATGGTCAACTGGAAGCTAACAAGAAAAAAAAACATTAGGCAATTGAATTATCTTTACAGGTTAATAAGACTGCCAGAAAGCAACTGAGAAAGTACTTTCAAGAGGGGAATTATTTAACATAATGACATTTCTTTTTATGCAAACCAAATTAATTCCTGGAAGTAGATTAGAATATACTCACCCCTCCCCCTTCTACAAGTTTTTGAGCTAAACTGTGTTAGATCTAGAAAAACACTAAATAGCCCCCCTGCCTATCTTCGGGAGCTTTTAAAATGAAAATGCTTGTGAATGAGAGTAGAAAGAGCGATGACACAAACCAAGAAAGCTAGAAAGGCAATCCATACCAAGGAGCAAGCATAAGGTCTGCACTGTCAGTAATTAGCATTCATACTGGGAAAGAAATTACATATTAATATACTGTGTGTTCTTTTATTAGGTGGCTCATTTTTTAGCAGTGACATGCCTGTGGTCAGAAATGTAATTCTTCAGAGAGATTTAAAAGGTTGGGATGACATGTAACTCACCACATTAATCATATGTTAGATCAAATAATCACCCATTGTGGGTTTTTTGTATTCATTAAGAGTTCAGAAGCAGTAACATGTTCTGTTTCAATATTGTGAAGAAATAAAATTTGAACTAAAAAATGAGAGGGGAAATGAAGGACCTGGAGAATTAAGGTATGTTTCTTATTACCAAAATCCATCTTTTAGTTCTATAATTAAGGGAAAACTTCAGACTAATCCTAAAGTCATCCATTTGGCTGATATGAGTAGTCTATTGTTATTAATTAGTGTAAGAGATAGGATAAACCAAAATGTGTAATGATACTGGGAAATAATTTTAAAGGTTTGCTGCTATTTAATCAACGTTTGAAAGTAATTTTTATGCCAGCTCAACTCTTGTTCCTGTGTGTTGTATAATGCCTGGCAATAATAGAGAGGGAGAAAGCCTTTGTTTCTGATTATATAACACATTCCAATAGAAGCTTATGGTGCAGTGAGAGTGTATAAGGCTAATCATCTTTAAATGCTACGATGCATTTTCAGAGAATTAGAACATAAGGGCATTGGACTCCTTATAGTTTATTCTTTAAAAGATACCAACGTCAGAAATAGATTTTAAAGCACTGTTCATGAATCCACATTGTGGTATTATTTAAAATAGCATGATATGAAGCATGAATTGCATTCATACATGAAAATGAAATCTGAATGCATTCTGCTAATGGAAGGCAGAAGTCAATTGTCATTTAGGTCACTGTATGACGGTAGGAAATCATTTTAATGAAGCAAGCCCTGTACAAAACAGTTTGGATCTCAGCATATAAAAGGATATGAGTTCCCAAACAGGATTTCACTGGAGGCAAATACTATCAGGCAAGCAACTCAAGTGTACAGCAAAAGCTCCCACTAGCAAAAGGTTGAATAAGCTTGAATCAACAAAATAGATGGTTTTAAGTATTTTATTCTCCATGTTTTTTATGACTTTCAAAGTAGTACCCAGCTGCCTGCACTGTGTGAACTTTAGAGGCAGAATTATGCTCATTGTAACCCTTATAATAGTTAAAGACTATGTTCCATTTAATTAAAATTATGCCCAAAGATAAACAAAGGAGAACATAGAATCTGCACTGGAGAAAATAAAGGCTAAAGTGTATTAAATACGTCATTACTCATCAACTCATCAAGATCTCCTCCCCATCCTCCTCCCCTTCTTTCCCCATTCTGAATCCTTTCATCGATTCCTAATTCTTTTCTAAGAATTTCTAATACTTTTCCTCTATCCTCCTTCAAAATTGGCAACCAGACAATTAAGAAATGAAATCCTCAGCAAGCCATCCAGTTAAAGGTGCTCTTTGTGGAAGATTTAATGGTAATTAGAACTTCAGGTTCCTACATTTACAACCTTTTTCAAAAGACAGCAAATTTTGGCAACAGGGAAAGAAAGTACAGTCCTTAGTTCAATCTGCATTTATTCAAGGCCGAGCTGTATGCCCTTGGGCAATCAAAGAGTTTTGGAATGTGTGCCAAACGTCATGTCATTGAGCTTGCCGCTACCATCGTCTTCTCTCACTCAGGAAGGCTGTGGGGGAAGATGACAACCCCAGGGAAATCAAGTCAAGTTTATTTAGCGTTCAGTCTCAGGCTATCGGTTAAGGAGACAATGGGAGTTCTGGACACAAACATGCTTCATTCCTTGTCTCTCCCTTCTCACCACCTAGTAGAGAGAGGCACTTGAGTCAGTGTGGTCAGATTTATTAATATGTGAAAATGAAAGAGAAGAATATATGTTCACAATAAGCCTGTGTGTCAAAGCTTTGCAATTCTTTTTTATTATAAATTTTGTGGCTATGTGTATTTTTGTTTAGGAATATAGAAGATGTATTCAAACTATAGAACAATGTAACATACAAAAATTTTGGCATTGCTGGGAATCTTGCTCCCGTAGTGCTTCTGTGGCATTTTGGAGTTAAAAATATCTGCAGTAGTAAACAAGTAAAAGAACTTTTAGAAAAAAAAGACAGTTGGTAAGTAGCATAATACAGTGATTCAGAGACCGCTAGTGATTTGGTGTTAGGAAGAGCTCTCCGACCTTGGCAAATTACTTTAATTCCTCTAAGTCTCAGTTTTCTCATCTGTAAAATGGAGGTAGTAAAATTAATGGCATTTAATTGGATGGAGTGAAATGTATTAAAAATCTTAGAATATTTTCTGAAGTAAGTTAAGTTAATTGTTGGTTAATAATAGTGCTAAAATTATATTATAAAAATCCAAATGATTACATTTTTAACTTTCATCTAGGTATTCTGTTGGAGTTAGCCACTATATTGTAAGAAAACCTTTATAGTTCTTTCTTCTTCTGTTTGCCTTTTTGTCTGTCTTTCTCCGTAGAAGGATATTTCCATTGTCCAGGAATTTGAATTAGGGCCCACAGATGAAAATGACAGATATTAAGTATTTCGCATTAAACAAAACCCCATCATATTTGGGGCCAGACTTATGTCTGCAGGGCTTAATAAGGGGTATAGAATTACCACTAGCCACCATTATAGTCACCTCTTTCTCAGCCTACATGAAAAGATTGGAGAGGGGAGAAAAAGCCTTCAGGGTCAGCCTTGGAACTGTGTTTGCAATGTGAGAGTAGGATTGGTACTTACCTCTGTCCAAACTCAAGTGAAGGTAGTCCAAGAGAATCATGTGCAAAATTTATGGACATCTGCATTAAGGGACTTGGAAGAATTCTCGTAGGCACTTCGAGGAGGACTGAATTCCCAAAATTTGATGGTGCATTGATACTCTAGTTTCCCATGTACCAAGTATTTAGCATGGAAGACAGCTGAGCTTGAATCACTTGAAGCATATTTAAGGGAATCCAGCAGCACGTGAGGGTGAACGTATCACAAATGGAGGATGCTGAGGTCGAGTGGAAGAGGTTGATCTGGACCCTGGTTTCTCACGCTAGGGAACTGTGTGGTGAGGCAGCCCTGTGTGTCTCACTGAAATGTATCTCTCACTGTGTGAAGTGTTTGACCCACTGTGTCCCATAAGTAAACCAGCGTCTAGATGCCTACCATATGGAGGTCTTGACTAAGGGGAGCTGTGACACCAAAGAAAGAACTCTAACTACAGGAGATTAAGTAAGGGAGCACTTGCTTTTTACACTCATCCTTTATTCCTGCCCCAGCCATGTGAGAGATTAGATCTAGAAGGAGGAGGAATTTTAGAGTTGTCATGTTTCCACCTGTCCTCCAAGTCAAACTAGAGTTATGGAAGTGAAAGAGCAGATAACATTTTCCTCTCTACTTTAGGTGCCTTATATCAGGTGTATAGTCTACATGAGGGGGTGGCGAGAGTTGGAAGTTTTTACTTGGACTTTTTTTCTATCTCAGTACACAGTTGGTACCCAGAAGAAATTTGCTTTTACTTGGTAAGGATAAGTATATGTCCTTCTCACCCTTGCTTTAGAGATATATCAATCTTCAGCTCTTTGCCACAATTTAGTTTACAGGGACTTTCATTATCCCACTGTCCCACAGGAAATCAGTTGGTGTACTATATTGATGACATGATGCTGGTAGGACCTGTAGAGCAGAAGCTTTGAGAAGATACATAATTGCTAGAGAGTGAGAGATAAATTTCTCAAAATACAGGGGTCTACAATTTCAATGAAAATTATGAAGCTCCAATGGTCTTCATAATTTCCAGAGAAATGTCTGGGAATGCTTTTAAGTTGGAAAGACAATTTGCTAGACTTTTTCGTCTCTATCATTAGGGTAGAGGTGATACTTAAAGGTCCTCTTAGCATTTTGGAATCAGCATATGCCACATATGACACATTTAGAAAACTGCTAGCATTTTTTGTGGTGTCTAGAGCAAAAGATACTTCTCTAGCTGGTCTAAACAGCAGTAAAAGCAACTCTTTCAACTCTTACTGGTGTGTGGATCCAATCAGTTATAGCTAAAGTGTTTGAAACAAATTGAAATGTTCACTGGAGCCTGTGGCAGAAAGGAGAATCAGACTGGAAATACCTTGGATTTTGGAGCAAAGCCATGCTCTTTCCAGTAAGTAATTATTCTCTCTTTGAAAAACAGATCTTGCCTTGTTCATGGACCCTGATAGAGGCTAAAGTCTGACCAAAGACATAAGGTAAGAATAACATGCAAGCTGCCCATTTTGAATTATATATTATCTGAATCATAAGCCATAAATTGGGGGTACCCAGCAATACTCTTTCATCAGTCGAAGTGAGATACAGAGGAGTACGCCTCAGCAGGTAGTGAAGGCAAACTAAGATTCATGATCAGGTAGATAACATTTACAGTACATTTGTCACGTCCTTCAGCCTCCTTTTTCTCAATCTAAATTTATAGCATCATTGTGGATTCCTTTGCTCAATTGTTTGAGAGAGAAAATACTCGAGCCTATTTTATATATGACTCTAATTTTATATGACTTATATATGCTAGTAACGAGTACTGCTGTGGTATTCTCATGTAGCGGAGGCTTTGAAAGACAATGAAAAAGGGAAATTTCTCAGGGAGCAGTGTTTAATAATGTATACCATTATTTAATTTATCTGAAAGAGAAGATGGCCTGAGATAAGTATGTGTATATATTCATAGATAGTAGCAAATGATTTGGCTAGATGATCAGAGATTTGGAAAGAATGAAATTGGAGGATTGATGACAAAGAGATTTGAAGAAGTATGTAGATGAACCTCTTGGAACTGGTTCATAATATCCAAATGCATATCTATCTCCATCTATCTATTATCTATCTATCTATCTATCTATCTATCTATCTATCTATCTATCTATCTATCTATCTATCTATCTATCTATCATCTATCTATCTCTATCTATCTATCTATCTATCTATCTATCTATCTATCTATCTATCTATCTATCTATCTATCTATCATCTCCCATGTGAATTCTCATAAAAAGAACCTCATTGAAAGGCTCTTAATAATTGGGGCAAGATGATTTACTTTGTGCCTGCCAGCAGCCTTCTTTCCTAGCCAATTTGATACTTTTTTTGGGCTCTTGAAAAAGGTTACTATGAGTAAAGAAGATAGTGGCTATGCATGAAATCAACAAGATTGACTGCCTTTCATCAAATTAGACTTAGCTACTCTTACTGCTGGTGTCAAAGTTCAATTCTGAGTCTCTATAAGATATGTCCCATTAAGAGAAAGTGTATGTCCCTTTGGAATAGACACATATCAAGAATTTTTATTTTTCTTCCTATTCTGTCATGGTCTTCCAACATCCATAGACTTACTTACTACTTTATATAGTATTATTACAGTAATAATGCTTTTCCTCAGGGAACTCCATCACACTGAAAAAACAAAGCCATGCTCTTTTCAGGAAGTAATCATTCATAGTGAAGGAAGTAAGACAATAGCTTAATGCCTATAATATTTATTAGTCTTAATATGTTTCCCCATCATCCAGGACAATGAAATAGCCTATTGGAGACTCAGTTACAGCACCATCTGGGAGATAACACCTTTTTAAAAATTAATTTATTTTAATTAGTTTCAAGTATACAGTACATTGGTTAGACATCTATATAGTTCATAAAATGATCCTCCCAATTGCTCCCTCCCTCCCCTGACCCTCCACCTTGTCAACATATTAATGCTAATTGCATTCTGTATGCTGTGCTCCCCATCTCCATGACCATCCATCAGCTACTAATTTGTATTTCTTTAACCCTTCACCCCATTCTCCTAGCCCCCCAACCCCTCTCCCCTCTGTCTGTCACCAAATTGTACACTATATTTGTGAATCTGTTTTTGATTAGTTTGTTCTTTTTATTCCTTAGATTCCGCATATAAATGAAATCATATAGTGTTTTATTTTTCTCTGTCTTTACTTAAATACCTTCTAGGTCCATCAAAGCAATATCTTTTTCCATTCCCTTCCTTTTCATATGTAGGGGTCTTGTTTTCTTACCCTTTCAGCCCTTCTATCTTTTGGCTAGAGCACCTAATTCTTTTCTATTTAAGGTACTTATTGATAGGAATGTAGTTGTTACTATTCTTTATTCCTGTTTTTTCTTCTTAAAGAAGTACCCTTCAACATTTCCTGTAATACTAGCTTGGTGGTGATAAATTCCTTTAGCTTATTTTTTTTTGCCTGGGAAGCTCTTGATCTGTCCTTCAACTCTAAATAATAGCTTTGCTGGATAAATTATTCTTGATTGTAGATCCTGGGTCTTCGTCCTGTTGAATATTTTTTGCCAAGCCCTTCTGTCCTGCATAATTTCTTTTGAGAAATCAGCTGCCAGTCTTATGGGTGTTCCCTTATAGGTAACCATCTGCTTTTTTTCTTGCTGCTTTTAAGATTCTCTCTTTGTATTTAACCTTTGGCATTTTAATTATGATATGTCTTGGTGTGGGCCTCTTTGGATCCCTAATTTTTGGAATTCTCTGAGCTTCCTGGGGTTTTATGGCCATTTCCTTCACCAGATTAGGGAAGTTTTCCATATTTTTTTCCTCAAACAGCTGTTCAACATCTTGATTTTCTTCAGTTATATCGACCAGATGGCTAATTGGACCTTTAATAGCATCCCATATTCTCCTTAAATTATTTTTAAAGTCTTGGCATCTTATCTCTTGCTGTTCTAATTGTGTATCCTTGGCTTTCCTATCCTCTAGATAGGACATTTGATTCTTTTCTTTATTCACTTTGTTTATTTCTTCGTTTATTCCATTTAATATACTTCTCATCTCAGATAATGTGTTCTTCATTTCAGACTGATTTCCTTTTATAATTTCCATTTCCATTTTTATGTTTTTATCTCTTTGTTGAAGTTCACTACACTTCCCAAAAGTTCATTGACCAGTGCCTTGAACTCTGCATCTGTTAGATTACTTGACTCCATTATATCTGGACCTCTGTTCTGTTCTCTCATTTGGCTTCTGCTTCTTTGTGTTCCCATTATGACTGCCTTTCTGTGTCTGTTTCCATATACTAAGCAAAGCTCTTAAGTCTCCCGGTCTTATTAGTGTGGATTTGTGCAGTAAATGTCCAGTGGCACAGTCCTGAGAGGGGTTCAGTTGCAGGCCAAACTTAGCCCAAGCCTCTACCCCTCCGGAGCCACCTGTTAAGATTCAGCAAGCAATCCACAGATGCTGTGCTTATAGTTGCCTCAAAAGGCCATACCAGAAACCGAGGCCAGCTGCCACCAGTGTGAGTCTAGGCGCTCCTCAGCGAGGAGCACCTGACTCACTGAGGATACACCTGGATGTGGCTTGGGTGGGGCCTCGAGTTGGGGGAGGCAGGGTTTCAGGGAATCCTCTGGGTAGAACTACCTGTGTTATCCAGTTTGATGACACCACGGCTATGGAGTTGCTGTGTCTGTGCACTGGGAGAAGGGAGGGCTCAACAGAGAACAATGGATACTGCTGGCACTTCTGTACCTAGCGAGTGTCTCCTAGGCCCTCACTCCGACAATGTCTCCCTGTAAGTCCCTGGTGCCCCCACCACCCCCCGCAGCGCAGCTGAATCAACACTGGTGCTCAGAGCGAGCAGGTCTGTCACTGCGAAATCTGCTCATGGATGCGGCCCCTTTAAGAGGCTTCTGCTGCTGCTGCTGCTGCCGCAGCTTTGTCTCACTCAGCCGCTCAGGACTGGGCAGCTGCGTGTCCTCATCCCTTCCGACCTTCTGCTGTTGCAGGGTGATTTCTTGGATTTCTCCCTAGTTGTATGGCTTGTTCATCCCAGGCAATTTTTTCTTGCTGCTTGCTCCTTGTTTCCATCACAACTTTGATTTGGTTGCCAGAGGAATGAACAGAGATCGTCTATGCTATTTTTTCATGCAGGTCTAGGAGATAACATCTTATAAGTTTAAAGTACTATTCTACAGATTGTGCTTTGTCCACTGAATGCACCAATACATGGAACTGTTTCTTTAGTAGCCAGAATACTCAGATCTCGAAACAGAAGGTAAAAAGGGAAGGTTTACATCTCTCTATTATGTCTATTGATCCATTTATAAACAATTTTCTAAGTGTCCTTGTGATTCTCTGGATTTTGTTGGTTTAGAGATTTTTCTACCCATGCAGGGACTCTTTCCGCTTGGAGTTACTACTATGATTTCAATAATTTGGAAGCTAAGCTATTAGCCACTAGTACCGCTGGTGAATATAAGGAAAAGAGGCATAGTGTTGGCTATGACGATTGATTCTGATTGTCAACTTTAAAGCTACTTAATGGAAGTAGGGAAGAAAGGAGGAACCTAGACTTTTCTCTGTGGTTCCTCTCACTATTGTCATGTAAAGCCTGCTATTTAAAGAATTCCAACAATCTGAAGAAGTATTGGTTGTGGGCAAAGAAATGATGAAATGGGGAGTGGGAAAAAGAAGTAATAAATACAAACTATGATTTTATGATCATATGCAGAAGCATCCATCTCATTTTCTTTGACATGACCAGGATTTAAAACTGTAGGTATGGTGGATTATATTATTTTTCTCAAATCTTGCTAGCTGTCTCTAATGAAAGAAAATATATTTTCCACACTACTAATTTCAGACTTAACAATCTTAATATCTTTGACCAGTGAAAAGTGAACAGAGTATTGTGAATTACTATTAGTAGAAATTTAATTCAGTGAATAGTTCTCTGTATTTTCTGTTTGGCCATGAGATCAGCAATATTTCAGATAGATGTTGCTCTATCAACATGAGTTTCAAAATGTATACTATGTGGAGAGAGTCACAGCTAACCTACAATAGATAGGTAGTGTGAGTGAGAAATAAATCTTTATTTTTAGAACCACTGAGATTTTGGGGTTGTTACTGTAGTGAACGTAAGCTTTCTTGGTTTATACAATATATATTTTCACTAATATTAATAAATTTCCCTGTCATTCTCATTCTTTTTCTTCCAATCTTCTATGAAGAGTGTGTTGGTAGTGGTTAACTATGCAGTCAAGCCTATTGAATAACAATAGGCTTAGGGTTATTAACAATAACAATAGGGTTATAGAATAACAAAACTAGACCAAATAACACCTAGCTGAAGAGTGGATGTCACCCAGTGATTCTAAACTTTACATTGGATATATGTAAATGATAATGTTGGTGTGGATAGAGAGTGTATTTTTTGTTTATGTAATAATTGTAGTATGTTAGAGAAAAATTTTTAGGAAGTGGGTTTATAAATATAGAAACAAAGGTGTACATTGGTGTTGGGCAACCAAAAAGGTAGATTACAGTAGACATTTACCTTTTATTTTTCATTTGGCCACATCTGAACCTGCTTTCTATGTTTGTAATTTCCATGGGTATAATTGAGAGGCAGAGCTAATCTCTCATCAAGAGAGCTGAAAATATTGGATAACTCACCCAGCATCTCACAAACTGATGTCATGACCAAATGACCTAAGTTCCACCAATTAGATACACACTGCCAAACTTCTCCCTCCTCCTCAGAATGGGGATTTGAAAAGATAGGATATGAACTCAGATTTTTGTGATTCCAGAGCAGTGGTGACTCTTTAACTAAAGCAAGTTACTAACAAGTGGAAGTTAAGTGGCTCTACCACCTACTGGCTTTGTGGTCTTGGGCAAGTCACTTAACCTGTCTGAACCCAACTCCTTGTCTTGAAGTTGAGAATAATGAGAATGCACCTTTACAGAGCCCTTTTGAGGAATAAATGTGATAACACATACAAAATACATTAAATGAGACAATGCATAAATCAAGGACTAAATAATTGGGAGTTTAGTCATGCGGACAAGCAGAGATTGTGGGGAACACTCTTTGGGAGCAATAGTGATAGCAGTGAGCCTGAGTTCCCAGGACATCAGTAGCAGTGATGTCAGCCCCAGCCTATACTATTGTTGCCAGCTCTGATGGTGGCTGTTTCCTCAATGGATTAGTTCTGTGGCATTATGAGACACTGTCTCTCTCTGAGAAACTCCAGTGTGGTTCTCCAACACTCCCAATGATTCTGTGAACTGCCTAATAGTTGTTTTCATTTTATTAATATTTTTTATTTTTCCATTGTAGTTGGTATATGATATATGTTAGTTTCAGATGTACAACATAGTAAATAGACATTTATACAACTAACAAAGTGATCACTTCAGTAAGTCTAGTACCCATCTGACACTGTACATATTTATTACAATATTATTGACTATATTCCTTATGCTATGCTTTACATTCCCATGACTATTTGTAACTACCAATTTGTACTTAATTTTGTCTCCTTTATTTCACCCAACACACCACCCCCTTCATCTCATAACTCTCAAAATATTTTCTGTACCTATGAGTTTGTTTCTCTTCTATTTGTTTATTTTGTCCTTTAGATTCCACATGTAAGTGAAATCATATGGCATTTGTCTTTCACTATTTTACTTACTCTAGAACAATAATAGCCTCTAGGTCCATATATATTGTTGCAGATGGCAAGATTTCATTTATTTATTTGTTTATTTGTTGGTTTACTTTTATGGCTGAATAATCTATTGTATATGTGTACCCCCTCTTGTTTATCTATTCATTCATTGATGGATACCCAGGTTGCCTCCATATCTTGGCTGTTGTAAATAATGCTGTAGTGAACATATGGATACACACGTCCCTTCAAAGTAGTATTTTGGGTTTCTACTGATAAATACCCAGAAATGGGATTACCGGGTCTCTCTTTGTTACTTGTTATCACCTTTGTTCTAAAGTCTGTTTTATCTGGTGTACGTATTGCTACCCCAGATTTTTTTTTTTCCATTTTCATTTTCATGACATATCTATTTCCATCCCTTTTAGTCTGTGTGTGTCTTTTGATTTGAAGTGAATCTCTTGTAGGTAGGATATGTAGGGGTCTTGTCTTCTTGTCTATTTAGCCACCCTATCTTTTGATTGGCACATTTAATCCTATTTCATTTGAAGTACTTATTGCTAGATATGTGGTTATTTTCATTCTTTATTCATATTTTTTAATACACACTTTTCTTTTTCTTCTTCTTAAAGAAGTCCCTCTAACATTTTCGGTAATAGTGGCTTGGTGGTGATGAACTCCTTTAGCTTTTTTTTTTGGTCTGGGAAGCTCTTTATCTGTCTTTCAATTCTAAATGATAACTTTGTTGAGTGGAGTAATCTTGGTTGTAGGTGTTTTCTTTTCATCACTTTGACTATTTTGTGCCAATCCTGTTTGGCCTGCAAAGTTTCCTTTGAGAAATCAGCTGACAGTCTTATGGGAGCTCCCTTGTAGGTAGCTAACTGCTTTTCTCTTGCTGCTTTTAAGATTCCCCCTTTGTCTTTAATCTTTGGCATTTTATGATGTGTCTTGGTGTGGGCCTCTTTGGGTTCATCTTGTTCATCTCCTCTGAGCTTCCTGGGGTTGTATGTCTATTTCCTTCACCAGGTTAGGAAAGTTTTTGGTCATTATTTCTTCAAATGGGTTTTCAATTCTTGCCCTTTCTTCTCCTTCTGGTACCCTTATGATGCTAATGTTGTTACTGTCCCAGAAGCTCCTTAAACTATCCTGATTTTTTGGATTCTTTTTCTTTTTGCTGTTATGATTGAGTGTCCTTTACTACCATATCCTCCAAATCACTGATTCAATCCTTATTTCATCTAATCTATTGATACCCGCTAATGTACTCTTCATCTCAGATATTTATCTTCATTTCTGACTGGTTCCCTTTTGTTTTTCATCTCTATTTTTATGTTTTCTATCTCTTTGTTAAAGTTCTTGCTGAGTTCATCTACTCTTCCCCTAAGTTCTTTGAACATCTTTACATCCAGTGTTTTGAACTCTGCTTCTGATAGATTGCTTGTCTCCATTTTGTTGATTTCTTTTTCTGGAGCTTTGTTCTGTTCTTTCATGTGGGAAATGTTTCTTTGTCTCTCCATTTTGGCTGCTTCCCTGTGTCTGTTTCTAAACATTAGGTAGTGCTTCTCAGTCTCCTGGTCTTAGTAGAGTGGCTTTATGTAGTAGGAGTCCTGTGGGACCCAGTGGTACAGTTTTCCGTAGTCATTTGAACTAGGTGCTCAAGGTGTGTTCCTTGTGTGGGTTGTGTGTGCCCTCCTGTTGCAGTATACCCTTGGTTGCTGTTTGCACATCAATGGGAGGGTTTGACCCTTGCGCTGGTTGATCATGAGGATTGGCTAGTTAGGGGTCAAACCTAAAAAACAGGATTTACTTTAGCAGGGCTCTGGTGCTGCCCAGTCTGCCCTTTGGGTGTGTCCTCCTCAGATGAAGCCCTGGGTAGTACTCTGGCTCTGGTTAAAGCAGGCCAGCAGGTGTGCAGGCTGAAGGGCCTCCTGGGAGGGGCTGAGCTGCAGGCCAAGTTCAGCTGCGTACCTCTGGGGCCACCTGGCAAGAGTCATCAAGCAATCTGCAGATGGCTACCACCCATGCTGGGCTTATAGGTACCTTGAGAGGCCATGCCAGGAACCAAGGCTGGCTACTGTTAGTGTGGGGCTTGAGGCTGCTCAGCAAGAGGTATGGGGTGTGCCAAGGCTAGTTGCTGCTGCTTTGGGTTTTGTGAGCCTTTGAGAGATTTTAGAAAAGTATGCAGCAAGAGCCAAGACAGACCATTTGTATGGAATAAACCCCTAGGAAGCGGCTTGTTTGGCCTGCAAGTTTGGAGAGGCAGAATCTCAGAGAATCATCTGGGCTGAGCGACCTGTGTTATAGAGTTTGATAGAGACTCAGATATGGTGGCCACTTGCATTCACATGCAGGGAGGAGAGAGGGCAACAAAGGAACAGTAGATACTGCCAGGACTTATGTCCGGGAGAAAGCCATCCCTCTAACTATTGTCCTGAAGCCCGACCACTCAGTGTCTCCCTATAACTCCTTGAGCAGCTGCCTCAGTGCTGGAGCTCAGACCAGTTGAGTCCATCAGTGGTAAGTCCGCATGTGCCCGCCCTTTCAGAGGAACGTCTGCAACTCCTACAGCCCGCTCTCTCACTCAGCCACAATCTCTGCTGGTTTTCACAGCTAGAGGTTGTGAGGAACTTCTCTTCCTGGCACTGGAACCCTGGGCTGGGGAGCCCGGTATAAAGCTGGAACACCTCTCTTTTCGGGGTAGGGGGGCTCTGCAGCCAAGATAAAAGCCTCTCAATTCTTGACTGCCACATGCGTTTGCGTGAGTGGTTTATTTCACATCTCTACCCTTCTACCACTCTCAAGGTGACCTCTTATGTTTATCACCAGTTGTAGGACTTCTTTTCAGCCAGACCTCAGGTGACTCCCAGTGATGGTTGCTCTATAGTTTTGTTGTAATTTTGATGTGTTCATGAGAGAAGGTGAGCACATCATCTACCTACTATGCCATCTTGACCAGAATTCCTGCCCAATAGTCTTTTATGATAGTCCCGGTCTGCTATGTCTGCCACGTCTGGTTTTTGTTGCTTGAAACTAGGAATTTTTGCTTTTCTGATAGGCCTGGGCTTATTCCTGGTGGTCAAAAGTGCAAAAATTTTAGAAATCAGACAAATCTGGTTTGAATTTACCTGCCAAAGTAACTTGTTCAAATTTCTTGAACTCTTTGAACTTCCAGGTTAAATGGAGATAATACTTAAATGGAGATAATAATGCTTCCTTTATAGGGTAATCATAAACATAAACTGAGTTAATCTGTCTAAAAATGCCTCACCAAATCTGACCTCTAATAAACATACAGGACAGGTTAATTTCCTCCCTTAAAACTTGGCTGTCTTTGTCTCCAGTATGGCTGTCTTTGTCTTCAGTGTGACTGTCCTTGTCTCCAGTGTGACTGTCCTTTTCTCCTTTGTAATAGGGATTAGACTATGTAAATCTTAGACAAATAACTTTGGGCTCTGATATTGGGAGGAGTCAGGTAACCTGGGGGAGAGATATACCTTAGAGAGGACATGGAAAATAATTGGAAAAGGGAATTTCTCTAGCTCTAGGCTTATCTTACCTGAATAGAAGGAACTAGGATAACGTAGACGAAGCATGTTGCATATTCGACTGCCTTTTGCCTGCATTCACTGGTAATTGAGTCTGCATTATTTGTAATTTTCTGCATTATTTGTGTCGAGCCCATTAGGTAACTGCATCATTAGTATCATATTCACAAGTGTTATCATGCAGTTACAGCGAACAGTCACTTAATTGAAAAATCCACTTTGAATCATGTGGGTGTTTTCTTTCTTTCCTCTCTGTTTTCAAATTCTCTCATCATGCTGAACACACACACGCACATACATCCATAATGCATGTTGTGTATGCTGAGCTCTCTATTTATGATAAAGGATCTAGCTACTAAGTGTACCCAGGATAATGATTCAGTAAAGGCACATTAACTCACTTTGGGTATTAGAAATATTTTATTTGCTGTTTTATTGTTTTTCTTAAAAGCATTACTTTAGAACAATAGTTTTTGAACTTTAATGTACATAAAAATCTTGAAGGAGATCACTAAATTGGCAAAATCCATAGCCCACTCAAATAAGGTGGGTATTAGTATACCTTTGCTTCTACAATGTGAAACTGAGGCACATAAATGATTTGGCTATAGTCATTCATGGAGTCAGAATTAGATTCTAGGTATTTCTTATCCTGATTCTATAATACATAGAACAAGAAAGCAGAGTCCTGTGCCCTCTGATAGACAACTAAGTACCTTTTTCTTAGTCTAGTGACCCAGGTAAAATTTGTTGTTGTCTTTTTGATACCAATTAGATTTTTACCAGATTTCAATAGGAGATGACAATCCACATTCTCTCATTTCTATTTCTTTCATCACTAACCTTTTCCTAATTGAATGAAAATAGATATCAAGTAAGTGTAGACCAAAGCAAATACTTGAAAGAGTAATCACTTAAAAGCACTTGATTATTTTTCCAGATCTGTCGAAACTTTCCATGAATTTAAGATTTAGGTTTGAGAAATAGATCCTTTGGGACTGTTAGGGGATTATGATCTCGGGAAATTAATCCTAAATGAAAATGTGTTTACAGAGCTTGGACTTTTTAAAACCTTCATCTAGAAAAAATTTATGACTCTTCTTACTGCACCATTTTCAATTTTTTTTCATTATCATTTGTTGAATGCTTTCTATACACAGTTACTTTCTATATGCTATTTAATCCTTTCGGCAATCTACGAGGTAGATCTTATCCTTTCCATTTTATAGATGAACAAAAAGAAGCTTAGAGTGACTGACTAATGTCTCTAATACCACACAACTAATGATTAGCAGAGCTAATTTATTAAAATGGACTCCAGTTCCATCTCACTCTAAAATATGTGCCCTTAACTACCAATGCTGACTGTCTATTCAACAGAATCATAGGTTTTCATGTTCTTGGGACAAGCCAGTAATAAATTCAACAATAGTAATGACAACAAAAAACTAAACAAACATATTTTACATTCTCTGTATGTTATGGAATTGCTCTAAATAGTAGAGAATTAAAGTTTAGTGGAATGAGAAGCTTGGGATTTGTTTATGGTACAGTAACTGTTCTCATGTCAATGACAAAATGGCAGAAGAGCCACACGCAGGTGACAAGAGTCCCAGAACAGCACTCTGTTTGTACATCCTTTATTAAATGGAGCCGTTGGCTACTACCTGTGGTTTTGTAGTTGTGCCTCCCACTGAGCACACATTTGATCTTCTGATTAATTAGGTACACCTTGGCTAGAAGCCTATGATCAAGTTACATATTTCAAAGCTTAAACTGGGTTCCTCTTAAGATGAAAGCAGAATGTTTCAAAGTACAGCATAAATTCTCATGTCATCTTTTTGGAGAATGAATGACATTAACAATATTAATATATTGATAAAATGAAAAACATAAGGAAACAATGCTCTTCGGCTTTTTTGTAATTTGTACATTTATGACTAGTTTTTTATTGGAGTAAAGGGTCAGTGATCTTTTTATTTTTTTTACCACATATTTGGTTTATTTATTTTTTTATTATGGTGACATTGGTTAACGAAATCCAGTGTTTCAGGTATACAATTCAGCAGTAAGGCATGTATATATATTGCATTGTGTGTTCACTGCCCATAGTTAGATTTCTTTCTGTCACCATATATTTGACCCCTTTTTGATGAGATATTTAATTCAAACAGGTTAATTCCAATTCTTTGTCATTAAGAAGACAAAAACTTGGACTCCCAAAGATATTGTCTCCTAAATGCTTAAAAATCTGTCCACATTCTTTCTGAGGTGGAGACATTGCATTGCTTTTAGCGTTTCTTAAAATGATTCAGTATTCAATGGGACAAGTAACATTTCCCTATGTAATTGCTATTCCATCCAAGAGCAGCTTCACTAAGCTCCTTCTTTTTTAAGAGGTTCTGACTGTCTAAGTTGCCTATTTATTCTCCCTTTCTTTGACTTTCTTCCAAACATGTGTCTTTCATCTCTGCAGCAAGCAACAAATTACCAGCCAAAACTGTCTTTTCCATCTTACCCCCTTTCTCCGTGCTAAGGTAGTCTCAGTGTGTTGTGTTTCCATTCTCCACAGTGGCTAGAGTACTGCCAGCATGTGAGACACCAATAACTCATTTCCAATCTTCAGCCATGTAATTAACAGCAAAGATGAATAGATAGAACAAGAATTCATTTTCACAGCCTTGATGGCTTTCTTTGTATGTATATTATCTGGAATGGATGATCTATATTTTTATTTTCCTGTTCATTTGTTTACCTTAATAGGGTGCCTTGATAAATGTATATCCTCAACCAGACATTTGCTAATCAGCTCTAAGGTATAGATTATTCTTTGTTTAAACAAGTCTGTGTGATGCTGTTAGAGCAAATGGGTGCTAGCAAAAGAGCTGTGAATGATATAATTTGAATTGTCTTTTATATCTCATCTCTTATTATTTGTCTTTAATAAACCTTTTAGACTTTTTCCCTTTAGAGGTTTTGTTATTATACTGGAAAAAATCTTACTAATGTAAATGCACTCTTGTTATAACAAGTAAAAAAAAAAAAAAAAAACTTGTAAGGGAAAGCTATCTGAGCTTCCTATCTCTTCAAATAGAATGACAATGCTAAGAGCCAAGGATGTATGTTTGTATCCTTATTCCCTGGATACATATACATATATATCTATAAAATATGTATGTATATATAACCATGTTTTACATGTTTTACTGTTTTTACAAAACCGAAGTAATACATGTTCTTCTTCACAGTTATTTTTCCTTTAAAAATATATCTGTTCAAAAGTAGTCATTTTATACCTCTGTATGCCAGGTAATGTTCTGGGCACTGGGAATATGACAATCAGCAAGATAAATAACTTACTGCCTCATAAAACTTACATGTTAGTGAATCATGGATATCCCTCAGGCCAATAGACATGGAACAAGATGATTTAATAAGTGGCTTCATAATCTTATAAATTTCTTTTTCTATTGATGGACATTTATGTGTTTTCCACTTTTATTGTTATTGCCAATAGTACTATATGAAGCATCCTCATATAAATATTCTTATGAAACTTTTTTCTTTAATAGTGTAGATTTTTAAAAACTAGAATATTTGGAGAAAATAAACACATACTTTTAATTTTAATGAACACTGTATATAACTTTCCGAAAGGTTGTAGTATACTAAGGTGCAAGGCTTCCACCAACCATACATTAACCAAAAATGTAGAAGAGTGTTTTCTTTCATCCCAAATAGTAGCCTTTTACCATTCACAAATTGCCACTTATGAAAGAAAGGAGTGTGCTATTTTGAATGTAATTTACATTTTTCTAGTTAATAGGGAGATCACTTTTTCATGTTTATTAGCCATTTGCATTTCTCTAGACTCTTGTTGGATTTTTTTCTTTGTCACATATATGTTATATATAATGTTCCTTTGATATGTGTATGGATGTGTGGTGTGTGTGTGTGTGTGTGTGTGTGTGTGTGTGTGTGTACAAAATACTAGCCCTGTGTGTCTTCTATGTGTTGCAAATATTTTCCTAAATTCATCACTTGCCTTTTCTTTTGTTTTTTGGCTTTTTATTTTTTACATAAAATTCTAAATTCTTTAGTCAAATGTATTTAATTTTCTCTCTATGACTTCTAGGTTTCCTCTCACTTAAAATTCTTCCCTACCCCAAGATTATTCATGTATTATCCTAAAATTTCTTCTAAGTTTTTTGTTGTTTAATTTCAAATTTAGACACTTACTGGTTAAGTTTTTGTTTATGTACATGATGCAGGATTGGGTTTCAGCTTCAATTTCTTCCAGATTGGTAGCTAATTATATGGGTGTTAGCCATTACATAATCCCCTACTCTTCCAGAACAGAATCATCACCTTGCCATACAGATGCCCAGGCATACTTGGATAATGGCCTGTATCTCCTGTTAGGTTTCATGGACCTTCTAGATTTCTCTAGGTTCTGTAATACAACCACAGAAGGATAGTAAGCAATTGAGAGTCTAGAAATGTAGTAGTGAATTCATTGTCATCGATTTCTCATTAATGAATGAGGACTAAATGCTAATGCCTCAGGACTAATAAATGATGGTACAAGTACTGTTACTTCACTTTCTTTTGGTAAAATTTTTGTATTAATATAGTTTGTGTAAAAATCTAAATTCTCTGTAGTTTATTCTAAACATAACAAGCTTACCTTTTCTCATATTATAATGCTATATTGGTTTATAATCGAGTGACATTATCCAGGATGGGCGTTAAAAAAGCCAGTTAATTTGTTTCTAATATTCCTTGCAATTGATTACATTGGAATTCACTTTTTCAAGCCTATCGAACCATAAAAATCATGAAACTAGATACTGGAAGAGTGAAAACCAGACAAATTCTCCTCTGTCAGCTCTATACCTCAAAACCATTTAGCTCAGTATTTCTCGAACTGTATGCTGTGGAATACTAGATCCGTAGGATGTAAACTAGTTTTATATACAAAACAAGTATGTGTCAAAAACTTCAGTAAGTGTTAGATCAAACATTTAAATAGGATTTTTATTGCAGGAGTTCTCAGAACCTTAGTATATTCTTGTAGACTATAGGTCTCCAGTAAAGACATATTGTATACAGTGTTTTCTAAACGTAAGTTTAATTACTCCCCCTCCCCCACTATGGTGTTTTTACAGTGCTGATGTCTCATAGTACATACTTGAAGAATACTGGTCAAGCTTATTCTTGTCGGTCATCATAAGCGTCTTCCCCCCAAACAAGAAAATGTAAATATGAAAATACAAGAATGACACAATTATCTGAATGGGATTTGTCTGGCCTTGTACATGAGAAAAATAACATAAAAATTCCTGATCCATTACTGTTCTTTGCATAATGTTTCAATCAAAACTTCATTATTTCCTGAGCCTTACTATCATACTCACTCTACTTTCATAGCCATCATTAAATAGTCTTCTTAATGATGGGCCTTACCTAGTTGCTAACCTTCCGAAACTCGAAAAGAAATTAATTTCTTCCCTTCTAATACTGTACTCCCCTTTTCTCTCTCCCTAGGGGATCTTTCTAGACACATTATGAGCATTGAGTGGTTATGACAGCAATTACTTTTTAAGGTTTATATTCTGCTATTTGAAACCTATTTGTGTTGTAGTAGAGAAAACTACTGTAGGAATCTATACATAAAGCATTGTTTTTGCTTCTTGTAAATCAGTATTAAAATCAATTCTGTTATTTTTTGAACTTCCTCTAACCCAGTTCCATCGTACCAGCAGCCAGTTGGTTAAAAGTCAGTGCTTTTCTGGTAAGGGTATTCACTGGTTTGGCAATTCCGCACTTTATAGTTTTCTCTGGGGTGATGGTGACAAGAATTCTTAAATAATTAACTTGCTTCTCCTGGTTTTCTTATATGATGGCAATAGTGAGTTCACAAGGAGAAGGTGGGCTGACTCTTGATTCTCTGATCAAAAACATTAAAATGAAATATGTTTTAGTATTTATATGAAAATAGCTATTGAGGCCTAGAAAACCAGTAAACTTTCTTTTTTCTTTTCTACCTTACCTCACCTCTCTTTTCCTCTCTCTTCCTCTTTCCTTCCATTCTTCCCCTCCCCTGCCCTCAATCTTCCTTTCTTCCTTGAACTGTGCTATTCATTATTATAAAACTTATACTGACACTTGACTAGCGACGCTGAGAGAGAGGGAGAGTGCAACATCGGGGAAGCAGTAGGTCTTGCATATAAAATTTTAGACACAGGTGCTTATCCCTCATTTCATTTTATAAGAAAAGAATTGACAATGGTAAAAAACCATTTCATATCTATTCTCAACAGAATTATGTAGAAAGGGAAAGGTTCCACACTATTTTCTATTTATGTGCTACTCAGAACAAAGTTTGCTGGCTTTACTGGTGACATCTTATTGTTTCATTGAAAAAGCCCTCTGATTGTTCTTAACTCTCTTAGTTTTCTTGTCCATAGATAGTGTCTGTTAGACTACTTTCTTCCTGTATTTTAGTTATCTTTTTTATTTGCTCCTGTGAAGAATTTTTTAAAATAAAGAAACCTATTTATATTTCAAACACAATTTGTTCTATGGTTTGTTTTCTTTCCCAGCTCTGGGGGTTGCAGAATATAGGTATGATAGCAGCTATGAACAAAATGGATACTTTATATTATCTTATTAATTCGTAGTGATAGGCCAGGAATCAGGAAACTTGGGTTTTTATTTCTGGCTCTGCCTGGTACTTACTTGCTTTTTTTTTCTAGAAAGTCATTGGCAATAATAATTTTTGGTCCATGCATCCCGCAGGTCTATTCAACTTATAGGTAAAAGATGGAATGTTGAATATAAAAAAGAAAGAGCTTAAAATAGAAAAATTGTAGTAAGATACTAATAAAAATCTTACATGCATTATTACTTTCTGGAATCTTATTACTTATTCATTGCTTATTCATTCAAGTGAATTCAGCACCTAGAATATGCCAGGCATTGTGCTACGTATGAGGATGCATTGGTAAATAAAATAAATTTTTGTCTCTAGACAACATATACATTATCAGGATTTGCTGAACCATCAACTTATAATTATTGTAAGAATTTTTACGATCTAATTTTTTGAGTTCACCTAAATTTTAATAGTTTCCTAATTGCTCAAGTCCATTTCCTTTTTTTTTTTTTTTTGGTTGGGGGCGGGAGATTTAAATAATGGGCTCAAAACCTAGATAATGTCTGGATTTCTGTGACTTGTCCATACTCTATCTCATTGCTAATGATACGAACTTTATCATTTATTGAACACTGCTTTGTTCTCTTAGCTTGTCTTTTTGTATGTATTTTGGACACACTTTTTAAGTCTTCTTTAACAGACTTTGATACCAGTGACTCAAACTGTTTTGTTATTTGCTTAATTTTTCTCCCTATCACAAATTACATATTATCTGTCCTTAGCTTTTGTTTTCAGTGGAGAATTTTAGTTTCCACTCAATACCAACTGTTTTCTTCAGGAAACAATTAGGTATTATGTTTAAGTTTTATTATGATATATAATAAAACATTAATTCTATGTTTATGGAGCTGAATAAGAGTCCATGTAATTTGCCTTCATTTCTCTATGTATGTGTATTTGTGTGTGTGTATGTGTGTGTGTGTGTGTGTGTAGCTTACAACCTCCATTTACCAATGTAATCTTGTGATAGATATTTTCTAAAGGTCATGAAGCACATGTAAATTAAATGCATTCATCATGGCCTTATTTTGTTTAAAGAAACTTGTTGCAGATACTAAGAAGAATGTCCATGAGTAGTTTGAAAATTGTTGCTTTAGGAAATGTATTCATTTAAGAGACTTCTAGAATCATTAACTCTTCTGTTTTTAAGAGACCATTGGCTTAGACAGAGTCTTCCATTAGAATTGAAAAGTTACTCTGTTTGCTAAATGTATTTGTTAGTAAATTGCCACATTCAATGACATAGTAAAGCTAAAACCTGTAAGCCTGACAGTGGAGGAAAAAAAAAAAATCTCTTTATGGGATGAACTGGATACCAGCATTATCTTTATATTATTCAGGAATCTTTTGGTTACAGATGATAGAAACCCAAGTGGAACTAAATTAAGCAAATTGATGATTTATTAAAAACATTGTGATGTAATTCTTAGTATTGTTGGAATGGCAGAACAATCAAGGATTGGAAGGCAAGAATTTAAGAAACTCCTTCAGGGATTTTATTAGCTATGTTATCAGTTTAACTTTTTTCATAGCATGGCTTAAACAAGATAGATGTTTATTTATCTTTTATATAAAAGCATGAATGAGTAGGCAGTCTAGGGGAAGGATCCATATCATCAAAAGTCCAGAGTTTTTTCTATCTGGTAGTTATACCATATCTAAGTTTATTATACTTTCTGTATAATTTATTCTGGATTACTTCCTGTTAGCTCTAAGCTCCAGCCCCTGGGACTGGGAAAAAATGGAGAAGAGCAAGCTGTTTTCTTGTAATGTGACACAGAAAGTGCTCACATCACTTCTGCTCACATGTCTGACTGTACTCGTGTTGCTATAAGAGAGACTGGGAAATATAGTCTTTATCCGATAAGCTGCACATGTCACTGAAACTTGAGGGATCTGTTACCAAAAGGAAGAATGAGAGAAAAGATATTAGGAACAAATTGCAGTCTTCACCACATGAATAACAGCCCTCGAACACAGTTAAGTTTCCATCTTTGCCACTTGTCTCTCTCTCTGTCAGTGGGTTTCACGCTACTCTGCTATAGGACACAGAGCAGGAGATACCATTATTGATGGCTCTGTTTACATTTCCTCAGAATCAAGATGAACATAATCTTCAACCAATAGGTTCAACTTTTGTTTTTTTTTTATTTTTGTTCCAGGGAGGCCACAACCATAAAATCTATTGAGTACGGTATGGGAAGTTCAGGGTCTAGGTAAGGATAACATTATTTTTTAGGCACCCATGTGTCAGGCAATGTTCTAGACTAGGGCTAAACCTTAACTGCCACTTGTTTTTGTAAATAAAGTTTTATCAAAACACATTGTTTGCATATTGTTTGGGGCTGCTTTTATACTACAGTAGCAGAGTTTAGTAATTGTAACAGAAATAGTATGTTCTCAAGCCTAAGATATTTATTATGTGGTCCTTTACAGAAGAAGTTTGCCAACCACTCTTCATAATGTTGGGAATACAATGATGATCAAGACATGCAAGATTTCTATCCTTTTGGAGCAAACATGCATAAGATTTGCCCTCTCAGATCTAGTTTTCTGGGTGATTCCTAACTCTTACTAGGGTGTCTGACAGAGCAAATTATCTGCATGGGCTTTCATGTCTCTTTCCGATAGCTCTCCATAACACAGTGTGCTCATACAAGAAGGCTCTCATTGTATCCCTAGTTTAATGTCCTTCTGATTTATAGGAGAGATTTCACAGCCATTAAAATGATCTTTGTACTTTTGGTTATATCTTGTACTTAGCTCCTGGTCCTTCTTGGGCCATGGATAATGCAAGCTATCCTTTTGTGTAATCTGTTTGTATTGCTGTCTGTTTTTGCCTTTGACCCTTTTTCACATGGCTTTTTCCATTTTTATTGAGTGATATTCTCATGGCATTTAGATTATTTTGACAATGGGTTTGACACCTGTGGCTGAAAACAGTGATATCATCCTTGCCCGCCCCCTCATTTAAATATCTCCATCCTCTCTATTTTGTTCTTTAATTTAAGAAAAAAATTTATAGAGGTGATTTAGAATGTAGAAATTCTTTCAGTTTGATTGAGGTTAGTCATTACAGGTCTCATTCAATCTGCAAAGTAATGCAGTACATTAATTTAACACTCATACTCCCTCTGCTACAGGATGACATCCGCTGATGTCTGATTATATGTATCAAGATTAGAGCCCTCCTGTAACACAGCCATTGGGAGTTCAGAACTTGTCTGCCTAGAAGTAGGCTGCCATCAGTAGATGGTTAATTAATATAAAGAGAAGTAATGAAGTAGGGGGTAAAGGTATAAGAGCCTCATGGCAGGAGAAATTTATGATGAAGAGAACTTCATAATGAGAACAAAGTGTACATTAGTAAACTTAACAGTGTCGAAATTGAAAATCTATTGAGTATGGTATGTGCTCATTGACTTCATCTTCAGTCCAATCAGGACTGAGAGGCTTACTGTGGCTTCATTTAGTTTATTAGCCACCAACTTATTCTTCTTGACTTTGCACAACTTGCCTTCCTCCCTTCTTTCCTTCTTCCTTCTCTGCTTTGCTTTCCTTTCTCTTGTCTTCCTTCCTTCCATCTTTCCTTCCTCCTTCCTTCCTTTCCTTTCCTTTTCCTTTCTTCCCACCAACTAGTCTGCCTATCTGCCTCTCCCCCTCAGTCTTACCTTTGCTCTTCCCTCTCTTATTTTCTTCCACAAATAATTATGGAGTGCTTACTACATGACAGGTCCTGAGCAAGACACAAGAAAATGTTAACTCTGAACAATAGAGATATAGCCCTTATCCTCGTGGCATTTATGGTCTCACAAGGGAGAGAGACAAAAAAAAAAATTGTTGGAGGGAACTGAAAGCACATGTTAGAACTAATAGATATTTTTTCCTAGTTAAAATGCATTAGTAATTATATAATCACCTTTTCATTAATATGAATTTCATTAGTTCAATTTTTCATAAAAGTGCCAATAAACTTTCTATATGACAAGATGAGTACTTAATAGCACCCAAGAACTACAAAATGACAACTAGACAGTAGAATTATGGTCTAGCATTATTAGATTGGTGCTTTGACACTACTAACTACTGATTAAAACAGTATCTTTTTATTTTTAAAGGAAATGTTGGTTAGTTTTACATTATTGTGTATAAAGAATGTGAATTTCTTTTACAAATTCTGTAACTCAAATTTTTTATTAGGCTTTCCTAAGATTCTGTTTTTTTGTTTTGTTTTGTTTTGTTTTTTTTTGGCAGTTACATTTGAGGAACATTTTTTGTACTCCCTAGCATGAGCACTAGAGCAATAGGAGGTGAAAATATAGATTATAGACAGGTTTCTACAAATTGTTGTTAATCCTGATTACTTTTACATAGCAGGAGTGATGATGGTTAATAATAATGTTAGCAATAGTGATAGTGATAAATAGCTAACACTTCCATAGTGCTAAGTTATAAATGTTTTACACATACTATACTAAGTTATAAATGTTTTATACATGCTGTGTTTTATACACAGCAACTCTATCATTAGTTCCATTTTATAGATAAGGTTATCTGGTAAATGGCTGAATTGGAGGATTCAAACCCAGGCTCTGAGGTACACACTTGTAAACACAATGCTGTATTCTCTTTCACAGCCGCATAACACAGAATGACTTTCTGGTTTCAAGAGGACAGTTTTTGGCATTAAATGACCTTCTAATATCAACCCTTCATCAACATGCCTTCTTCCTTGGTTTATATAACTAAATTGAGGGATTGAATTATATTGATATTCCACAAGGTGTGTTCCTAGACATGTTCTAGAAAAAGGGGTTTAGTAGTTAAATAAGCTGAAGAAATGCTGCAAAGTATCTTCTTCTCTTGGAAAGTTGCAATGTTCAAAAAACTCCTGCAGTGAAGATATCTACCTAACTTTGACCCAGTTCTTCCTAAACTTTTGACCAAGGGTGACCTTTTGGAGAAGAATAGAGGAGATAACTCATTTTAACAACTAACGAAAGTAGTGGTTTATGAAACTATTTTCAGGAACTCTGAACTATATAATCTTTAGTATCTCTTTCAACTTCAAAATTTCTGTGATTATAAGTATCAATCATCTATCTACATGTATTTGCCAAGCTATTTGTATTGACCTACAATGTTGACTCCAAACTGACTGAGAGTTTGATGAACCCACATAATGCGTAATACTGTGGGTAGAAGTATACTTTGTATTCTTTGCAAACAAACACAGTCCAGTAGTATCGAATTTACGGTTTGAGGCCCTTCCTACTGGGTTTCTGGCATGTATAATTTATATTCCCCATCAAGCTAAAGTAGAACCTGCCTTAACCATAGCTTATTAGAAGGTTTAATAACAATGATTTTCTGTTGAAGTTAACTGGATTACAGTTTTATTTGCAAATGGGTGTACATTGTAACATCCCTGTAGTCTTGGTGTTAGTAATAGAATGTTGTGTTCACAATGTTTGTTTCACCATTCATGGAGTTTTCTGCAAAGATCTGCTTCTGGCACAACAGTTTTCTTATTTTTTCCTAGTTGTTCCAGGGTAGTTAGTTTAGAACTTTAATTCTGTAAATGCTAACATGTGTGAACTTACTGTTTTGTGTGAAGCTGTGAAAGCACATAAAGGGAAAATTTACCTGATTTCATTTGTGCAGCAACAATTCAAGGCCATAAATGGTATACAGAATTACATTTAGAGCAAGTACATGGCAGTCACTTATAATGCAGATATTGAGAGACTTGAGAAGCTTTCCCAATTTCCACCCACTATCAAAAAAATAAGAAATTAGAGCTGGTAGAGAAGATCTTCATCAGTATTTAAGGTTGTGAAATTGAACTTATACAACTTATTATCCCCAAGTTTTATCCATAATCAGGAAGTAAGAAATTAGCCTTGCTAAGTAAAAAGATGTTTTCTTGCAAAATTAAACAAATGGCCAATTTGACAAAGTGCCACTGTAATAGGATGGGTTAGCTAAGACCTTCAGAAATAAGACACTCCGTAGTACAAATGAACTCTATTAGAAAAAAATAAATGGAAGAAAAATTATCTTGCACAGTAACATTGAACCAGGTCCTTCTTTCATCTAAGAATTTTTAATGATTCTAGTAAGCATTGAAAAGAGGCTTAATGGGATAAGTTGGCCTTTTTTTATGGAATTTTCAACTGGCGTACTCTTCCAGTTTTCAGTTAAAAATGTAACTGATAGTGGCTTAAATTGTAATTCTTGACAGACATTTCACCAAGTGTCTTCTGAAGGAACAGAAACATTCCACAAAAACTTACTCTCACGGGCATTCTCTGGCATGGTGGTGCAAATAATTGGAATTGCATTTTGTAGCTCCATCATTTTCTAGTTGCATCATCTCAAGCCAATGACTTCACTTTTCTAAGCTTTAATTTTCTCAGCTATAAGATGGGGACTATGAAAATGCTCTCTTGGCAGGGATATTTTCAGGATCAAAAAAGACAGCATATATGAAGCATTAGACATATCGTCACTCAAAAATGCTAGTTGCGATTATCAGTGTCTGTAGAGATTCAAATGGTTTTCACCAAGTTTGTTAATTAAGGGAAATATATCCAATATGCAATCAGCAGAACTTTTTAGGCCCTTTATCTTTGTTTCCTTAAAGATAAAGCCAACACAATTGTTGAAAATTGCAGCAACAGCAATTCTTTTCATGGTTATAATGTTCCATTGCACCTAGGTTCTTAAATATATCTTTTAGTTTCAGTTTATTATGGTTTAAGAACATCAGGAAGAGGAACAAGAATCAGCATGAGGTTGATGGTTGAGTGGCAACTATAATTTTCCATATAATGGAATCTTTGCTAATATAAAAGCTACCTTCTGGTTATGCAAAAGTTTAATGAAACATAGGCACAAAGTGGTGTTTTCTATCCAACAAAGAACAAGTACAGTTACAGAATTTAGCATGTTGAGTAATTCTCTCCAAAATCAACCACCTAAGGACCAAAAGATATGATTTAAAACAGAATTTCTATGCATTCTTTTTTGAGTGAACAAAACAGCTTGTGTAGCTGCAGTGTAATTTGGTAATGTTTCTATTTGTTGAAGAAATGCCGAATATTTGCAGGAATGGCAAGAAGCAAAACATAGCCCTCATCTGTATGCAACATAGTCATAACATAAAATTATGAGCTCAGAGATATGATTTCTGAAAAGATTGAATTAACATTGTGAAAATTAGAGCCCCCTCATTTGCATAAATCTTAGGAATGCCATTGCATGACAATGTTAGTAATTTATGCAGTAAAGAGTTAAGTCTCACAGCTTTTTACAGCTCTGGCTCCCTGGTTGAAGTCAAGAGTGGGAGTTTACTCTTTGAAGAGCCTAGGAATCAGTATAGGTCAGATACCATGCCCAACTCAAAGCTCACCTGAAATAAAAAGAAATATCTTAGAAATGTTGCTTAAAAAATGATGAGTAAGTTTTGACACATAGTTACTTGTAGTGAAAATTTCTCTGGGAGAAAAGAGCGTAATTACCTGCTTGGCACAAACCCTTGCAGCTTTTTAAGCTAACTATGATTACCCCCAAGTGACCTCTGATTCCTTGAGCTTTGAAGAAGAATCTGACCTGGAGGAATCAAATCTTTTATTTGGAAACCAGGAACCTGTTGACATGTTCCTGGGGTCATGTGTTCATTTTTATCTAGAAAGTCTTAAAAAAAAAAAAATCACTGATATTCACAGAATCAGCAAGCTGGTATCTCTTCTCAGATGGCTGATGACTTACACTCAGGACTGAAACCTGTCCTGTGTTATAGCTCTTTTGTTACTTAACGAATGCATATTAACTGTTAAGGGAGCAGGAGTGGAAGAGCAGAGTCATGAGTATGGAATGTAGAAGATTTGAAATAGAAATCACAGTATTACATTATGAAGATGGAGGATAAAGGAAGTGGATACGACATGAATAAAAATACATAGGATGTCCTCTTCTGTGTTTAAGAGATCAGTTTTGTGGGCCTGGGATGTGCTGTACGTAAGAGGTATGATATATCCCAGTGCATGGCAAGAAGAGTTTGATTTAGGATAGTAATGTCTGAAAAGCCAGAATAGGTTGATACAAGTGGGAAAGGGCCATTGGAATGAAAAACATTGAGGTTGAAAGAATCTATTTCCTGCCTGCTGAGATGGTGACTCTGACTTTCACTTCAGGCAATTGATGTTAACACTATACGGTTCTGTACTACACTAAACCTTCTTGCATAATGGGAACTGAGTTTTCCCCATGAATTCTTTTTATTACCCAGATATCTGGGCCAATCTGTGCAACATTCATAAAAACAAAAGTTAAAAATCAAAGTTAACAATTCAAGTGGGTAAAAATTTCTCTTCTTGTCACCAAAGCAATCCCCCCTCATTAAATTAGCAATTAAGCAAAGAAACACCAAGACACAATAACATACATTTTATAAGGGTTCTGAAAACTATAGAATGGGGTGGAAATGGCTGATTTGTTCACTATACACCAGGTAAAGTTGATATTGAAACCCTGAAAAAATTTAGTCTCACATCTTATTGGGCATATAACTTATAATTAAGACAATAAATGCCCAAAAAAGCCAAGAGTGCTATATAAAACAATAAATGCTGAAAAAAGCCAATAGTGCTATATATAGCTAGAGGAAAGGACACCAGAGAAAACTCTATATAGAAGAGGATATTCAAACTGGACAATTAATAATGAGTATAATTCTGTTTGAGAGAAAAGAAGTGATAGACATTCTGGGAGAGGGACCATAATAAGCAGAGACAATATGTCGTAGATGTTCATGGTGTGTTTAGGGAAAATTAAGTAGGTCAGTGTGGCTAGAATATATGAGTAGGGCAATGGGCTAGTGGTAAATAGTTGGAAGGTAACTTGGCATTATATTATAAAAGATGCTTGTAAGCCCAACCGTTGGTTTTGGATTTCATTAAACCCTCAAAGGGTTGCAGGGCAGTGCTATAATAAGGCTCTACGGAGTATAGAATACATCTGAGATGGTGCAATCTGTAGAAAAGGAAATGGATTACAAAGCTTTGTTATGGATTAACTAAGATAATATGAAGATATAGCAAAGTAGGAGGAGGGGATGGATTTGAACAATATTTCAGTGGAATGATTAGTGGGGCTTGGTAATTGACTGGATATGGAAAGTAGGTTAAAGAAATGATTCCCAAATGAACTTGTGGTTTCTCTCTTGGGGGGTTGGGTGGGTGGGCATGTCAATAACAAAGAGAGGGAATATAAATGGAGGATAACAGATTTAGGGAAATGTTTAATTCAGTTTTGGACATGAACTTTTGATTCTTATGGGATGGTTAGGTGACAATGTTCAGTAAGCAAGTGAAAAGTGGATTTAGATCCCACAGGAAATCAGAGGTGGAGAAATAGATTTGGATTTCACTGATGTAATAGACAGTTGAGACACTGAGAGGTAATGAAACCACCTAGAGAGAAGGTAGACAGAGGTGGAGAGAGGAAGCAAAAGTGCATCAGGAAGGGACCCTGCTGAGCACCTGACATTTGCTGGGCAATTTAATGAAGAGGAGCTAAGAAAGGAGATTTAAAAAGACAAGAAAGGCATAACTAAAGAGCCAGAATAAAGTGATGTTTTGGAAAGTAAAATAGAAGAGTTTCAGGAACAGGGAGTAGTTGATAATGACAGATATTGCAAAGAAATCATATTGTATAAAAGTACCTTTTAAATTTTTTTTTTTTCAGCCGTGCTAAGCTATCCAGTGGGCCATGGCTAGCTCATACTGTTTATATTTATGAAATAGAAAAAGGGCTTGTGAAACAAAAGTTACCTTTGTGTGCATTAGATAAATGAGTTCCTCCCTCCAGTTGAAAGCAGCACTTTAGAGCTTGGCAAACAGCACTTTTCTTGCCTCTTTACCTGAACAAAATGTGCAGGCCACACATAGCAAACTTGTATGTAACTGGCTAACCAGAGGCAGGGGTAGTAAAGGAATAATTGTGGATCACTGTAAGGGCCCAGGAGAAGGAGATGGAGAAATTGAGGTGATGCTGAATATTTATTTAAAATCTTTGCCCTTGGGTCCAAGAAGGGTAGGAAGGTTGTAAAGAGAAGGGACTGGCTGACTTGAGGAAATGAGGTAGGAAATCAATAGATATCCTGATGAGATCAAAGAGCAGAATTTCTAAAGATCAGTAGGGGTGAAAGAATTGATTACAAGATCAATGGGCATGGATTCTGGAGCAGAAATAAGGGTTTGAAATGATGGGGCCAGGGTGTTGGGCATGACAATATGCAATTGAGTAGAAAAGATAACTGATCCTTAAGTAGTGGGAGTGAATATGGGAAGGGGTTTGGTAAATGATGAGGTTGGAAAAAGGTAGTATAACCTGATGTTATAGATGTCAGCTGGTGGCTGAAACAGAAAAAGCAGAAAAATAACTTTTTTTCTATATGACTGGTTCAATTTATAACTTAACCACTCTTTGGGTAACTAAAAATTCTTACTCTGGCTGTTTTGTTTGGCTATAATCAAAATAGACTGGAGAAAGGCAATGATAGAAAAAAACATGAATTTAAAAATGACATCTAGGATAGTGGATGGTTTCATGAGGAATTAAACGTTTTATTGCTATGTAGAAGGATAACCAGTCCAAAAGTGCACACATTTTAATTGCGTTCCCCTGAGTGGCGAAACTGAGAGTGAGAATCCTGTGCATTTCTCTTTGGAGAGTATTATAGCTCAATTAGACTCTTTGACCAAAATATCCCAACTGTAAGAAAATCTGCAATAATCCTGAAGTTGATTGTTGGGAAGACTTGGTATTTCATCAACATTATGCTCTAACCCATTGACTTGATACCTGAAGACTTTGAATACTACTTTGCAATTCCTCCTCAGTCAAGATCTTTAAATGGGAACTTTAGTTTTTTTGGGAGAGCTGAAAGCCTTGAGCGTATTTTGTCTTCCAAGAAGGCACACGACTGAATAATGTATTGATATGAGATGGAAAGAAAGAATATAAACATATTTTTACATTCAAATAAAATATTATTTAAGATTCTTTGTCCCTCTCTGCTTCTGAGGTGTTAAAAGTGAAAGTTCCAATGACAAAACAGCAAAAGAAGTGTCAAAGACCTCAATCATTCCCTTACTTGTTTTCTCTAATACTCAGTGGCATAACTAATAAAGATGGTTCTGATACAGAATTTAATGTTGTTCTCTATTGTTGTGTACCTCTGTATGCAACAGAAGCTCCTTTCTTTTGTCCTTAGTGTGGAGGAAATGGATAGATTTGGCTAAATAAGGTGTGAGCCATGGTTGGGTGTTAGGAGCCAGCACTTTAGAGAGGCAAGGGGTGAACTGGGGTTGGGAAGAGAGCTGGAGGAAAGCCTTTCCAGAAATACAACCTTTTTCAAAGCTAGGCTGATCAGAAAGGGCCGTAAAGGCCTACTGTTAACTGTATCGTCTTTACTCCATTGGCTTTGACTTACTAAGCAAAAATGGACTAGAGGTAGCCTTTTCAAATTACTTATATTTTAGAACTATTTAATATAACACAAGATTTTAAATACCAACCATCAAGTCTAGCTAAACCAAATCTTCCTGGTCATGTACATACTACATACTTACATACACTCACATATTTCTTTGGGATTAAGACAGCTTAAAGTTAGGATACCACCTATCTAAGTTGCCGTGTAAGTATGGTTGCTTTGGACATCACAATGGAAGAAATCTCTTAAGAGACTCTCATTAGAGTGAAGTACACAGACTTGACCTTCAAACACTTAGAGAGGGAAGAGACAGCCATGAAAGCTCAGGGTTCTTCTTTTTGGTGAATCCTAATATGTTGTTCCTAGATATGGTTAATGCATGTGCTGGCTTTGCTACTATCACTCATTTGGTCTCATATTTTCTACATAGGAAAATATGTTATTACTATAGAAGATTAAGATTGTCTAATCTTAATCTTCTGAGTCTTAGAGTTATAACCCTGTCTCTCATCCTTCCTTCTCTGCCCAATCTCACATACCACAGTTCCTGGAGGGGTAAAGATGGATGGCCATTTTCTATGGCCAGAATGGGGCGGGAGGAAGTTGCCTTCAGGTCTGGCCCTTCTAGCCTTGAGGGAGAGATGCCAAGTATCCAAAAACATACAAGGAATTTTCCAGGAGTTCTTCATCACAGTTTTTGATGCTCATTCTATAGAACCTGGATGCATGTATTACTGTTTTGGGTATTAACATATGCAGTGCAATTATTTATTTACTAGACTGAGAATAACTCAAGAGCAGGCATTGATTCATTTTTATCTTTTTATCACCTACTATTCTTGATACCAATAGATATTTAGTAATTTTGCTGAATTAAATTTAGCCCCATATCCCATTCCTTGAGAAGATGGGGCTGAGGCAGAGATGACAAACTGTTGAATATTTTCTATGCTTTAGGTATTCTTCCAAGTATATATATATTGGCTTATTTGAGCAACAATTTTATAAAGTAGATTACTATTTCCTCCATTTTACAGATGAGGAACCTGAGGCTAATTAACCTTAAACAAATGAACTCTTCTTAACCATACACCTTCTGTTGCTTCTGGGCAACTGATTTACTTGAGCTGAGACCTGGAAAAATGTCTCTAATCAATCTTTATAAGGAGATATTGTGTGAGATAGTAGACAACTACTCTGAGGACATGTCCACAGTGACTAAATTGTAGAGCTGTTTCCTAAAGGGTCCCTTAATGTGGTCTGAAGTTATAAAGACAAAGTATTGTTCACTAAAAGCAATTTTAAGGTAGAATAAAAACGAAGTGTTCTGAATTTGTAACTCCTTGATGGTTGCTTGAGCTAAATACCTAGTTCTATGTTAAGTATCAGGATCTATGTTGTTCTGAATGTCTGGAACATTTAATATTTTACTATTTGTTTGGCATTATCATATAAATGCCAGGCTCTTAAGTATCTGGTTTCAGTTAAGATAGACATCAACTTGAGAGATTCCGTTGGCTATGTACAATGGAATCCGAAAGTGTTTTAGGTAAATGTGACTCAGAATAGGACTTTTCTTTTTTCTTTCCTTTTTTTTGTAAACTCTAAAATTAAAAAATAATAACTGAAATGTCCTCCTACTGATTTCCTCTCTGTCCAAACAGAATACCAAATCCACATCTCTGTAAGTCCAAGGAAGAGGGGTTGGGGTGGGAAAGACTCATCAGAAGATATTACTTGTGGTTATGACCTTTAGAGGCTTAAACAAGTAATGAGATTCATTTCTTTTTAATAAGAAGGGTAGATATAGCTGATATGGCATGAAATTGCTAGAGAAAGAAGCTTGAGTTATTCTAATTTTAGTATATGTTTTTTCTTTTTAATGAAATATATAAAGAGTGGGCATGATTCAGACAACTATCTACTTCTCCAAAACTCCTGATTTTATGAGTCTGGGAATTTATGATTTATTTTTATTTTTCTGAAATAGGATAAATAAGTGTCTGAGAGGAAACTTTTATAAACCTTGTCCAGAAAGGTTCACTAAACTCCATTTTACTTACTGACATGGAGAGAGGAAAAATAGAGCTTTTCCCTGGTAATGATTTCCCCAATAGAAAGATGAATTAAATAAGAAAAAAATCCAAATTGTCTTCCCAACTGTGAGAAACAGGGTAGACTGGAGTGAAGAAATCTATAGTAATAACTTATTGGAAGAATGTTGTATGAAAATGAAAAACTTCATGTAATTTGTTTAGTTAAAAGGCATAAAGGAAGCAGCTAAATGTCAACCCAAAACACTTACATGTCAACTCAATGTCAATGTAGTGAAAACAATGATCACTTAAGAGACAAGGTGATATGGCAAAGTAAACTCTGGATTCAGAATACCTAGGTTTCAGATTTAATTGTACTATTGACTTTATAAGGTCGAGAAAGTCATTTAACTTTTCTGGGACTGAGTTTCTTCATTTGTAAATTAAGGTGTTGATTTAGATAATTTCAAAGGGTCTCTCCCAACCTAAAATCACATGTTTTTCACTGCGATGAAGATTATAATAACTTCTACTAGTTAAGCAGCTTATACCCCAATAATTTAATCTGTGGAAATAAAAATTATAATAAATTAGCTTAAAAAGGCAAAATTAGGTAAATTATATGCAGTATAAATAAGCTTTAATAAGTTGGAAACCAATCTTGTCTTACTCAGTTAGAGACTCTGCCACCCATATGTTCATAAAAACACTGTGGTTGTTTTATTGTTCTCTCTGGCAGTGCCAATCATAGTTAGGACTAATTAATGAAATTCCAGGGTACTGTTTGCCAGAAGTTTCATGCGATGGGTGAAGCAAACTACAGTGGCAAAGTTTCTGTCATTTATATTGCTGTGACAATATTGGCGCAAGTTTTAGAAACAGTAATTCCAGCTCCCAGTCCCTGTGAGAACAAATGTAGATTGATTTATGTTTTGAGCCTCTCTAGCATATTGTCAACACTGAGATGGCTGCCAGAGCTCATCATACAAGGTGCTGACATTTTCTGGGAATCCACTTGCCTTTACACATATTCTCTCTAGTACTTTACATTTGCACACATTTCTGGGTTTTTTATTTTTTTATTTTAAGGTCTAAGGCATGGATTATTGATATTAAAAGCAGCCTAACATTATTAATCTAGTTTATGCCAATAGAAAATTCTTTAGGGTCAAGCCATGCTCAATAAAGACCATAAACTATATTTAAATCATGTTGGTATTACCATCAATAGCATTTGAACTTAGTGGCTTTCCTTTTCAGTAAACTCCTTTCTCCCTACCCCTCCCACCCCAACCCCCGGCTTTATTTTCCACCTATGTTTATCAACTACTGAACCTCTTTTATTCAGATCCATTTCTACTACCCCAACCCTTATTGTTGTCTTTGCTGCAAAGTCTAGTATTTTTGGGCTTTACGGTTGTTTTCTGGTTTTAATTATAGACATGGACAGTCATACGCATTGATTTTTTTTTTAAAAAAAATTATCTCTAGAGAGAAGAGCCAAATGATTGTTCTAGTGAAAGATAAACACATCAGCTCAGTAATGAAGTATCTCTGTATGGGTTTGATCTAACTGAGTAGTTCACTCAATTGTGTTGTGGGAAATCAAAGGTTATCATGTTGCAGATTTCTAGCACATTTTTTTCTCCTAGAAATATAAGACATTTCAGCGCTTCTTGAAACAAATTGTTGAGACAAATTATGGATTCAACATGATCAGTTTTATGTCCTATGTTTCTGTATGGGAAAATCAATTTTTTCATTTTTGAAAAAATGATATATGACTTAGATAAAGTCTAATCTTAGATGTGCAGCCTGTTGAATTTTCGCAACCTCACTCCCACCCTGATCAAAATATAGAATATTTCTCACTCTCAGAAAGGATTCCTCACCCCATTCCAGTTTGCAGGTCCATCCCCATCTCTGCAGTAGAGTCACAGAAATGATCATTTTTTTAAATGAAAATGATCGAATGTTTAAAATTTTTGTTATTTTCCCTTCTATTTTTTGTCATTACAGAATTGCTCTATCTTTAAAAATTCTTTTTCAGATTTTTTCCCCTGAAGGATAGGGTAGAAAATGGCCAATGAGCATTGTGAGTTTTGTTACTTATTAGTTCTTTCTGAACACATCTCTAGGTCTGAATATTTCTTACTGTCCCTTATTAAGCAATAGAGAGAAGATTTGTTTTTTTCCTAAGGATTCCTGAAATATTACTTGTATATACTTTGAAAGGATAGCACTGTTTTCCATTTGCCCATCAGTGGAGATTTTTCTCATTGACACAGTTTATGTTATTGTTTAGTCTCTGGAGAGGGATCCATTTCCACTAACTTTTCCTTTGGATTCACAAAGGAGAGAATGAAGTGAAAGAGCAGTATTGAATTAGCGGGCCTTTGTTGTGGTGATTTCATGCATCTCCCTGGGCTTCTACCAAAGAATGAGATACACTGATAACAGGAGCAGTGGAGTTACAGAGGTCAGGGGCAAGGCTTATTTGCCACTGAATTTTGACTTCCCTCAGACCTCAGTGCAGAACTCATGGCTCCCTATATTAAATACCAGGGAGCTTCAAATCCTTGTTGCCCCATGTATCACCAATAACCTCAAGAATATTAATACTGAATGTTTGTATTATACTTTTATAGTTTATAAAAATCTATCTCCCTATTTTTTCTCATTTATTAGGGCAGCTTTGTAAAGTATTATAAGCCTATTATCCTTTTTTTTTTTTTTTACTGTTATGAAACTGAGACAAAGAGATTAAGGGTCTCTCTCAAAGAATATGTCTTCTTTAAGTAGTTTGGTTCCTCCCAATCTAGCTGCATAGTTAGAACTCTTGGAATTTTCTAATTTTATTAATGACTCTGAAGCACATGTTAGTTACATACATATTCAGAAAATAAGGGAAGGCATGCAAAACTTGCACATAATCCTCTGTGTCTTGAGTTCTGTTATAGTAATCATAAATGGGGCTTAATAGGACAGTAAAATTCTAGTCAGGTTCTTGTCCATCCATTTTTTTATATGCTTAGTTTTGAATTACTTCAGTCAGTGGTTTCAGAAATAACTTTTCCATGTAGGTATTACTTGAGCTTAGCTCTTACAACACCCCAGGCTAAGAGAATCTTTCAAACCATGTGCTTGTCAAATTGGATGGTATTAGGATTTAAGATAGGCGGGAGCCTGGATTAAGATAATATTGGCTATGGTGGGTGACTAATAAATATTTATTGAACAATTGAATTGTTATAAGTATAGTTCATTATTATTTATCAGTACTCTTTAGCAAGAATAAGTGCTTTGTTAATGATACCATTAACACAACAGTGGGATTAACAGATACTCAGTTTTACTCTACTATTCTGAATATGATCAGCATCTACAGCTCTTCTAAATTGTCCTGAAATTCTTAAAATGAATGAAGGCCTGTGTTGACAGTAAAAACTACAGGTGCGATATTTCCTTTGTTGGTAGATTAGCAGTATAAATAAATTAAAAATATTAACAAAGAAAGAATGAAAATTGCTGCTCAAATCTTTTTTGCTTTCCCCATTTTATGGAAATGTCATAGTTGATCTTTCAGCCACTGGGTCTTAAGAACTGTAGATGGCAATCCAACCACAAAAATGATCAGATTTGCTAAATTTAGTCATGGATTTTGCTTTTCCTAGCGGCACAAAATTATGTTGCTCTAGGAGGGCAGCGTATTAGGAAAAAGAATTATAAAAACAAAAGCAAATCTCAAAGAAAGAGGAAACGTAATTTTTCGCAGCTTTTTCTTTTTAAGTTTCACTACATGTAAGTTTAAAAAATGCAATTTTTGGTTTATGAGTTAATCAAGAAATACTGTGAAGGCATTTCAAACTATGGATAGTAGAAAATCTCAGTTACCATGGAAACAGGATATCATACATGAGAACGGGCCACATCATATAGAAGATTTAATTACAATGAAATGATAAATGAATAAAGGCATTTTTTTTTTCTAGTGTATCTGTGGCTAAAATCCATTAGAAGTCCAGTTTCCGAGGAAATCCATATCTAAAACAGTAATAAAAATTATGGAATAAGATAAACTACATTTAAAAAGATTTTGAAATGATTACAGCAGCCCATCAATTAAGAAGAACATTTCTAATTTTAAAAGAATCATATTAGAATGAACTTATATTCCTTGTGAGAATTATGAGCTATCCATAATGACAATAACACATACACTTTCTACACAGAATAATAAAATACTTGTTTGATTGAAAAGTGTTTATGAATCTAATGTTTAGAATATGATTGGAATGGCATATTTAGACTTGTTTTTATTTTTGAGTTTCACTATGATTTAAGAGATCAAAGTGTGGCCAGGAAACACAGCATGGTCATGTTAGTGGATCATTTTGATTCCAAATGTTGTGTCCTATTACCGAATTTGCTGCTGATTTATGCATGTGTGTTTGGGCTGAGCCAACAAAAAATAGACCATCTGGAGGGCACTTTTGATGGAAGAATGTGAGTACAAAATGTTCACAATCCCATGTTATTTCTTCGAGAAGTGGATTTAAGTCTAGGTGGCCCAGAAAGTTCTTAAAAACAATTTATTTAAAATTTTAGGTCACCAGCAGTAAGCGTACTAGCAGGAGGCATTGAAGTGGTAGTGATCATTCATTGGTATTTTAAAGGAGTACAAAACTACCTCTACCCCTCTCTCATTGTGGGATATAAATACACACAAAGCTGGAGCAGGATGGGACATATGAGAAACAAGTCTGGTGGGCTGGCTAATCCACAGGACTATCGTGTCAGGAGAGCAGTTGTTGGACCAGAGTGGTCAGTTCCTGTGCATTCTATGTCGTGGCATCTGTTTTACACATTCACAGTAACAGTCTCTATAGATTTGGACTCTGTAAAAAAATACAATTTGAAGGCCATGGGTTTTGGAGTGAGACCAACATAGATTTGAATCCCAGCTCTACTCTTTACTAGCTGCATGTGCTTGGGCAATTTACTTAAACTCTTTTATCCTAGTTTCTTCAGGAAAAATATCTACTGATGGATTGTTAGTATAAGTGCAAATATATGTAAAGCAAGGTTTTTCAGGCTCAGCACTGTTGACATTTTGCACCAGATAATTCTTTGTTATGAAGGCTGTCCAATGCGTGATAATATCCATGGCTTCTACCCATTGATGACAGTAGCAATTCCTTCTTCAACCACCCTCATCCCCAACTTGTGACAACCAAAAACTGTCTGCAGACATTGCCAAATGTCTCCTTGGTGTCAAACTCATCACCATTTGAGTAGCATTGATGTAAAGTGACCTGCTAATAGTAGGTGATACATGAATGGTAGTTATATATGTTTTTGTGAGAATGTGGTATATAGCATAGTTTAGATTCAGATTTAGTCATTTAGTTTCTCTGATGACCCATACTTTTTTCAGTTCTGAAAATTTCTCAGCCAACAACTTTTCAAATATTTACTCCCTCATATTCTCTAATTTTTCTCCCTCTAGTATGCCTATTAAATGTATGCTGATTTTTCTTTTTGGATCTTCCATGTCTCTTCATCTCATATTTTTCTCTCCATTTCCTCTTATACAATGTTCTGGATGATTCTTGCAGAGTTATTTTCCATTCAAGGAGTCTCTTCTCAGGGAAATCTTTTATCTTAGCTACTGAGTTCTTTTCCTTCTTCTTTATTAATTTCACTGACTATAATTTTTATTTAAAAAAATTCTGTTTTCCACATTTGTCTTTAATAATATTTTCTTTTCTTTATGGTTTTGTTTCTTTTTTCCCTTTATTGGATATTATAAAATGGGAATTATATTATTTTAGTCTCTTTTTTGTTCTGATACTGATGATTCTTTAGCCTCTGCTGACTACTCATGGCAATGTATTTTTTTTATGCACTTTATAATTTTTGTCAGCTCACTTTTGATGGAACTAAATATTGTTAGGATTTCATGTTTTCTTTGATTTATGGAAGTGATCCTATTGATAATTTCATCGTTGCCTCTGATGTAGTCCAATATGTTCATTCATTCTTGGTATGTTTTATGTTATTTTTTTAGCTCAAGACCTCTGTGTAAGTAAAGAAAGAATTTGGAGCTTACACATTTGCTAGGTGCAGGCTGGGGAATCTTATTTCTTGAGATTGACTTTTTTCATTCAAGGTTCAGGGTAGATGGCTCATATTTATATCACATTCTTAGTAGGTGGAGCTTTGCCAAAGGGATTTTCCTGATTTCTGACTTTATTCAGAGTCTCCAATTTTAGTTTCCTGTTAGAGTATTTATACCTCAGAACCCAGTGATTCCATTGCACCCATCTGATTTCAATATCCTGTTACAACTGTGTGTTCCCTTTTCATTTCTGGTACTCGCAGAATTATGCTTCATACTTTGAATCTTTACCATTAAATTAAAAACTGATTTTTCCCCCCAAAACCTAGCATTTCTATGTTTATGTAGTAGTAGATGGTATTGGTTTTCTATGTCAGTTCACCTACCATTTCGACTAGAAGTTTCAATTTAACATTTCTAAACCTCAGTTTCCTTATCTGCAACACTGGAATAAAGATAGAATTTACATTGTAGGGTTTTAGTGAGAATTAAATGAGATAATGAATGTAAAGCACTTGTTTACTGGACACCTAGTAATTGCTCAGAGTATACTACTATCATGTCAACCAGCTGCTGCTCTTCCTGCCAAATTTCATATCGCTTTCATCTATAATTATTTGTTATTTGTATGTATCCTAATATCAGATCTATTCATGATTGGGAATCTTATCAAGAATCAAAAAGTCCTAGCAAATAATGCCATAACTATTCAAATATCTCTACAATCTGTAGGTCGCAGTTGTTTTGAGAGTCACCGATATATATATATATCTATATTCTTTATCAGTGTCTGGAGATGTTTTTTGATAGTCACAACTTGTGGGACAAGGTGCTACTGGCATCCAGTGGTAGAAGCCAGAGATGCTGCTAAATATCCTACAATGCACAGGACAGCCTCCTACAACAAAAATTTACCTGGCCCAAAATGTCACTGGTGCTGAGTTTGAGAAACCCTGAACTAGGTCATTAAACCTCTTCATGTTTTGGATTCAGTTTATTTTTAAACTATTTATCTCAAAAAAGTATTGTGATTTGTATTGTTCACTGAGTTAGCAATAAGATGTTGATTGTAAAATGGAGACAAAGGTCTGATTCAAGGGGAACCTTTCATGTAATCTAGGATTTCTTTGGCATTACAAGGTAAAGAGCTGTTACCAAGTTCAGGTATCTATGTAGCAAAGAACAAAAAGAAAAATATTAACAAACAACACAACAACATCAATAATGTAACGACAACAACAACTCACATGTAGATACCTATACTCACATAAACACATAGCCACACACACAAAAGACACTGGGGTTTGCATGAGGTTTTTAGGAGAACGTGACATTAACTAGAAATATCTTTAGATCCTGGAATAGATAGCATCTAACATTTATACTGCTAAAATTACTAGATTTGTTATGAATGTAAAATTGAGCTCCTTCAGATCTATCTCTTTTCCTTACCTCTCTGAATCCTCTTTGCTTTAAAACCTTTTTCATCGTATTTTATTTTCCTGTTTCGGTTCCTTTTCTAGACATCTTTTAGGGCAAGTATCTTGCCTTTATTTTTGTATCCACAGCATCAAGCATGGAACTCAAAAAAAAAAAAAGAAGAAGAAAAGGAGGAGGAGAAAGATGAGGAGGAAGAGGGAAAATGTTTCAATTAAAGAATGAATGGATGAACGAGTCCTAGGTTTACTGACATTTCTAGTGATATTTAAGAATATACACCCTAAGTGAGGCATTAAAGTTGCTGCAAAGTGGAAGAGAAAATGTGATAACAAAACGGAAACACAGACTCAAACGACATGACAGAGTGACATGACAGAGTCGTATGAGGCTGGAAAACAATGTCAGCAAACCAGAAAACTTGATTTACGTACTGCAATTCAAGATGAAATTCGAAAAGAGACTGAAGTAATTCCTGTTTTCTTGGAGTCAGGCAAACATCACTAGCCTCTGCTAATAGCAATGGCAGCCCCAAAACCAAGAACACACTTTGCTATGTGTGTGTCAGTGGTGTCTTGGGTTTATGCCTGTTTGCCAGCTAAGCTTTTCTCAGATAGCGGTTAGCAGAGCATCCAGCATATTATACTTTCCATAAATTAGATAAATTCAAATAATAGCATCAAATTTCTAATGAAGAAATGCTATATTGCAACAACTTGTGTACTCAACTTAGGAAAGGCTATAACATCAACCCAGATCTAGAGAAACCTACATCTTAGGTGAAAATTTTTTCTATTTGAATAGTTTTCAATCCTTTTCAACTCGATTTTTCCTAAAATCCTGATATTTTGTGCTCTTTTTAATGATAACCATTTAATTTATTCTCACTTAAGATGCTGCCATATTTCCATCTGGATATCTTTCTCTCATTTTATAGATGAGGAAACTGAATTTTTGAAATATGAAGCAACTTACCCAGTTAGTAAATGCTGGAGCTGAATTTCAGGGCCAGGTTTTTTTGGCTCAGTGTCGTGGCCTCATCTCCTCATGACCAAGTGTATAGCAAATTTCCAGTCCTTTGCCAAAGTTCTACAATGGGGACTTTGCACTTTCTATTTTTAGTTATTTACTGTAAAACATATTTGAATATAAAAGTTTCTGTTTTAAATTAGAATTATGTAGAATTTTTTTTCATGCTATACAACACTGTGCTAGGCACTGCATAATGTGAAAGAAAATATTATCTTTCTTAAGGAACCATTGTATTTCTTTCATGAATGTATTGGATGAATATAAATATGCTTCATTTGATAATCAAACTAAAGCTTTTCTTAACTTTTCAATTATAAAATTTCAAGTAAAATATGGGTATATTCTTGTAAAAGATTCAAATGACATAGAAAGAGCAAAGCTCTCTTCCATTTTTAGTCCTATCTCCAGGACTGAGCTAGTTGTTATCTCAATTCTTTAACAACTGATTTGCCTTCCCCTACTCTGTTTGTGATGCTGCAGCTGGAACTGTGACTCTGCCAGTGATATATCCCAAAGTGTTTTACCAGATGGCTTCCTGGAAGCTTTTATCAATGGGGGGTGGTAGGACGGAGAAGGGACTTCTCAATATTTTCCTGTTCCATTCAGTATTAGTCCCACCAGTGGCAATTTGCACCAGCCTCTATGTTCTTTTGGCAACTCTGGAACCAGCCTCAGGGACTCCTCAGAAGTACAGTGAGACAGATGGGGCTCCCTACAAGTATCTGAGCACACTTCTTCAGGCCCTTCCTTTATGTGTCTGAATTCTTATAATCCTGTCTCTTTCTTGCTTTCCCAGACTGAGAATGGTAGGTCTTTCCAGCCGTTATTAGCTCTGATTTCCCTTAGTATTTCCTCTTTATTTTCTTAGCCTTCTAACTCTTGTGTTAAATAACTCCTCTGTTTGCAATGTAATAAATTGGTTTGCTATTTTGCTGACTAGACTCAAATCATACCACTACCATCAGATTGATCTATATCCCTATAGATGTTTTCCTTTTTTATTCTCAGTAATTATTTCCGTATAAAAAGAATGTGAAAGGTGATCATAGAAAAACAGTAATGAGTACAAACCTAACTGTGGATGAGAGGATAATGCTGCCACCGATAGATATGGGCTTTCAGGAAAAAAAAAAAAAAAGCTGAATGGAGTTTCTAGCTAATAGTCTGGCTTCTGCTTCTGAGAATTTATAGATACTCCTGGGAAGGTAAGTGGGCAAACCATGAAATAGTCTTAGGAGACGTAAGGCTTACCACAGTGGACTATTAAGTAGATTATATTCAGCCAAATACTGGTTATTTAGTAGGAGTATAATCAGATGGTGGGCTGCTCTGTATTTTCTGATTCCATGTTCACCTTAGCCAGCCTCCAGTTCTCAGAAGTTTGCAAAAGCAGAACTTCTTTGAGGGTGCAGTAGTATCCTCAGAACATGGTCCAGTCAAGCCATCTTGGTAATGATAGCACAACATTGGAATACATTCCTCAGGCTTGGATGAGTTGCCACTATACAGCTTGTATGCCAATGTATTTCTGAAGTCTTTGTTCTCCATTATCCTGAGATTCTCTTTGTCTCTCTTTGGTGTTGAGTTGTACCATAGCTTCCTTTTTCTTGGATTACTTCCCCAGTTCGATGGGGCATCCTCTAGTAGCTTTCTGAGAAATGGTGCATGAGCAGCAAATATTTTTCAGACCTCGAATATCTAAAAATAATCTTATTTTACTCTCACATTTGACTGATAGTTTGCCTAGGTATAGCACTATAAATTGGAAATAATTTTCTTTCATAATCTTGAAAATATTTTCCCACTATTTTCTAGTTGCCAGGGTTACTGTGAGAATTCTGAGGCATTCTGATTTCTAGCCTTTTCATGTAAGCTGTTTTTCCTCTCAAAGCTTGTAGAATCTTTTCTTTCCCTCAGGTTCTGAAATTGCATAATGATGTACCTCAATGTGAGTCTGTGTATATGATGGGCCCTTTAAGTCTGGAGTCTCATATCCTTGAGTTCTAAGAAATATTCTTGAACTATTTATTTGATGATTTTTCTCCATTTTTTTTCCAATTTCCCTTTTTTGTAACTCCCATTACAGTCTACCTGTTATTTTATTTCCTAATATTTTATCTCTCTCTTTTTGATTCTACTTCTATAAAATTTTCTCTGCCTTCTGAGTCATCCTTCCTTTTCCATCTCTGAAGAGAGCATTAAAATATGTCATTTTTGGTGCCTGAACAGCCTTTTCAGCCTGCTTCCTGTCTTTAAAAAGTTGGACTCCTGAGGTATTTTTACAACTTGAACAGTCTCACTCCTCTGTAGTCTAAAGTTTGGGTATCTGGTCAATTCAGCATTCACAAACACTCAATTGGATTTTCATGTATTTGTTTCTATTTTAATCCATGTGACAAAATCTACACCCATAATTATTTTTAAGACCTGCCTCTGCCCCTAGATTTAATTACAAGTACTAGCACATCATGCTTGTGTGGGACCGCAGCCTTAAGATTCATTCATTGTTTTCAAATTTTCAGTGTTATTTTTAAGAGGTCTAAAGTCATTGTTATTACTAATTGTTTACATATGACCGTTCTTCTTTCTTCTCTAGAAGCTTATGAAATCCCTTTGTCTCTCATGTTATACAAAGTTGCATTTTCTTCTCTCTCCTGAGAATGAGGAGAATGTTTGCTGGCCATACATGCAGGTTAAACATTATATGTCAAAGACGTGTCTTCTTCTTCTCCTCTTTGCTTCCCATCCTGCTCCTCTTCCTGTATTCCTGATCCCTTCCCCTCTTTTTTTATAGCCATCTACCCATTGCTCTACGTCTAATCCTCAGGTTTTACTCCTCTCTAACTCTTTCATTTCATACACAGTTATCACCACAATCTGATTATTTTTTATCTCTTTCTACATATTTGCTGAATTTTTGTCTCTTCTTGTTTATACCACTACAAGCTGTAAACATATCTTTCCTTGACAAAGTGCAATAGTCTCCTCATGGGTGACTGCTACATGATTTGTGCTCACTCTCAGCAAAGTTGTTATTCATCTAAATAAAACTCTGACCTTGGTTTCTGTTTACAATCCTCAGTGACTTACAAAGTAAAATGGAAGGCTCTAAAATAAGGCATTTGGAGCCTTTCATGAACTTATTTCTATTTCCCTTCTTAGTCTGCTTGTGCTACTATAACAAAATACCATAGACTGGGTGACTTAAACAACAGATATTTATTTCTCACAATTCTGGAGGCTGGGAATTCCCAGATCAGGGTGCCAGCAGATTTGATTCCTGGTGAAAGCCCTCTTCTTGGCTTGCAGATGGCCACATTTTTGCTGTGCTCTCATATGGTAAAGAGAGGAAGCTCTGGTGTCTCTTCCTCTTTTTATACAGTCACTAATTACATCAGCTTCTACTCTCATGACCCCGTCTGAACCTAATTACCTGTGAAAGCTTCCTCCTCCTAATGCCATAATATTGGGAGTTAGGATGTCAATGTATGAATTTTGGTGTGACACATCGTTCAGTCCATAACACTACCTCTTCAGCTTCATCTCCCCCAACTTTATGCCTTCTCATGCCTTACAATTTATACTTAGGAAATTTGGAAGTGTGTATTTGTCTCAATATATCTCATACTGTTCCACACTACTATACATTTTTTTTTCCATTTTTTTTCTTCTGCCTTGAATATCACATGGATATTCTTACCCATCTTTTGGAACTCAATTCAGGCATTATATCTAGGACATATATGCTTAATCTCTGAACTAGATCAATTTCCCTTTCTCTCTCCCTTGGTACTTCGAGTGCACCTCTAGATCAGCAAATACCATATTATGTTGCCATTACATGTATCTGTAGTTTTTCTCCTCTAAATATTAAATGCCTCAATTACAGAGATTATATCATTTATATGCCTGGTCCATGGTAGGCACTCAAAATATTTGTTATTGAACTAATTAAATATAATAATTTACTGATGTTGTTAAATGGTGTTAACTACCCAAAACATCCCAAAACAGTTTGTTGGTATCAATGCCCGTAATTTATTTTAATTTTCTGTGTTGAAATATTTCACATGAACATAAATTTAAAACAGTTTTGACATCACTATTTTTTTATAGTCTCGACCTTATATTTATAGCATGCATGAGTTTATATGCTGGGACTAATGAGGCCCATTTGAGACAGCCAATAATTGTACTTAAGCTTTATCCCTAGAGCCTTGCCCCAGTGGATTCTCAGATGTTGACCAATGGCTCTGTAAGAGTAGCTTTAGATGTGAGAGGTCTAGAGTATTGTATTAAAGGGCATTTGCTGAGATCAAGGCTAAACTGTACAGCTTTAGAGTGTTATCCATAGCCTGTGAAGCTGGTTTTGAGAAGCAAAACATTAGACATTCTAATCAATATTTTTTAGAGTAAATCTTTGAAGAGCTGATAGCAAGTGGGAGCTGATAGCAAGTGCAAGAGTGAAAGGAAAGAATCATAAAGAAACCAATATGTAGAAGATGGTTTTTGGAATGTAAAGTGGTGCACAATTGTTTACTCTTAAAATTACTGTGATTGTTATTATATTCTTCATTTCCAACTGGTTCCTTTTTATGTTTTTTTTTCTTTTCTCCGTTTTAACATTTTCTATCTCTTCGTTATTCTGGTCAACATAATTTGAGGGGATCCAAGCAGAGCCAATCATAATCCTTCCCTGAGATGTATATATGGATGTTGGAGAGAGATATTCTTTCTATAGGTTTTTGAAATGGGGCACTAAGGACATTTGATGGGCTATTTGAGTTGCCTCTGGCTATTTTCCTTGCCTGCACTGAGGAAATCCATGGATAATTTTGTAATAAGAATTAAAATAGTACAGAGAAAATCAAAACTGAGAGATAGGGCAGATGTGTGAGAGAGAGAGGTGGGGGCTTAATGACCTGATTTGCATTACTTGATCCAGTTCTGTCTGAATCTAGCAACCTCTAAACTTATTATTATGTGATTTAATTCATCCTTTCATTCTCCTTCTCCTTTTCCTTCTTCTTCTTTTTCTTTTTTTGGTTAAACTATTTTTAGTTGGTTTCTTTTCCTTATACCTGAAAGTGTTTTGACAAATACATCACTCTTGTCTAAGATGTTTAGATCACTAACCCCGCTGACCTCATTCTATTTACTGGGCCCTGTTCCACTTCGTAATTACATGATGGTTTGGTATTTAAGCATAAAGATGCTAAAATAGACTCCATGAGCTTGAATCTTGGCTCTTCTACTTATGAACTATATAACCTTGGGCAAATTATTTAACTATTTTTGAGTTTACTTCTATATCAGTAAAATGAGATAGTTAATTGTATCCAGTTTTGTAGAGTAAATGAATTCATGAATGTAAAGTATGTAGAAAAGAGCCTGACACCTGATATTGGTTCTGTATGTGTTAGCTATTTTAATATTGTGTTCTAAGAAAGATAAAAGATAAAAAGATTCATGTTTGTCTTTATCATCTAATTTAAAATTTTTAGATTTTTGAGGGATGAAGACCTTACCTTTTTGGCTGCATAGATTGTGACACCTCTCACAATCTGATGTTCACAATAAGCATTGTCCTGGCTTATCTGTTTCCATACCACACAACCAATATCGGGACCTGCCATTCACAGTTTCCTTCCAGACTTGCTTACCATGATATATTTCTTGGTGCACTTAACTTCTCTTTTCACCTAATTATTTTGGACTTGACGCAAGGCTCTAATTTGACTCTTTTCCCCATTCTTGAATATGGTTTTTATCCTGCCTCTAGTAATGCTATTTCAACCTGTACTCTCCTACTCCATCCTTGCCAAAACCCTTAATGAGAAGGGATCCCTCTGGGTTTACCCAAGCCCGTGAACAGGACCAAAGTGGCATTCAGTAAATATTTATGATTAAGAAATTATAGAACACACCCTGAGCAGTAATATCCTAAGCTCATAGTGAATGGGGGTTAACTACACACTGATTGTACTACCTAACACAGGCTTGTCAAACTTGTGCTTCTCAAACTTGGTTTTTTATTTGCTGCATGGTGTCTTCCTCAACTATTAATTTCCCTTAGTGATAGGTAATTTAAAAGCATTTTTATATTAAAATAAACAGGGATATATTATTGACTATAAGCAAAATATACATGGTTTTAGAAGATGAAAACTCATTCTAAAGAAATGGCTTCATTTCTTTGGGTATTAGGCCTATGGACTTACATGTCTTGGGACATGTAAATGGTGGGACATAAGTTATTCTTTGTTGTTAAAGATACCTCTGTGGAAACATTTGAGAAGACATAGTACTGTTTATTTTCTTTGCCAATGTTCATAATGTCAGAATTTAGTAATAGCTACCATTTTTGAACCTTTCTTTTATGCCCCAAACTTGCTACATGCTTTACAATAACATATAATTTTGATATTCACAGCAAGTCTATTTTATAGAAGAGGAAACTGAGTCTTAAAAAGTTGAATCACGTGAATGAAGTCTCACAACTATTTTCATTTTTTGTGACTGGAGTCAAATCCACATCTGTAAAATCTGAAAGTGCTCTTAACTGCTATGGTGCAGAATCTATGAGGAATCATTTAAAATAATCTCATTCAAGAAGAGAAATGTATGAACAATTGAAAAAAGTAGTTTCCATCTATAAGAGCCAGCTTGAAGTCTTATAGGAACTTTAGATTAAAAGAAGGACGGGAGAGAAAGAGAGAAGAACGTGTATGTGTGTGTATGTGTGTGTGTGTGTGTGTGTGTGTGTGTGTGTGCGTGTACTATATATGTATGTGTATGTGTATATAGACACATATTTTACACATATAACAATTTACTTGAGAAAACTGAATTGTAAACTATCCTTATATCTCAAAATTGAAGTTTTTACTATACCTTCTGCCATTCTGGTTTGAAACCAGCTAGCTTTTGTTCCAGGAAAGGGAGCTGTGGGATTTGCTTTGTGTAAGTCATGATCTATTCAGGCCCCAGGCACACAGTGGTGAATATAATGAATACCAATATCTGGATGGACAATTTGCCCTCAACATTATCCCCCAAGATTACAGGTTTTCAACTAAAATCAGTGGGGGAAAGTCAAATAGCCTGCCTTATTGCACTTTATTTACACTAGAAAATTCATTAAATTCCTTCCTTAAAAGCTCATTGATAGAGCCATTTGCCAGCATCACATGTTCCTTCTCTTGTTTTCTTTTGCAAAGGTCGACTGCAAAAACTTTATTTCACTTTGCTATGTTATAAAGCGCTGGTGCATATTCTCATTTATTTTGGTAAGTGAATCGTTTACCTATTTGGCATAAAGGGTATGCTGTATTGTGTGAAAGACAGCAAGAACATGGCCTAATGTGTTTTTTGTTGATGCATTTGAATCTCATTGATCTAGACACAAAGCTCATTGCAAACTTGTAAACATAAAACTTATCTGAGCTTCTAATCTTAATATTTATTCTATTTGTGGGTGCTAGTGCAGAGAGTCATGGTGTTTCTTGAAGAGCATTCAATGACACACACATTAGTATCCCAAGATGCTTGTACAAAGAGTTTCAGTAGTCAAATTAGTTGTGGAAATTGTGGAAATGTTGTATTAATACATCTCGTCTTAAAGATTCATACCATAATTTGAACATGAACTTCTCCAAACCATCTTGCAATTAAAAGAAAAGAAAAACTAACTTTGTTAGTCCAGAATTTTTTCTAAACTTATTTGTCCAATTTAAAAAATATTGGTTCTAAAGTTTCTGTAGCACTGCTATTTCTTGAAACATACTTTGGGAAATACTTATCAGTATCCATTGACTTTTAAGCCCATTTGGACCTGGTTAGAATTTTAGGTCACATTTGTTGTTTATGAGCCAGACTCCTCTTTTGGGGAGTATTTACCTCATAGTATTGTTGTCAAATTAAATAATACATTTAAAGCAAAAAACAAAATGCCTGGAATAAATTTTAGTTTACTAATTTTTGAATCTTTGTTTTCCCTTATTTTCTTCAAGAAGCTCTTGAAGTTGAATTTCCTTTATGAACTCTTCCTTCAAAAATTTGTCTAGAAATATACAAAACCTAGAAAGATACTAGAAAGACCTAAATTGACCAGAAGTAAATATGCATTTATTTTGTCTATATTTTCGAATACAAATCACAAAATGCCTTTCCCTTTCAATAGATATCTGTTTACAAGCAATAATAATAAATGGTCTCCTTCTAATGCAGAGGTGACAGTCATATGGTTCCAGGGAAGGAAGTATAGGGTATTATATCTGGGTTTTGCTTCTGACAGTATGTTCCTCAGGTGGTCAAATGGTGAGATTATTGGAGTAAACCAAAAAAAAAAAAAAAATTCTTGTAAAGCTGTATGAGTCAAAATAGAGGTAGTAGATAATCCTGATGTTTGTGTCTGAATGGGGTTTTGTCATTAAAAAAATAGGTAAAAGCTAATTTGTACTTCTTTAACCCTTCACCCCATTCTCCTATTCCTTCTGTCTGTCATCAAATTGTTCTCTATGTTTGTGAGTCAGTTTTTGATTAGTTTGGTTTTTTTTTTTTAAATTTTGCATATAAATGAAATCATATGGTATTTATCTTTCTCTGTCTGACTTATTTCACTCAGCATAATAACCTCTAGGTCCATCCATGTCATTGCAAATAATAGGATTTCATTTTTTTAATGGCTAAGTAATATTCCATTGTATATATGAACCATAACTTCTTTATCCAATTGTCTGTTGATAGGCATTTAGGTTGCTTCCATATCTTGGCTATTGTAAATTGTACTGCCATGAATATTGGGGTGCATAGATCTTTACAAATTATTGTTTTGGTTTTCTTTGAATAAAAGCTCAGCAGTGCAATTGCTGGGTCAAAGGTATATCCATTTTTAATTTTTGTAGTTGATAGATGGTCATGAGGATGGGGAGCACAGCATAGGGAATGCAGTTAGCATCAATATATTGTCTAGGTGAAAAACCAGAGGAGAGAATGAGCAATTAGGGGGTCATTTATAAACTATATAAATGTCTAACCAATGTACTGTATACTTGAAACTAATATAAATAAATAAATAAATAAATAAATAAATAAATAAATAAATAAATAAAATAAATTCAAGAACATTTCAGACTATATTACAAAGCTATAGTGATCAAAATAGTAAGGCACTGACATGACAACAGAACAAAAATAGATAAAAACTCTATCTATAGCCTGATGAGGTCTGATATTTCAGTTCTCCCTTTGGATAATGATTGCGATTGCCAACTACCCTGACTACCTCAACCTGATGACTTTGTCAGTCCTAAAGCCAATCAGGTTATAAAAATGAACCAGGAAAGACAATACTTCCATTTTTAAAGCTGATCTGATTATTTCACATAAAGAAAGACTTAAGGGAAAAAATTTTCAGATAAACAAGTAGTACCTGTTCATGATGCTGTTTATAAAAGAATTCTAGGTGGCCTAAATGGCAAGCATTAGCCCATTAATGTCTTTTGTGATGCTGAAAAGAAGTGCAGGTGCCAGAAGGAAAACCAAATTATTACTAGTGGGTCAGGAACACATATGGAGTTCCGAGGATGATACTTTGAGGTATCCATCAGTTCAGACAGAAGCAGTCTCAGGTACAAGGTATTCATCTTATTTTGTTTGCTTCCACTGTTTTTTACCTCTTCGATTTCATTTCTAGGTTCTGACTCCCTCCTGGCAGAAGGCCTCAGTTTAAGATTATCCTAGGAAGACAGAGATAGATCTCACCTAGCAGCTTTAAGTTTTTCAGCTTTAATCAGATGCACTTGTATGAGACAAGTCAAGTAAATTGTACTTTCATAGAATGACTTTGGTGTGTTCCTTTGCCAAAAGACTCACTAAAGAGGAGTCTTTCACTGAGAAGGAGAAAAAGGAATAAAAAGTGTAAGAAGGAAAGGGATCTTATCTTTCCATTCTTACACCCTTATGAATGCCTTTAATATGTCCATTCCTGAACACTTAGTTTGATTAACTTATTTAAATGACTGACCTCTATCATAGAGAGAGAAATTAGGGATTAAAAGGAGTTTATGATGCTGTGTAGAAGCTGAGATATAGGATGGCTTCAGATTCAGGCAGACCTTGTTTTGAGTATAGGCTCTACCACTTACTGGCTATATGACCCTGATTTTTAAGATTTAGTTTTCTATAATTATATAGACAGACACGGTATAGCAGAGTGGCTGAAATAGACATTGCGCTTGCTTCTTTAGCGTTTATTCCACCCCCTAGGAGTAGGCTTGATATCACGCCCAGCTTTGTGCATAGGTTCTATTTGATATAAGGCAATTGTAACCCTTGCCACAAAGGTTGGTTCAGAGATGAGCAACAATCTGTGCCTAAGCCAGTCAATGCATAGCATTGTACTGGCCTCTGTGATTGGTTAAAATTGGTCCAATCACATTGAAGTGCAAGTTCTTTGCACAAGAGACACACACTGTCCCTTGCTCTGAGTGGTGTGGTGCATAGGTGAAAAATCCGGGAATCTGTAGCAACCTTTTTACTGTCATAGAAGATGGCCATCTATAGATAAAGCTAGTATACAGAGGAGGAAAGAGCAAAGTGACTGCCAGGAAACAGATAAATTTGACTATATCCTTCTAAAGTTTGTCCTACCTCTGGAATTTCTAGTATCCTAGGTAAAGAGATTCCCTTTTTAAAATATTTATTTATTTATTTATTTATTTATTTATTTATTTATCAATTATAGTTGATATTCAAAATTATTTTATATTACTTTCAGATGTACAGCATAGCTGTCAGACATTTATATAACTTATGAAGTGATCCCCCATTAGCTTAGTACTCACCTGGCACTTTATATACTTATTACCATATTATTGTCTATATTCCCTATATTGCTGTATTTTACATCCCTGAGACTATTTTGTAACTACCAATTTGTACTTCTTCAATCCCTTTACCCTTTTTACTCAGCTCCCAAGCCCCTTCCCATCTGACAACATTCAGTTTGTTCTCTATGAGTCTGTTTCTGTTTTGTTTCTTCATTTAGTTTGTTCTTTAGATTCCACATATATGTGAAATCACATGATATTTGTTTTTTTTGTCTGACTTCTTCCACTTAGCATAATACCTATCAGGTGAATCTATGTTGTTGAAGATGGCAATATTTTATTCTTTTTTTATGGCTGAGTAATATTCCATTGTATATATATATACCACTTCTTCTTTATCCAATTGTTTATTTATGGACACTTAGGTTGCTTCCATATCTTGGCTATTGTGAATAATGCTGCAGTGAACATAGAGGTGCATATATCTTTTAAATTAGTATTTTTCATTTCTTCAGATAAATATCCAGACGTGGATTGCTGGGTCATACGGTAGCTCTATTTTTAATTTTTTGGGGAACCTCCAAATTGTTTCTCATAGATACTGCATCAATTTGCAATTCTACCAACAGTGCGCAAGGGTTCCCTTTTCTCCACGTCCTCACCCATACTTGTTGTTTGTTGATTTACTTATGATAGCCATTCTGAGAGGTGTTAGGTGATAATCTCATTGTTGTTTTAATTTGCATTTCTCTGATAATTAGTGACACTGAGCATCTTTTGATATTTCTATTTACCATCTGTATGTCCTCTTTGGAAAAGTGTCTATTCATGTCCTCTGCCCATTTTTGAATTGAGTTGTTTGTTTTTTGCTGTTGAGTTGTATGAATTCTTTATAAATTTTAGATATTAACCCCTAACAGGATGTATCATTGCCTAATATTTTATCCCATTTAGTAGGTTGTCTTTTTCTTTGTCGATGGTTTCCTTTGCTGTGCAAAATCTTTTTAGTTTGATGTAGTCTCATTTGTTTATTTTTTCTTTTATTTCCCTTGCTCAAGGAGACATATCGGAAAATATATTACTAAGAGTAATGTCAGAAAGTTTACTGCCTATGTTTTCTTCTAAGAGTTTTATGGTTTAGGACTTACATTTAAGTCTTTAATCCGTTTTGAGTTTATTCTTGTATATAGAGTAAGAAGGTGGTCCAGTTTCATTGTTTTGCATGTATTCATCCACATTTCCAAGCACCATTTATTGAATAGGCTGTCTTTACCCCATTGTATATTCTTGCTTCCTTTGTCATAGATTCATTAACTATATAGGCATGGATTTATTTCTGGGCTCTCTGTTCTGTTCCATTGATCTATGTGTCTGTTTTCATGTCAGTATGATGCTGTTTTGATTACTGTAGTCTTGTAGAATAGTTTGATATCAGGTAGTGTGATACCTCTAACTTTTTTTCCTCAAGATTGCTGTGGCTGCTTAAGGTCCTTTATGGCTCCATATAAATTTTAGGATTATTTATTCTAGTTCTGTGAAAAATGCCATTGGTATTTTGATAGAGATTGAAGTGAATCTATAGATTGCTTTGGGTAATATGGACATTTTAATGATGTTAATTCTTTTTATTCATGAGCACAGTATATGCTTCCATTTATTTATTTCTTCTCAATTTCTTTCTCCAATAACTTACAATTTTATGATTACAGGTCTTTCATCTCCTTTAAATTTATTCCTAAATATTTTATTTTATTTTTCGATGATATTGTAAATTGGATTATTTTCTTAATTTTCCTTTCTGATAGTTCATTAACGGTGTATAAAAATGCAACTAATTTATTTGGTGGAAACTTTAGGGTTTTTTCTGTATAGCATGTCATCTGCAAATAATGAGTTTTACTTATTCCTTTCCAATTTGGATGCTTTTTATTTCTTTTTCTTGTCTGATTGCTGTGGCTAGGACTTCCAATACTATGTTGAATAAATGTGGTGAAAGTGGACATTCTTGTCTTGTTCCTGATCTTAGGTAAAAGACTTTTTGCTTTTCTCCATTGAGTATGATGTTATTGTGTGGCTAACAAGGTGATGCTTTGTTGAGGTCTAATGCCTACTTCCAGGTTTGTTTGTTCTGTACCCCTTGGGAGGGACTGCCATACAGGCCAAGGTCAGCCTTTGTTTGTAACCGCCTGGGGCTATCTGGTAGGAGCTACAAAGCTCTGTGGTTGCTTGCTGCCTGTGCTGAACCTGTAGACACATGGGAGAGGCTGCACAGCAAACCAAGTCTCAGCAGCTGAATGAAGCTTGGGTGGTACAGGAGTTAGATGAGGTGGCTTCTCAGGAAGTCACCAGGGTGGGGCAAGTTGTGTTCCTTAGGATAGTGCAGATTCTGATTTGGTTCCAGGGCTGAGCCTGTGGACACTCACAAAAGTCTCAGGTCACACCAAGGCCCACTGCCACCTGCCTTAGGACTGCTGACCACTGAGATTTGTTCAATATTGTAGCTTAGGCTGGGGCTGGTTGTCTTTCACTGAAAGTGTCTACTAGATCCTCAAGCTGAGGCCCATTGATTGCTACTAAAGGAGCCTCTTTTTGAGAGCATGATGTAGGGGTGGTTGTCCAGCCACAAAATTTCCACCAACATTTTGCTAGTTGGGTAGGGCAGAGTCTTAGGGAGTCACGAGATAGAGTGAGCGGAATTCATCTGGCCAGTACAGATTCAGTTTTGACTGTAAAGGGGGAGGTATCAACAAAGGAAATATGGTGCCAGCCTGTAGGCTACACGGGAGTAGGGCTCAACACAGAGATAATGGTGGCTGTCTCTCCAGCACTTGCCATGAAACCATACAACTCAGCTTTTCTCTGTACATTTCTGGAATCTCCTGGGTTGCTGTCCCTCCGCCAGAGCCCAAGGTGAATGCCTTTTAGCAAGTGAATCTGTGTGTGGGCCCTTTACGGGAATGTGTGAGTTACCAACTGTCTTTTGACTCACCAGAGCAGTCAGAATCCCCTCTGATTTTCACAGCCAGATGATGTGGGGGTCCCTCTTCCCAGCACTGGTGCTCTGGTCTGAGGAGCCCAGTGTGGGGCTGGGACCCCTTACTCCTCAGGGGGAACCTCTGCAGCTGAGATATCCCTCCAGATTCTCAACTGCCCCACATGTGTTTAGGGCCAGCCCATTTTTCATCTCTGCCCCTCCAACCAGTCTCGGTGTGGTTTCCTATGTACACACTTAGTTATAGGACTTCTGTTCAGTTAGTCTTCAGATGGTTTACCTGAGTTTAGGTTGTAATTTAGTTTTTCCTAATTTAGTTGTAATTTTAATATGGTCATGGGAGGAGGCAAGCACAGCTTTCATATACTCTGCCATCTTTACTGGAACTCTCTAGATTCCTTTTTTTTTTAAAATCCAATTTGAGTTGTGCTTTTATTACTTGCAAAATAAAGAATCTTATAAGTGTATAATAAGTATTTCATATCTAACATATCTGTCAGTAGTAACACAGTAATACAGAGGAAAATATAGAAAGAGGGAGAGAGTATTGCAGTGAGGGTGCTGCATAATAATTAAAGTCAGGCTGATAACAACCTTTAAACAAAGACCTGAGGGGGCAAAAGCGTAAGCCATAAGGCCATCTGGAAGAAGAGTGTTCTTGTCAGGAATAAGAGCAAATGCAAAGGCCCTGAGGCAGGCTTCTGCCTGGTATGTTCCAGGAACAAGAAGGAGACCAGCATGACTAGACTATAGGGCACAGAGGGAGAGTAGGAGATAAGGTCAGAAAGGTCATGTGAGGTAGGTAGATTATAAAGGGTCTTGGAGCCATTGTAAAGATTTTGGCTTTACTCTAAGTTAGAAGGGAGACCATTGAAGAGTAATGAGTAGAGAAGTGACATAACCTGACTTACATTTTTAAGGAACAATATGGTTATTATTTTGAGTATAGACTGGATGGAGTGCATTCTAGTGGCAGGTTGAGGAATACCAGAGCCTGGAAAGCCAATTAGAAAGCCAATTAGGAAGATAATATAGTCTCTTAGACCGTGGTGGTAAAGTTGAGGTGCTGAGAAGTGGTCAGAGTCTGACCACATTTTGAAAGTAAAATCTAGGTGATTCATTGTTGAATTAAATGTTGGGTGTGAGATTAATTGTAGTCAAGGATGATACCAAAGAAAATCATACCTTTTTTTTTTTTACAGTGAGGCTGTGATTGTTAATGAAATAATTTACAAAGACCTACACATAATATGCTGCTGAATGGTAATTATAAAATAATAATAGATATTTGTTTGCATTGTATAAGACATTGATGACACTATAGGCACAAAGGCAGCAACAAATATCTCTGTTAATAAATAGTGCTAATAAAATGATTCAGGATTTATGTTTTTTTCATATGTTTTGTCATTTAAGCTTAAGAAAATACTGAGATAGATATATTTATTACTTTGTTGCAGAGGAAAAAACCAGAGATGAGGTGAATAAAGTGGCTTTGGTCATGGATCCATAGAAATGGTTCTTCTTTTCAAACCTGGATCTTGTGACTCTAAATACAATTCTCCCTTCACTATAACATTCTGCTGACCTTTGTGTTCAAAAGAGATATTTTTGAGATTATTTCTAGGGAGAGTAGTAGAATTGAGAGCAATCCATATTTATTCCTAATTTTTCTTACTGTGACATAACTTTATAGGAGAACCAATTAGGGACTTCCACTTGTGAGTGTGTAGAGAAATAATCATAATTAATAACACCTTGATTAATTAATATTTACTGAGTGCCAGGCATTAGTATTATTTGTGTTATTGCATGAAATATATCAATTGTTTCCCAGAAATCTCTGAGGTATTATATAAATGAGGTTCCAATCAGGAGACAGAAATCTCACCAGTAATTTAATATAAAGAATTATTAAACTAGTAAAAAGTGGTTAACTACTAAAGAGAGAAAAAGAGGACTCTAAAAATATAGGGAAAGCAAATTCAGAAAGTGGCCTCTGAGGGAGAGTGAACAAGAAAGAACTAAAAATGTGGAAGAGAGCCCGGCACCAAGGCTAAGATTCAGAACCCAGAGCAGAACCGACTACACAATTTGTGGGGACCAGTGCAAAGTGAAAATTCAGGGCACCTTATTAAAAAATTATTGAGAATTTCAAGATGGTCGTATCAGAGTGACTACACAGGTTGCATGCATGTCCATAAAGATCCCCCTGCCTCAGGGCATGGCTGCCACAGGGACATGTAGGCTGCTGGAGGCAGACAAACTTGATAGAGTGTGTGAGCAGAGTTGGTCTGGAGGAGAAGTCTGCAGAGAGGTCAAGAGACCTAGTAAAAGGTATGGATAGGCTGGAATTTATCTATGGGAAATACTTATAGAATTTTCTGGAGTTTCAATAGGCCAGAGCTGATTTCCAGAAAGTTGTTCCTGGGATACAGGTAAAATTTGCTGGAGAGTGAGTGCCACTGGGGCCTACCAGACACTATTGGTAACTGTAACACAGGGAGAAGAAGCCCATACTGGAATTAGGAATGGAAGCTCCTTTCTTTTGCAATGCCCCTCTAGCGTCCTCTATTGAAAAAGCTAACATTGTGCCAGCTTGGCAAAGGAGAAATGTTTACATGTGTCATTATAGTGTCACAAACATGGCAAAGAAAGATGAATTTGAAACAATAAAATGATAACTGGCACAGGAAAGTATTGTTATTATTCCCTTGCTACAGATGAAAAAAAAAATGATTTCAGGAAGTTGGAGTCTCCAGTTTGAAAAGTTATTTTTAATTCCAAACTTCAACACTGTACCAATTTGCTATATCGCACCCTTGAATGGGACATCCATGAACTTGACTGCCTTAACAAGGGCTATCCTGAAACAACATGGGGTAGAGGGGACCAAAGAATAGGGAGCAAGTCAAGTAGTGGGATGTAAGTGCATTACTACAGCAGACTCATGGAGAGAACATCTTACAAGAAACAAAACACAAGGAATGAACAATAAGAAAATGAAAGATTTCCTTTCATTATACCTAAAGATAGCCAAATAGTTGGTGAGAGAAAGCTTTTTGTGGAAGACTTTCATCTAATATATAAAAAGGGATAGCATAGAATTAAAATGTCATCCTTTTACAGCCCCTAATGATATAATGGATATAAATAATATTTATTGATATTTGCTAATACCAAAAAAGAAAAACAAACATATGCTTCTTGACTGAAATAACACCACCCATATATTTTTTCTATATAATGTAAAATTACATATAAAAAGATACCCTAAAACTTTAAAAAAAAAATCTGTGAACCTGATGAATCTTCTAGATCTAACTACCAATTTACAGAAAATTCGAGGGTCAAGGAAAATGTTAAAGGAAACTATAAGTATAAAGTTAGCAAAATCCAGAATGTGAAAAACTACAGGGCAAATGATTTATATTTTTCAATAAATAAACTATAAAAATAAAAGAGGTGGCAGAAGTAACTAGAAATTAGAAACTTCAGAGACATACAGACCAAGTAAATAAATGGGCCTTACTTGGATTGTTAATTGTAAAACAACAGCAGGAAGAACATAAACTATAAAAAGCAAAACAAAGTAACATGATGATAGTTGAAAATATTTGACAAAATTACAGAATAATCTTTAACATTTTAAATGCAATGGTGTTGATTTGATTTATATTTTAAAAGAGTTCTTACAGAGAAACATACTGAAATGTATATGATAAATAATGTCTGCAATTTGTTGCATTATCATTCGTGTGTGTGTGTGTGTGTGTGTGTGTGTGTGTGTGTGTGTGTGTGTGGAGGGGTAGGTGCAGGTAAGGGTATAGAAAAAAACAAAATAGCTATAGTTGATAGTTGTTGAAACAGTATCATGGGGTTCATTTTTACATTCACATTATATCTAAATATTTGAAAATTACCATAATTAGAGAGTTTTCTTTTGTCGAAATAATTTGACATCTTATGGGATTGTGTAACTTGCAAATTAGTGACTATCTTCTACTATGGCTGAGATAAAATGTGACATTTCTCACTATAATGGAATCATATTATCCCTGTTTTTGTAAGAGTTAATTGACTGGGAGAATTAATAAGGTTTTTGTTACAAAGTATTTAGTCTATGTTTATGTATTAATTATTTTGTTTAATTAAAAAACATCAGAGAAGGGAAACCCTCATTTTTAAAATGGAGAATTTTCCCATTAAAGTGAGATCCTTCTCCTTTCCCTTCAAAGTTTCTCTGATCCTTAGGCTTGCCTAATATTAGCACAGCTGACAGAACAGAGTGTTTAAAAAGATTTTATCACAGTGTCCAGACATGCTTTTTTTTACCCCAGGTGACTTAAAACAAGGAAGAAAAAAACCACATATTTTTCTATTAATCAAAATGTTTCAAACACAAAAGCTTTTTAGGGTATTTTTGGGATACCAAAGTCCTTCTATTTTGCTCCTCAGTATATATTTCTGAGAATAGGGCAGCAAGAATCAACAGCAACATCTGAAGCTCCCTTTCATTGAGCCCCAGGGGCTGTTTCAAACTTTATATACCATTTTTTTACTTTCCTCAGGGTACTTATAGGCCTTGCATAGTTTTTTCCACTTAGTAGGCATGCATGTGGTATTGGTTGAATTGAATTATGTTCCTAATAGGCAGCAAGGGATCATGAAAATACCTGACTTCTAGTTTGTGAACCACCATTAAGTTGTTATGTGACTTGGCATGAGTTGTTGCCTCTCTGGATTTCAGTGTCATCATCTACAAAATTATGGAAAGTACTATGAGCTATTCCAACTCTGACATTTGATGGATAAAAAGAGTCAAATATCGCCACTGCTTCATAAGATACTCTGATATATTACATGGTGTTTTTCCTACATTTTTTCTTTTCCCACTTTTTTCTTCAAGCCAGAGTCTAAGATAAATTTGCATGAGGGCTGAAAACCTGAGAGGATGAAGATGAGGACTTGTGTGGATAAGGGCTGACCAGAAATCTGATGCCCTTACCCAGACTCCCCGATGCCTTAACCCTGCCTGAATTTGACAGAATGTTCATGCTGCTCCATAGTAATGGAGGGGAGGGAAAAATCCTTGAAGTGACTGTATTTACCCTCATGCCACCAGACAGAAATGGAAACAAATATTAATAGAAGAAAATAAAATTATAGCTTGAATAGTGTATCTTTTGCATATATTATTAAAAACATCCTGTTTAACTCTTCTTTGTATCAGCTAGTTATTTTCATGTCCTATAAAGATAGTCTTAAATTACATAATAAAAAAAATTTGACATTTTTGTCATATAAAGTGCTAATGACTGAATTGTATCTCTCCAAAATCTATATGTTGAAGCCAGACTCCCAATATGACTATATTTGGGGATAGGGCCTGTGAGGAGGTGATAAAAGTTAAACGAGACCACAGAGTGGGACCCTAATCCGATAGGGCTAGTGCCCTTAGAAGAGGAGGAAGAAACACTAGCATGCTCTCTCTCTGCCACGTGAGAACATAGTAAGAAGGTGGCCTTTTCCAAGCCAGGAATACTGACCTCACCAGAAAGTGATTATACTGGCACCCTGATCTCTAGTTCAGCCTTTAGAACTGTGAGAAAATAAATTTCTGTTGTTTTAGCCACCCAGTCTGTGGCAGCCTGAGCAGAATGATGCATAATATCTCATGGAAATCAGCGCAGGTGAATCTATAGTGAATTTCATTGACATCACAGTGTCCTCAGATGTAAGCTACATCAGGATGAGAAGTTTTATTATAAATTATTTGAAATAACTAAGGATAAACTCAAGCTATGATCAACATTCCCAAAATGAGTAAAATTAAGAGTAGCAAGCTGTTGGGAGAATTGATAATTATCTCTAATGGAGTGTAAGTAAAATCGTAAGTGGTTGGTGACTTTGATTTTTTTATTAACCTCTTTCCTCTTATTTTGAACCTATGAATTTTAGATGAGGATAAGGTAGGCTATATCAGATGTTCTGACAAGGGGGCAAAACTAAAGAACAGTAGAAGCGAGTAGTCCTTGTATAGCAATTCTATGGGGAGTTCTGCCTATGCAGTTACAAACCAAAGAATATCCTTGACATTCCTTCTAGGACATAGAACTTTCTTCATTTAATTTTCTCCATTTAATCCTTGTCAGTAGGGCACAAACTATTTTATCATAAGCAGAAATCAATATCTAGATTTTAAAGCAAGAGGCTCTCTATTTATGATCACCTTCATTACTTACCAAATGGAATAGAATGGTTATGGCTAAACAATCACAGAATTTTGAAAAATCACTTGTATTTTGTTTGAAATACTGGAGGAGTTGTTTGTTAACTTTAATTTTGGTAGCATATATGTCTCTTTCATCCAGTTTATTTAGATTGTGTTAAAATTCTCTGTCTTCTCATGAATATATCCACCCAGGACAAGAGAAAGAAGTCAGTTGCAGAATCTATTGTCCAATAATGGAAGTTGATCTGTTATTAAAATTCAGCCTAGGAGAATTCACAATGAGTTTAATTAAATGTAGGAAATTGGTTATACATAAAGCTTATAGCTACCTGGGATCTGATTTTCCCTTTTATCTTTATGTATCCATTAAGCAATACTTAAGACTCATCTGGGTTATGTGTTTCTTGTGGCTTATCTGTGAAATGACCATCATGTCCCCTCTGATTCTGATTATCATAAAATCCCAGTGAGAGGCAAGGTCTTCTCAGGACTTTTCTTCGGACCTTTTTCTCTGACATTTATGTGTAATAATACCACAGCTCAGTGCATGTCAATATTTAAATTAAAACCTCTTGACAGAGCTCCAGTTTCCTTACACCCACTCTCAGGGATGATTTTCATGGTCCCAGCTCTTTGCGTTCCCTCTAGACCCTAGATTTTTAAAGAAGTATCAGATGGCATGGTATTGGCTGTGATGATGAAGTTTAGTCAAAATGACAAATAACTGACCCTTGAATAAGATTTAAAACAGGTATATTGAGGGTGAAGTTGTCAGTGGTAATGAGATTTTATTCTCATTTTCTCATATCTCTTTTAATTTACAACAGATTGGAAAAAAAATTGTTTTCCTGGCCTACCAAAAATATGATTTATGGCTTCCGCTCATGGATATCTTAAGCTCATTAGAAAATTATAAAGATGCATAATGCCCAGGGTAAACTTAAGTCTCATAAAACATTTTGCTTAAGGTAAAATTGATTTCAAATGTGCTGAGGGAGTGAATATTAGTTAGCCTTAGATTAATTTCCTTTAGCTTGGAGACTACATTGTATGGTGCAAGGTAGTTCTTTAAATTAAAGATAGCATAATTAAAAGTGCAATAAATTGAAATAATTACTTTATTTGATATAATTTCTATGCAGTCTGGCCTCACTGTCTGTTTCTGTTACAGCACTGCCAATGAGTGGTGATGACTAGGTACTGATTTTCAACTATATTATTCTCTACTGTAATCATCCTTTATTATCACACTTATCTGCAAGGGTACATCGATCAGAAAATGCCCATTAATTACACTGCTAATGGTCAGCAAGTGAGAGAATTATGCTAGAATGAATAGGGAACGAGCTATAAGTACCTTTGGGATAGTCACTGTAAGTACAGCAGTGGTACCATAGGCAATGCTGAATGGGTCAGCGAAGCTGCCAGCCTGGAACCAGCAGGTAGCATGCATTATTGACCTTTCATTTACTTGGAAACTGCAGGAGCCTGAAACCTATTATTAACCAATGATACTCAGAGCTTCTCTGGCATGGCAAGGCAGGGGGAATGCAGTCCACTGATAAGGCACAAAGATGAGGATATTTCTAAATGACATGGTTTGATTCTGTTTCAGGGTTTTGCATGTTTCCTTTCTGGTTCTAAAGAAGGACGACACGTGAAACACAAGGTCTTTATATGTTAATGTAAAATATGGCAAGGAATAATGACTTTTAGATAATTTGTTTCTAAATATCTAGTAGGAAAAAACAGCAGATCAGAAAAAAATAGTTTTTCTGGGCTACCAAAAATATGATTCATGGCTTCTGCTTATGGATATCTTAAGTTCATTAGAAAATTATGAAGACGAATAATGTCCAGAATAAACTTAAGACTTAAGGGTGCATTTACTTAGTATACTTATATATTGACTTTTATTCTAATAATCTCCATATGCTTTGGAATTATTGTAATATTTACTAATATGGAGATCTGTCTGAGCCTTAATCCATTAGTATCTAGCTTTGACCCCATTGGTACTGAAATTACATTTCTGGTTTTTAAAGATATATTTAATGGTTAGAAATATTACAAATTCCTACAATTTTCTTATTTTTGTGGTGCGGGCTTCATTGTTGGTGCAGTTTCTAAATACCACTGAATTTGAAAGTTAGAGAAAAGGAAAATTAGATGATTTTGGACTGACTTTAATAAAAATATGAGGAGTGTAAAATCACATAATTAGAGAAAGAAGAAAATGGGATGATTATGGACCATTCACTAGAGAAATTAGGATATAAATTAATTTTCCTATTTGAAATAAAAAGGGAAACAAGAGCAGGCAGGAGAGCTGCAAAAATGCTTGAAGAGCAGTGGGATGACTTTTCTTTGTTGTATTAAGTATTTGTATGAATAAAAGTTAAACAAGGAATAGGCTACCAGAAGTTGTAAGCAGATGTGTCAGATGCACACATATTGATTAAAGGATTATTAATGAACTTTAGTCAGTTAATGGGCATTTGCTCTAACAGCATATACATATACAGATAAGTGTCTATAATTAAAGTTATTCATTTATATCGATTGGCAAAAGCATTTGATATAATGTTTATTTATTTTTTACTGAGGTATAATTGAAATATAATATATTAGTTTCAGGTGTACAGCATAACGATTCAATATTTGTATATATTGTGAAATGATCACCACAACAGGACTAGTTTCATTTGTTAACATACATAGTCACAAAATATTTTTTCTCTTTTTTCTTGTGATAAAAACGTTTAAAATTTATTTTCTTAACTTTCAAATATGCAATCCAGTGTTTTTAACTATAGTCACCATGCTGTACGTTACATCCCTATGACTTATTTCATAACTGGAAGTTTGCACCTTTTGACCCCTTCACCCATTTTGTCCACTCCCCACTCCACCTCCCCTCTGGCAACCACCAACTTATTCTCTGTACTTATGAGCTTGTTTTTGCTTGTTTGTTTTTTATTTTTATTTTTCATTTATTTTTCTTAGAGAATTTTTATAAGAGTTTATTTGAGCCAAAGTGATGACATACGCTGGGGAGCAAGATCTCAAATGCTCCGTTTTGTTTTTTAGATTCCATATATAAGTGAGATCATATGGTACTTTCTCTGTCTGACTTATTTTACTTAACATAATGCCCTGAAGGTCCGTCCATGTTGCAAATGGCAAGATTTTATTCTTTTTTTATGGCTGAATAATATTCCAGTGTGTGTATGTGTGTGCGTGTGTGTTTGTGTGTATGTGTATTCTTAGTTTGTTTCCATATCTTGGTTATTGCAAATAGTGCTACAGTGATTTTGGGGTGCATGTCTTTTCAAATTATGATTTCTTTTTCTTTGGATAAATATCCAGAAGTAGAATCTCTGTGTCATATGGTAGTTCTATTTTTAATTTTTTGAGGAAACTTCAGACTGTTTTGCATAGTGACTCCACCAATTTACATTCCCACCAACAGAGCACAATGGTTCCCTTTCTCCATATCCTCACCCACACTTGACAATAGCCATTCTAGTGTGCGTGATATCTCATTGTGGTTTTGATTTACATCGCCCTCATGATTAGTGATGCTGAGCATCTTTTCATGTGTCTGTCATCTTTTCATGTATGTCTTCTTTGGATAAATGCCTATTCAGATCATCTGCCTATTTTTTAATTGGATTTTTTTTTTTTTTTTGCTATTGAGTTGTAAGAGTTCTTTATATATTTTGGATATTAGCAGATGTAGGATTTGAAAATATTTTCTCCTATTTAGTAGGTTACCTTTTTCTTTGTTGACAGTCTCCTTTGTTGTGCAGAGCTTTTTAGTTTTACGTAGTCCCATTTGTTTATTTTTGCTTTTAGTGCCTATGTTTCAGAGTCAGATCCAAAAATCATCGCCAAGACTGATGTCAAGGAGCTTACCATCTGTTTTCTTCTGGGAGTTTTATCATTTCGGGTTTTACATTTGAGTCTTTAATCTATTTTGAGTTAATTTTTGTGTATGTTGTAAGATAGTTTCATTCTTATACCTAGTTTCATTCTTTTGCATGTGGCTGTCCAGTTTTCAACTTTTTTTCTTTATCCAACTTCACTGCTAACATAGAAGAGTTAGAACATTTTTGGGCTAGTCTTTAAGTAGAACCCATCAGAAAGAAGCAGCATCACAAAATAAATAAATGAGGAAACAAGTAACTAAACTTTGATCTTTTTAATACCCCTGTTCTTCACGGCTCTTTACTGAAATACAAAAAAACTAAAATTAATCATGCTATGCCAGTTATGTTTTTTTTTTTTTTAATGATGCGCTCAGTTTTTCAACTCATTCCTTTATATTATTTGCCAAACAACTTCAATTTTATTTTATTTTTCATGTTGTGTGAACATATTGCTTGTTTTGACATTGAGGAGACAATGCTTTTGTCCCCTGTGGATGCCAAATATAGGAAAAATTAACATTCAGCATACTTATTATCTGAAAATTAAAATACTGTTACATTTTTCAGTATGATTTCTTTTATTACAAAGATATATTTAATTAGGCATTTAAAAATGAAGTGTTCCTTGAAATTTGGAAGTAATTTTATTATTTCCATAATTCTCTTGCCAAATAAATTAGACAGTGTGGACCAAATGTGTAGTTTAAAAATCATCAGATTAATGCAAATTACATTTTAAAACATAAAATTAAGTAGAAGACTTTTAGAGATTTCTTAATTTAATCTGACAGGCAATTGTGAAAATAGTTCTCTATATAAAAATAAAAGATGTTATTTAAAATTAATTCTAAAGCTAAAGGACAAACATTACTTCAGATTAAATGCTAAAGGACAAAGATTAATGGTGAAAAATCTTTAATTAGTAGGAAGGAATTGAGTGGAAAATTATTAACTTGTCCCTTCATAAATCTTTAATATTAATTGATTAGTGCTTTATATTTAAAGATATAATCACTGAAGTGTAAATAAGCAGTGTAACCTTTCTTAATAGACATTTGAAAGGCACTTCCTTCTGGAATATTTGGACTATTCTATTTCAAGAATATTAGAACTGTTTTATTAGGAAAACCAAATTCTTGTGAATTTTAGAATCATTTTCTAAACTTTTAATTTCTCTCTGCCTCCCTCCCTTCCTTTCTCCCTCATTTTTCCTTTCTCTTCCTTCCCCCTGTCCCCATCTCTCTGCCAGAAACATCACACTAGCTACTTCAGAAATATTAAATTTACCTTTATCATTAAATACATGTTATTTCTCAGACTCTCATTAGGTATTCATTTAAAAACATCCATAAAAGTTTATTTTTAATCTCTTAACAACTATAATTGCTTTATAGAACTGTCAATACCTGTCTATGCTCATGCTGGTTAAAATGTAGGCTTGTTTGAAACAAACTGCTCTGTTAATAAACATAATGGGGGGATAGTTTTATCTTCTGTAGTGATGGAGAAGTCCAAATAGTAAGGACAAAATGAAAACTCAAATATAGTTTCATTGACACATAAGAATTTGAAGAAAATTTATTTTTAAAAATTTTTCTTGGGATGAGCATTGTCTGAAATACTTTGATTAAAAAAAATTGTGGTACATAATGACACCCCAAGGGTATGTACATATAATAAATACTGGTCCCTAATTTTCTGAGAATGAGATAGGAAGGATACTTTGTACTGCTTCCAGAAAATAGGTCATGCGTTGCATGCTATGGCTAATCCTTATGATCTCCCACAAATGTGTATTGAGTTATTTCTTAGAGAAGCTTGAGAAGGTGCTAAATTTTGCAACACCTGTTGATATAAGTAAGAGAGAGAGGGTGTATGCACAGAAATAGAAGATAAGGACATGTTCTAGACCCAGGGCTGCAATCTGAGATACATGAAATTAAGCAAAGACATTATATTAGCACAGGAATGAAAAACATCCAAATCAACAACATTTATTTTTCACAATTCTGGAGGATGTGAAGTCCAAGATGAAAGAAACTGTCGATTCTTTCGGGGCTCTGTTCCAGAGGGCTGTCTTCAAGCCTGTATCCTCACATAGTGAAGAGAGAGGTCATCTCTCTTATGTCTCTTCTTATAAGAACACTAATCCTATTTGTGAGGTCTCCATCTTCATGACCTAATCTCCTTCCAGTGGCCCTGCCTTCAAATTCCATCAGATTGAGAGTTAGGGCTTCAACATATGAATTTTGAGGAGACACAAACTTTCAGTCTGTAGCAGAAGCATTGTTTCCAGGAAATGAAAAAAAATGTTGATTAATTATAACTTAAGGAAGGACTAAATTTGATACCGTAGTGTTTTTGACAATCTCTTTTTAGAAAAAAGTTTGTTAAGAAATCATTTTCAATAAGAATATGGTCACCTCTTCAACTCAAATATTATTGTAATTTTTTTCTGTTTTCAGGACTGCTAAGGAAAATGGTACCCATATTAGCAATAATTTTTGGGGAAGGAGTTCAACAGTGGTTGAAAGTGTCAAATTCATTTGAGCACTAAATAACACTGAATAATGTGAATTTAGGCTGAGGACAGACTATCTGGAGGATAAGGCAAATAGTACAGGTTTCTTTGTTGGCTGATGGTCACCCTTAAGGAATTGCCATTTGGTGAAGTATTAACTTCAGTTCCTTAGTGAACATTGTCTCTCAGTCAGAAGACCATTTAGAGATGCTACATTGGCCATATAATATTCTAGCCTAGTGATTTCCAAAGTGGGCTGTGTTTCATTCAGCGGCTGCACAAAATTTTTTTCCTGACACTAGACTACATTTCCCAAACTTCCTTGCAGTTAGCATCTATGTGACTAAATTCCAGCTAACAGTTTGTGAGCTGAGTGATATATTCTACGTCCAGGCCTGACCTAAAATCTCACATATGAAACCATAAATGCTCTTTCTCTTTCTGTTAGTTTGATTATATAAGCATTGTGATGGTGGAGCCGCTTGTGAAAAAGTCGCTACAGATCAGTAATATTGCTTTTAGAATTTATATGAGGATTAAATAAACTTCTGTTCCTTTTTTCTTTCCTGTCTCATATTCTCTTTCTCTCTCTCTCTCTCTCTCTCTCTCTCTCTCTCACACACACACACACACACAAACACACACACACACACACACACATAAACACACACATTAGCAGCTAGTATTATTTTTTAACTAATGATATTTTGGTAGATGTTTTATACTATAAAGTACTAGTACTATATATGTACTACTTGTAAAGAAATTTTTTTCTGCTCTTGAAGTGTGTATAATAAAAAAATTGGAGATCAGTACTTTAATCAACTTGTATTTTTTTGATGACTAGATAGAGAAATTTGTGTTCGATTCTCCTCATTTTCCTTTTAAGAAATATTTACTAAGCAACAACTGTTATGTGCCAGACTGGCACATTAAGCGAGGAAGATAAAGTGATTACAAAACTTATATAGACCATTGTCTTTATAGAACATACATTCTAGTAGAAAAAAATAGACATGAATAAGTAAAGAGATAAATAAGTATAATGATTGTTAGTGTATAATTTTTATGGGAAAAACAAGTAAAGGGCTGAGAATAAAAAATGATAATGAGGTGGTACACTTATTTTATATGGAGTCAGGAAAATCCTCCTTAAAGAAGTGACATTTAAGATGAAACTCATAGTTAAGTGAAGGATAAGGTTTAGAAGAGAATTCTGGGCTGTAAGAGTAGTATATGCATAGGCATATGAATTGAAGACCAGTGTGGCCAAGACAACATGACTCAGGGGAAGAATAGTACAAATGTAGTTATAAGAGCACACAGGGATAAGATCATGTAGGACCACGTATTTGAAGAAAAAATGTTTCCTTTGCATATATGAGTTTGTGATGTCAAGGAAGAAGTCAATTCTAGGAGTTTAGAACTCAGAGGAGAGGTCTGGGCAGGTAACATGAATTTGGGAATCACAGACAATTCTATTTAAACCCAAGGCATTTAATAAGATCACGTAAAGTACAGAGAGAAGAAAATAAGCACAAAACCCACTCCTAAGAGACTTCAACATGTAGATATCGGAAGAGCAGAAGTCAACCAAAAAGATGGAGAGGGAACAGTAAAGATGGGTGGAGAACCAGTGATGTTACTGAGGTTGAGGGGAAAAAAGGGTGTTTTCAGAGAGGAGTGGTTAACCTTTTTGAAATCTGAGAAATCAAGTGAAGTAAAGAAAGAACGTACTCATTGAATTTGGCAAGATGGATTTGACTTCCATGGAGATCCTTGGAGACTTGACTGGAATAGTTCCTTCCCGTGGAATGAGAGGAAGGAACCAGTCTGTAGAGGACTTCATGATGAAAAGTAAATTAGGAGGTGGGAAATGCTGTGAAGACACTCATTAAGAGTTTGACCATGGAGGTGAGCAAAGAAGTGAGGCCATATCTAAACCAATATATGGAGTTATGGGAATTTTAAAAAATAAATTATTAAGAATTATTTATTTAAAAAATGTGGCAGCTACCATAGCATATTTGGAAATAATAGAAATACAACAGCAGAAAGAAAAAGATTGATGATGCAGGAGATTGGAAGTTAAATAATGAATAGAGAAGACCCCTCTTTGAGAAGAGGGGTTTGGTACCGAAGCACATGGAGTGGATGGCCTTTTATTGGGAGAGGGACACTGCAATTGGAGAGAAGAGAAGGGTCAAATTCAATCAGGTTTTAGAATGAGTTGTGGGAATAGAAAGGATTTGCATGTAATGATTACAATTTTCTAGTTGCAGTAAGAAGCAGGAAATAATGTGAAGGAAAGAAGAGGAATTGTATGGGAAGAGAGAAAAAATGTGGCCGTATTAAATGCCAATTGATAAAATGAAATCGGTCAGTTCAGATGTGATTTTTTTTTTTTTGAAACTACTAGAACAGAATGCTATAAATGCTTTTAGAAATTTGTGACAGTAGCTTGGTAGTTTAGGACATAGATTTTGGAGTAAGGACAAACCTGAGTTTAAATTCTGCCTTTATTTTTAGCTGTGTGACCTTAGACAACTTATTTTAATTCTTGGACAATCAATTTTCTTCTCTGGAACACGACTGTGACAATACTTATCTTGCTTATAAAAGAAATGAATTAGTGTTTATAAAGTTCTTTGCAGAAATAAAATAAGGCTTTTAATAAATGGTAGCTATTATTATTATATGTGGATATTTCACTTATAAAATGAGTAAGGGATCTTTGTTTGGACCTTTCATCATTGTTTTTATTTGCAAGATATTTTCTTTGTTATTAATTTAGATCAAACTGTTGGTGAATTTGGCTCCCAGCCTACGTGCATTGCCCTGAATCTCTTTATACCCCTAAGCCCCCACACTCAACCACTCTAGAGCATTGCTCTGTTAAAAGACAAAAGGAATCCTGTATTTAGTTGCAATTAAATAAAGAGTTTCTGAAGAGATGGGTGATGAGCAGAATTTTGGATAGAAGCAAGATATTGTTGGTGAGAGCAGAAATGAATTTGTAGGTCAGTGGGTGGGGGGTTTTCATGAGGAAAGATACAGAGATGAAAATGAGCAAATCACATACAGGGCATGGCAGACAGATATTGCTGGTGGGAGTGGAAAGGCTGTGGTGAGAGGTAATAAGAAATAAAGGTGGGATGGGATCCTGGGAGGTGTAATATTAGTCAAAAGCCCTGAAGGCCAGTGAGGACTTGGGATGTGTGTAAATTAGTGACACTGAAGCACTGGAAATTGCTGAGCAGGAAAAGAACCTGAAGAAAATGAAGTTAGAGGGAAATCACTGGTGTGTCTGTGAGTAGATGAGATTGGAAGAAAAGAGACTGGAGGCAGAGACCTACTCAGAAACCATCACAGGAACCCAGACATTAGCTGATAAGGACCCTGGACTGTGTGGCTATAGGAGTGGAGAGGAAAGAATAGATTAAAATGACATAATTTCAGTGTTTGTAGTTGGTTCTGTGAAGAAGAGTGAAGAGAGCAATTGAAAATAACTTAAAACTTGAAAACAGAATCCTGAGAGAACTTGGAAATGGCAGTGAAACAGTATTTTGAGGGGAGATGAGATGGAGGCAGTGGGAAAAGAGAAGGGGAACGTTTTAATGAGGTGATAGATAAAAAGACCAGTGTATAATTTTCTAAAACTTACATTTGAAATATAATAATGAAAAATTAGGACTGCTTCAAAGAAGGAAAATAATGGGAAGAAAGAATATTTGAAACACTCTCCAGAAATTTTAATCTTGGGCAATCTCAGGCTACGTAATGTTTTTGTTTGATTTTGCCTGTGACTATAAAACAATGTACAAAAGAGAGGTAGTGAATAGGTTTTATGTTCCTTGGGTCCATGTTTCTAATTCTCAGGCTTCCTTCTGCAGCATTAATCTTGAGCACTGGCATTTCAGATCTAGAAATATAAGAAGGGAGTTTGCCATGAGACTTGGTACTTAGTGAAACACCCCAGAGGTTCTAATAGCCTCTCTCAGCTTGGGAGTACAAGACTTTTGAGAGCTGGAATTTGTTGAGAAGTTGTCTTAAGTGCCACTGGATCATGAGATGTGATGGGACCAAAGTTTCTCTCTCATAACGATTGATATGCAATGAGCACTAACTGGCTGGTTTTTGTTTTTGGCTTGTAACTGTTCTGTGTTTTTAATAGTGCTGACAAGACTTTTTAAAAATGAGAAATATATAGTGAATGTAAAATGTAATTTCCTGTCTTAAAGAATCTTGTCAGATTGATTTCATCTAGAATACATCTTATGCACCTTTTATATACACATATATTTCTATAATATCTGCATCTTTTTCAAGTTTAATCTCCCAATTTAGTGGACTTCAATACCTTTTAATATGCTAACTTATTTTTATTCAAAATATGGAAAACTGTGGTTATTTTACTCCATTTAAAAACTACTTTCAAATGGCCTAAAGATTTAAATTAAATGTGCATGTTATGTTGGTGTTTACATGCTTGAGATTTCTATCACTAATGAAAATATTTTACTTTCTTTAGACATAACTTTTACAACTTCATATTCATAGCTTAATAAAAATAGTATATATTTAGGTGTAATGTATGAAAGGAGGGAGTTAATCTATTTAGAATTGGAAATTGTAAAGAATGCTCCTTTAAAAAAATTAACCCAACAATATTAAAATACTAATACATGTAGCTGAGGAAAATTTGGTTCAAAAGTGAGCAAGTCAAAATATTTTTAACAACGAAGTGTTTCATATATTAGACCTGCTGTCTGTGGATTAGGCAGATACTGGAGTGCATAGCCAACGTGTGGGCAAAAGAGGTCTTCATCTTCGACCACACCGAATCACCAGAAAGTATATTTCATCTTCTGTTTATTCGGTGGTCACGTGGGCAGGAAAAGTGTTTTTCAAATTAAATCCACAGCTTTCAAAAGCATATTTGAGTGTAGTAACTCTTTGAAATTAAGTGTGATTTTAACAGACAGGCTTCTGTAAAGCAGGATGAGAACTTAAGTGTGATTGGAAATAGACTTCTCTTTGAATCTCTTTATAAGGGTTTTCATGCTTGTGCTGAAGGGACAGTGAGGACAGCTCCTCATTTAAGTGGTCTCAGAGTTTCAGTGGCGCCTACATGACATACAGTGGCTGCTGGCTGTCTCTTCACTTCAGCTGGTTGTCAAAGTCCTTCCTCAGCACCAGGTGCTCTGCTTTCTTTTAGGAGCTATGCTGAGACTCCATGAATGGAGAGAGGTCAGCCACCAGTGCTTCACTGCTCAGCTCAGAAAGTTTGCTTTCAGCACACATGTTCCCAAACTCCAATTTCAAAAATCTTTCTGATGAGCTTTTCAGAAAAGAGTTTTTCTTTCATAAAATGTTGGGAAATATACAAAATTGAGATTCTGAGCTTGAAAATCTCACATTTAGATGCTGGAGTTAGAGGAACTCAGGAGGGAAGTTGAGCTTCTAGTAGAGAAATTTTTTCAAAGTTTGAGGAAGGGTGGCTGGTGGAGTAGTTGAATACAGAATAAACCTAAAAAGATTAAGAAAATTGTGGAGCTGGGATTTGACATTATTGACCCATGGAACATACTTCTAAATTATGATCTCTAAATCCGATCTTAGATATGTATTGATTTTTATTTTAAAGCAGTAATGAATATGTTTTAGACTTGCTCACCAAAATGAAGTCAAACTTCTGAGTAATATTTTTAAAGACTAGATTCTTTCATTTTAAACATTTTTCAAAGTCTGCTCACCAAGCCCAGACCAGTCCAGTGTTTCTTATAATTATGAGTAAGTGAACCAATTCTGCCACCAGTCACCTTATGCAGAGAAATTCACCATCTCCTTCAAAATCTTCCACCAAGCGTGTAGTTCCTTCCACACTGACACTACAGGCTGAATATCCACATGTGAGAAATGACTTAACGTTTTAGTGTCTTCTCATGAATTTCCATTCCCCCAACACAATGGCTGATTTGAGGACTTTAAGCAAAACAATATATCATGTAACCAACTTTACCATAGGCTAATTGATATAAACAAGAGTTAAGTTCCACAAACGTTATTTGAGGATCTGCTATGTAAGTCTTTTGAGAAAACCAGCAACATTCCTTATAACTTCCAGAAGGTTGATGAACCTAAAGGAAAGTGATGGAAGAAAAATGGTCAGAAATTTTTCAGGAATGAGCATCTCTGCTTTAGCCTGTATTTTTAGAAGCTTCCTATACCAAGAGAATGGAGACTTGAGATTCCTGGTGGTGATTTAAGAAAACATAAGAGTTTTACCCTTTCTATGTGTAAGGGAAATAGGAAAGCAAGAATCACCAATTTTTGTATCGGATCTTTTTAAATAACGAGTGAAAGAATTCCCAACTCAACCTGACTTAAAGAATATTTAACTCATAAAAATGAAAAGTCTGGGAATATGGTTGCTTTGGCCTAGACAGGGCTCAAATGATTTACATCAGAATAAGATTCCTTCTCTTCATTTCTTCACACAACATTTTGGTACTGGCTTCATTCACTAACAGGCTCTGCATTTATGATGCAACACCAGCCTCATACTTAACTAAATTCAAGTGTCAATTCAAGTATGCCATCACCATCATTCAGGCTAAGGTTCTGAAGATAGCCCTGCTTGGACCTGATTGACTCAACTTAAACCATATGTTCATAACTGAACTCATCTCTGTCACCAGGGGAAGAAGATGATCTGATTGATGAGGCTGAGATCATGTCATCCCAGAAACTGGAAGCGAACTTAGCTTCAACCATGTAGTCTGTGAATGAAGGAAGGGTGAGTATCTATATGAAGATTAGAGTGCTGCTGGTAAAGTAGGATAAATAGATTCTGGATATTCAGAAACAATAATTGTCTACTTTGACTCTGTAGTACTTTATCCTAAAAGTATGTTTAGAGAGATACTTAATATTTTCCAAGACCAAGGTAACTGAGTAATGAAGTGATATAATGAAGAACAGCTTCTGGCAACTTTCTTCTCATTTGGAAACTTCTAAAAGTGTTCTCATATACTATACCACACAGTGCAACTCTTTATTAGATTTACTAATGACAACACAACTATCAAACATCATGTATAAGATGTATTTGGAACAACTGTTGGAAAAGCGTGTGTATAACTCACTTTACAACTAACACGAAAAGATAACAGAGATCATTTGAAACTTGAAATATTTTGATTGACTACATATGGTCTTAAGAAATTAAAATTGTTAGCATAATTTCAGAAATACAGAAAGAACAAGAGAAAGCAGTGAAGGAAACAAAGGGAAATTACATTTGATGCTGAAGTTATACAATCCTTATGTATTGATTTTGTCTTATCTGGAGAATCCTGCTATTAAATTTTTTATTATACCTGAGGAACACTGTGATATTATTTATTTCTTAATGCAAGCCTACAGCAAAACAACAACAACAGCAACAAACAAAAAAGAAAGAAAAACAAAAAGAAAAGAAATTGTACATTCTGCTCACATCCTATTTATTCTTTGGGTTTTTTTACTTTAAATAAAATCTTAACTGTCAGAGTTTCACCCATTTTTTTTTTTCTTTCTCAGCTTCTCTGTGTACTAGATCAGGCTTTTATCTCCTGTGAGTGAAATCTATTATGTAAACAAGTGGAATAGCATTCTTGACAGATCAAACAGGTCTTAGAGATTCAGAGGGAAGAAAGAATAAAAAACCATTGGCAAAATCTACATGGATCCAAGAGTATGTCATATATTTCATGATGATGTTTTAGATTAAACATTGTTCTTTATTTGGTCACCTTAAGTAGGATACACATTTATACATATATTATATAAAAGGGCATTATACGTATATTGATAAAAGGGCATTAACATTTGAATAATCAGGATGTATACTTTCTACACAGTGCTACCATGTACAGTATTTGGATACCCAACAGAATCACCATGCTATTTTTGACTGACCCAACATAATTGGCCAGTTACTTTGGTGTCATCTAGGAGCATAATATTCTTTTTCATGAAATTGGGTTTGATAATTTCACCATTTAAAGAGCTGTTTCCCAGATTTAAAGTTTTTGTTAGGGGTGGTTAAGCAAATTTAGTAAAAGTGATAATAATAGAAACCAAAATGTCATTAGGTCATTGTGATATCTTGAGTGCGAGGGTACAAGGGAAATGGAAAAACCCTTCTGGGAAATACTTGAATAAGTATTAGCATATGGCCAACTATTTTTAAAATGAGAGAACAAACGATTTTTTTTTTTTTTTTACAATAAGACTGTAGTTAATATAGCATGCTATTTATTTCCCCAGTTGGTTCAGGAATGTCTATGGTCTCATCTATACTTATTTATGGAAGTAACACCAGAATCATTAACAAGCACCTACTGAGTATCAGCTATGTAAAAAGTCAGCTATGCTAGGCCAGAGCATTAGAAAGCAGCAGAAAATTTTCTTTTCTTGAGAGGCTTTAAGAAGCTGGGGAAATAGGAAATATAAAGCACAAATATTAATAGCAAGTAATATGAGTTAAGTATCTAATTTATAGTATAGATCAAAGGTCAACAAATGCTTTTTTTTTAAAGACCAGGTAGTAAATATTTTAGGTTTTGTGGGCCATATGGTCTCTTTTGCAACTACTCAACTCTATTGTTGTAGCATAAAAGCAGCTTTGTAAATGAACAAACAGGGCTACGTTCCAATGAAACTTTATTTATGATCACCGGAATTTGAAATTTATATAATGTTCATTTACCATGACATATTATACTTCAGTTTTCAACAATTTAAATACATAAAACTCACTCATAGCTTGCAGGCTACACAAAAACAGCATGGTCCATATTTGGTCTATGGGCTATAATTTGCTGATCCACAGTATAGATGATAAGTACTCTGGCTTATTGAAGTATGAGTATGTAACATATTCATTGTTGATATTTTTCTCTTAGAGGTAAGTAAAATATACAAGCCTATACACTCAATTTTAAGATAACTAGGTTCAATCTCAATTGTTTTTGCAATTAACTAGTTATTTAATTATTTCTGATGTACACTTACCTGGTTTGGGGCTAGAGCTCAGATGTATTTGTGTGTGCTGTTGGGTGACGGTTTAGTTTGGCTAGGTATAAGGGTTGTATATAAGTCAGTAGTGAAAGAAAATTGAAGAGGCGAATGGGAACCAGAGACTTTGAATGTTGAGCTGAATGAGTTATACTTTAAGAAATAGGTAATGTAGAGGTTTTGAGCAGTGAGATATTCTGATCAGATTTGTGCTTTAGGTGGTGTAAAATTTAGACCATAAAGATGAAAGAAAAACAGAATAAGGGAACTAACATTAATGAACTCTATGTCAGACACTATTTAGAGGTTTGTTAAATAATTTCTCCATTTAGTAGAATGAAGAGGAAAGCCAGTTTATAAAGTATTGCAGGAATGAGAAGTGGAAAGGATGCTGAAAAAATTCCACATTCTTTTGCTTCAGACTGAATGTGGAAAATAAAGAATCAAAGAGAACTCAAAGTTTCCAAGCCCAGTTGACTGAAAGAATGGTAATAGGGAGTCATGAGAAGTTGGTTTTTGAAAAGAAGTTTGGGTTGAGAAACATGCACACAGCCAAATAAATAAGCATAGGCTAACAGACTCGAGTTCCAAGAGATTCAGCTAAAAATTAATTGCTCTTAGTAAACACTGTCTAAAGATGATTTAAAAAACAGTTACTATATAACTTAAATTACTAACAGTTGTTTGTATTGTGCTTTGTCACTTGATTGACAATAGTTACTACAGGGAGGATTGATTACATTTTTGTAGATCAGTAGAAGTGTTTGAATAGTTAAAAATTTTTAAGACGTTATGGAGAATAAATACACGCACACAGAGAAATTGTCATATTGAATTTAGTAGTTCCAGAAATCAAATGTATATATTATAAGCGGTAATTGTTTTGTTCAGATTTAAATATGTCAAAATCCATGTTTAACACCTTTGTTTAGCATATACCTCAAACATAGTCTGCTCTTTAATCCCCTAACATTTGGTTTATAAATAGTAAAACAAAGAATTTAGAGATTTGATTGACAAAAATCTCATTGCTTCAGTTTGCTGACTTGTAGCCCTTATTCTTTTTCTGAATAGAAAAAATTCAAAAGCTTTTGTTTTTGACTGTTCCATGCCATTTGTCTTAAGTTACCTGTGTGATTATACAGATGTTTTCACTGCTCTACCAGTCTTTCCTCTGAGTGACTCAATTATTCTGTCAGCTCTGATTAATAATCTGCCAACATGTTCAAATTTTCTACTTTAGAGAATTAGTGGCAATTTCTTGTGATGTCCATCTTCAGTGATTTGCATTATTGGCATCCATGGATGCTGAGGAAGACTGGCTTTAGTCACAGTTCCTGATATTTTAATATTTCCAAAGTACAGAAGAACTCACACTCCTATTCTGAGGAGGTAGAGTGCACACAGAATTAAGAATGAAGCTTACTCCTGGTTCTACTTAGCTAAAACCAAGCAGGCAATTTCATAACTCTCTTTCTTTCTCACTTTCCCCTTCTTTTCTCCTTTATTTCCTGTCTTCTTTTTCCTTTCCACTAAAATGCTCATTACAGTCAGACTGAGATGAGGAAAACAGAAGCTGCTTTATATATTCCAAGTAGGAAGTATTTTAATACAGGACAGTAGAGGCTTTCACAGTTATTGGGTGGGCTGGAGGTATAAAAGTCAGGGAAGACAGTGCCCCTGGTGTCTATACCAGAGAAGTAGATTCTCAAGCAAGTTCCTCACAGCTACCAGAAGAATGACTTCTCCTTCCTCTTAGTTTGCCAAGATATATGAAGATTCCTTTCACTGGCATATTTTGGCCTAGAACAATATGGGGAAAATGAATTCTGGGAAATGTAGTTTCAGCACCCACACCCCTGCAATGTAGAGGATAATATAGATGGAGATGACAATGACGTCAAGTTGGCAACACTCTGACATTTTTGCTGAGCCTCTATCAAGCCAGACAAAGATGAATGTGATGATTTCTCTCCTCAAGATGTTCATAGTCTTGTTAAGTTGACCACATGTTCGTTTTCTAAGATGGTAAATTTTGCGAGCTACTATGCCAGGACAGAGCCTCCCAGTAGAGCTCTGTTACAAAATGGATTATTAATCAACAGGGTTGGTTATATCATAGCTCATACCAAGTCCCCAGATGGTAACAGCTACTTACAGTGAAAACGTTACATACAGCAATATAGAGATACAGAGATAGAAACACTGTCTCCCAACTTAAGAGATATAATGCCACTAAATTTTCAAGGTGCTTTAAAATGTTAATATGATTATTAAATTCTCTTCAGATAATTATTTGAGGATAAATTAATTTCATATTATAATATGCCTTTTGATTGGGTAAAACCTCCCATTTATAAGTCAGGTGAAATGGTAAATGAAGATAACTTTATAAAAGTCCAGAACAGCTTCGTTCATTTTAGCATCATATATCATTACATTATAGAGAAGCTTTCAAATGGGATTTAATTTCTAGAGATTACTGAGAATTCAGTGAAATTGACAAATTTCCAGTCTTAGTCCTGTCAAGTATGGATTACTTTGCCAGAGGCATATTATATGTTGAGAGGTGGGCATCATGTGCGATGAGAAATCAGCTGTGTAAATTTAAGTCATTTCATTAAATTATATATCATCTCTCCCAGACTTAGTTTTCTCAAAGAGACCCCACTGAATCATAGGGGAGAGAGAATTCAGTAGTGGAAAGTTATCTTTAAATGTTGTGCTTGCGGCAGTAATGAATGAGCACAGCTCTACACAACTGTCCTCAGTGACTCCCATTGCTGACGTACAGGACAAGATCTTGGCCCCACGTCATGGCCCAAAGCCCAACCTCTCCTTCATATCAGCCTTCTTTTCCCAGTTCTTTTTAAAAATTTGTCTTGTCATCTCAGACCTGAGTATCTTTGTAAATGCAGTTTGTCCAAATTGAAACTTTATCATCCTCCCTTCTCCTCTCCTTTATTTACCTTGGCACCCCAAATCAACCTGATTCCTATTCATATTTTACTACTCTGAGCCCTGTCAAGTGCTCTTCTGTGTTCCCATGGGACTCAGTACTTATTTCTATTTTTCCATTACAATTTTTATTTTGATGATTTGATTGTAAGTTTTCTGCACCAGACTAAAACCCCTCAAAGACAGAGACCGTTCTTATGCAGTTTGGCATCCTTAGAGCTGGCCAGAACTCCCAAGGCACAGTAAATGCTCATTAACTGATAAATGAGTGAAAAAACAAAGTTTGGGAGTAGGCAACTTCTAATCACAATGATAAAATGAATACAACAGAACTAACTTTATATTTGTCCTCATTTAATTATTTTATAACTATAACAGTATTATAACTTTTTAAACCATAATCTTACAAAAAAGATAGGAATTAAAGCTCTTTTGTAATGTTTTGCCTAGAGCCAAGTATTCTACTGGGGCCCACTGTACAATCAGCGATGCCTATAATGATGAACTAAGCTGGCTAATATCTATGTGTATCTATCTATCTATATTTCTTCCAATTAATTCACTTTCCCTAGTTTACCTTGCAAATCCAGCTGCTAGGAGAATCTCTGATAGTTATGAGGTTAAAGGGGAAATGGTCATAATTTTTATTTAGTGTTTTCCATATAAATGCACCTCATTATCTGCTGTACCTCATTATATATGATCTATTTTATGACCATTTAGTTCTCTTTAGCAGTCCTGTTTTTATTCTGTTATGCTTGCTGTCTCAACTCTCAGCTTTATGAGTCCATTATCCCAGCTCGCTGTTGCCTGCTGTCCCACTCCCACTGCTTAGGTGGATAATGTAGCTTTGCTGTTGCCAGGCCAGCATTTCAAATAAATTCCTCACATACTGACAAGCAGCGGCATAGGGCACAGCAGCTCCATGTAATGCTTTCATATCACATCACTAGACTCTCATTAGATACTTGTGAGAGAAATTACCACTGAGGCTTCTTTAGGCACAATAGCATTAATGAAGTTAGGAAATGACTCCCACAGATGTTTGACACTCAATCAATCCTACTTAATTTAATTACACTCCTGAATGAAAGACAAAAGAGATGCTCTTGTAGTCCAACCCTTGCTTTTTATTTTCATATGCCCTTTTCTCCCCTCTGATTTACTTAATCCTTGCTGAGAAATGTCAATGTAATTAACTTGTTATAATTATTTAAGAGTGGACTTTGTTATAATACCTTGTATCATTTCCCACTTCTCTCCCCCTACCAAACTGCAAGTACATGAGAGCTCTACTATGTAAGTGGAGTGGTGGAGTGGGGAGAAATTGGCTCTTATAACCTTGACAATTCATCCACTTCTTACACCTCCATAATTAAGGATACTGATGGCACTGGTGCTTATGACTCTGTCTTAACATTTCGTTCAATAAGATATTTTCAAGGGCTTATTCTTGAAGTTAAATAGATTCTGGGAAAATTTCTTTTTACCAGTATTAAAATTGCTTATAAAGTACCAAAATTAAAATAAATGATATTATATTGTACTTTATTTGTTACAAAGTCCATTCACATATATGACCTTCTTTAAAGCTCACAATGGCTTGGTAGGATGGATATATAAATTGTCATTTTAGAGATGAAGAACTTAAGGCAAAGAATGGTTAAATGATTACATCGTCCAAGATTTTACAGCCAGTAAACAGTGATCCTAAAACTTTGACTTTCATTCATTCATTCATTCAGCTAATAAGTTTTATCATTAAATATGTGCCAAGCACTATTCCTGGCACTAAAGAAGTTGCCAGCTTTGTAGATGGCCACAGAATCATGTGGTAAAGCTATGTAACAAAGATAATGGGAGCAATCAGAGGGAACTAGCTAGGGTATGGCAGTGGTGGTGAAAGGAGAGCTGAAGGATTCTAAGGAGTCTGGAATACGTATTGAAGTAAAAGGGAATCATCAAAGAATTTTTTTTTTTTTTTCTCACAGGTAATGTAATCAATTTGAATTTTAGAAGGAGTCAATATAGTTTTAGAATGGGTGATGTCAAAATAATGCCTCCCTGGGTGAATGCTGCTGCCACCAAGGTAGGAAACAAAGGGAGAGAAACAGGAGCGTGAAGGAAGATTATTATTTTCACTTTGAGTAGTAGTTTTTTTGCCCGTGGTACATCCTGGTGGATATATCAGTGTATAGCTCAGTAGGAAGATCTAACCAGAGACACTGGTTTGGGAGCTATCACTGTAAAGATGAGGGATAGTGAACGTTCTTGTTGAGAATGTGTGGAGTGAGATCAAGCACTGGGAGCTACAATAGTGAATGGCCCCGATCACTTGAGTGTAGACGTGTCACACAGGTCATTCTTCACACTGACCCTGTACCTTTGGGGAAGTAGCAGGATATGGTGGAAAAGGCAGTAGATTGGCTTTAAAACACTGAGATCTTGTTTTTGTGCAATTAATATCTTCCCTACGAGACCTAGAGGAGGGACTCCATTCCATTCTGGTTGTTAGTTGTCTTATCTCTGGAAGTGAGGGTCAATAATAGGGTCCTCTCTGGACTTTCTCACCTCTATTATTCTGTGTGACAAAATCCCAATGACTGAAGTATTAAGATGAAAGAGAAAGACTGAAATAGAGATGAGCACAGTTAATCCTTTGCGTTTAGGTAAGAACAAACTCTTCTCTGGATGGGGAAAGCTCAAACAGACCAATTTACTCACCCATTATGCAGAGCTTCAGGTATTTTCTAAGGATAATATGTTTTAGAGCTGCTCATTATCTTTTCCCTTGATCTCATTTAACACTCCTTCCTGGACTGATCCCTCTCTTCAATTGGTCAGTGAGGTGGCCAAAACAAACAATCAACAATTGACCCTTACAAAATGATCAAATATATGTAAAAACTATACACACACATACATACATATCTATATATCTACATTTTCATTTACATTTATATCTATATCTAGATAGAGCCATTATTTATTGAGCACTTACTATATATGTCAGTATACCTATGGTGTACCTACAGTAACTCATTTATTCCTCCAAATAACCATGTAAATGAGAAATTGTTTAATCCAATTTCAAAATCAAGTTTGAAAATTTTCAAGAGTTTTCCAGAAAGCATATGGCAACATGGAATAACCAAGATAATCAAGTCTGACTTCAAAATCTGTGCTCTTAATCATTGTATTATATTGCCTTTAATATTGTGTGCATTAACAGTAATTTATTTGTGCTTTAGGATAATAAATTAAAGGAAATCTTATTACTGAGTACCTGGCTTTTATGGAAAATAACAGTAATAGAAGCAACACCCACATAACTTATCTAAGGATTTTTGACTTTTTGCTTTAAAAAGTTTATGTAGTCTTTTATATTATGTCATATTTCTTTTTTTATCTTTTACTTTGCTAAGGAGGCTGTGATTTTGATTTGAAAGTTTTCTGAGTGTTTGTTGTATATTTATACTTGTTTATAATCTTTTAAAATAGTACAGCATGGTTGATCTAACCATTTCCCTTCCTAATCTAAAGTTACTGACTGTTTCTTGTCCTATATTTTGTCTTCATGTTTGAAAATACAGAAGATTCCATAGAGAATTATTTTTGCTTAAGAGATTCCATTATAGAGGTGTAACTTGCTTTGTACAAGGAATAGTCTCTCCTAACCGCCTCATCGCCCCGGCCCCCCACAAAAAAATTTACGTGGAAACTAGTGTTGCCAGATAAAATATAGACGGCCTGGTTAATTTTGAATTTTACTTGCCCATGAAGCATGTGGAACATAGGATTTCTTTCACACTATGTAGAAGACGAGGGAGGCTCAGAACATGAATTTGGACCCTCTCTCAGCCTAACCAGACCCATTATCCATTTCTATTCTGCACAGTGATATGCTCACCCCAGAGTTTCAGATAGAGCTGCTATTTTTCAGCCTTTGACTCAAACTCTCTAATACTTTCCTTGCCCTTCCCAACCTGGGTTTTGCCTTGGAGTGGGTAAGTGGTTTTTGTTCCCACCTTTGTCTCTCCTGTTCCACTTATATTAACTTCCTCTTCTGTTCAGGAGAGAATTTGCCTTTTGCTTCCAGTAGGCTTTTCACCCTCTCCTCTTCCCGCCATCTGATGGCCAAATGGCTGCAGGAGGAGGGTGAAAGATATATGGGCTCAATACTTTAAATATAATTTCTATTATAAAGGTAAGCTGGTTCAACTCATGCGATAAAACCTATGCCAAAAGCTTTAGAGACATCATCTAATTTGAGAGCTAAATTAAAAATGAATAGATAAAGAATGCAGGCTTATGTTGAAATCTTGGCCATGCTACCTACTAGTCATATAACTTTGGGCAAATCACTTAATTCACTGTTCCTCATTTTTCTCATCTGCGAAATGGGTCTAATAATAGTATTTAACACATAGGGTTTTTGCAAAGGTTAAATGAGGTAATAGAAGTATTGTACCAAAAACTGCCTGGCACACTGTGAAAGCTCTATAAAAGTTAACTATTATTATGGTTTAATGCTAAAAAAATTTTCTTATTTATCTTTATTTTTTACCATTATTAACAGATAAGAAAGCTGAGGCTTAAAAAGTGTCCCTTATTCTAAGCTGTGTATCTAGTAAATAGTAAAACAGAGCCCATTTGCTGAATTACCATGTTATCTTGCCAAATTGAAATGGGAGTCATGAGGTAATTATTGATGGCTCTTTAACATCTCACAGCATACCCAAGATTGTTTTAGTTTGGGCAAAAGACATTATCACCTAAAAAAGGTATAAAATTTATGATATTTTTTGGTCAGATTTTTAAAATTCTCCCAATCCCTAGAGGATGGAGGTATGGGTTATATGTTTGTTCTTTTTATTACTTACTGCCTCATGGTACTCTATCATAGTCATTTGTTTACATTCTTATATTCTCTAGTAGAGTGAGCTCTTGAGGGCCAACACCACTGTCTTCCTCAACTTGGTATTCCCAGCTTCTAGCCAATGTTTATTGAATTGAATTGGAATATCTTCAAACTTACATCTTTGAAGTTGCTTTTTAAATCCCCCAATATTCTCTAACTTCAAATACGATTAGCTCTATGATATCTAAATACAACTCTCTTGCTGATTCTGTCTTCCAGCTTTCTCTGGGGCATTGTAAAGGAGACAGGAGCTGGAGGATGCATGTTTGTATAGGTTCACTGAACCCTGCAGTTGCTGTCTCAGACCTGCAGACAGACAGAGCAGGATACAAACCTGGCTCAGCCATATGCAAGATCTTTAGCCTTGGACCGGTCTTTTAACTGACCTTAATTTGTTATAGCACTTTTAATTAATTAAACAAATATTTATTGGATACTGATTATGTTTCAGGCACTGTAATGGGAGGTGGATTTGAGTATCTGTCTTATGCAGAATTGTGGGGAACTCCAAATGCTTTTTTTTGCCAGTCAGCCCCTGTTGGGAAGATAGACTAAAAAGTGGCCTTTTCCTCTGAGGAGAGGTGGACAACTTGGGATAGGGAGCTTTTGATTGATATGAGGGACCAATTAAGCCATTTATGCCACCATTAATTTCTCTAATAAACTTCTTTATTTCACTATCTCCACAGTTACATTGTAAAATAAATGTAAAGTTTAGATGGAAGATTTTGAACAATATCCTTGTCCATTCTCTTTTCAGCTTATAGAATGGAGAATGGACAAGATTTAATACAAAGATAAAAGATAGAAGGTATTGTAGTTTCCCAATGAGAATTTATATTGCTTTGGACTAAAGTGATGGCAATGGGATGGAGAGAAAAGAATGATAAAGAAATATTTAGAAAATGTAATCAAGTGTATTTGGAAATAGCTTGGATGTAGGCAGGGGTTAAGGGAAAAGGGGTTACTCTCGAGCACCTGGATGGTATGAGACCTGTTTATTAAAATAAACAACACAGAAGGAAGAGCAAGTTTACTGGGAAGTTTATAAGTTTGGTTCAAAGACGATCAATTTTTTTGTTCCTGGGATAAATGGAAGTGAAGTTGTTAAGGAAGAGGATTTGTGTTTAGATTAACTCTACAATGTTCCAAGTTGCCATAGAGCCAGTACTATTGCTTGGATAGCTTGATGAACTTGATAAAGCCTAAGAAAAACCAAGCATCCACGAGGAGGTATGGAGCCCTGTCGGTTGCTGATTTCTTTCATTGCTCTTGCTTGGGTAGAGGTCGGCTGTATTGATAGGTGTATGCCTGATTGCTCACAGTGACCACCAGACTGGAAATGGGCCTAACCAGCTGTTTTTTTCTAACTTCAAAACTCAGGACAATGGATGAAAATTTTAACTTGAATAATCCAGAATTCCAATAGCACAAGAGCCTAATCAGGAAAGAAGTAAGCCATTTTGACTTAATGGTCTTAATATTTAGGCACATAGGTTTCACACCCATGATTGTATGGCATAACTTTGTCTTATCAGTCTTCCAAAAGGGATTTCTTATCATTTTCTGCTCCCATTCCTTACCACATATATTGCAAACCTCCTGTATATAATAAAAGAACATTGTAGATGAAATACTCTGGTCTTTATGTATTTGATTAGTGTTATATATTCTGACCATTCCTAGTCTTCCTATTTGTAGGAAGTGACTAATTTGAGAAGGAAAAATGTGCAATCAAAGCTTTAAAAAATGGTGATAATTATTCTTCTTGTGTAGGAGTAAAGTACTATCTATTCTGAAAATTGAGTGAAATTACACAGTGGTGTCAGGGGACAAATCTGTCCTGTTTATAAATTGAAAGTTGATAGGTAGGCTGATAGCACCTGCATTGAATATTAATAACTAAGGCTTAGTGTCTGAGCACTGGACCATTATTGTATTATCATATTTGCTGGCAAAAGCAGGCCTACTCTTAAAAGCACATCTATGAGACTCAGGGAATTGATAAAAAGATTGGAAATAATGAGGATTCAAAAGGGGCATATAGTAGATTACAATGGCTCCAGTTCCTTATTCCTCTTTGTAACCACACCCTTTGCCTTGTGACTCTGAAGTTTCTTCTCGCCCTTAGGCGACTTTGGTGAATGGTGTCTTAGCAGTGTGACCTAATAGAAGACTTGAAAAGTATTCGCTCAACAGTGCTTGCTCTACTCTGCCTTCACCATTAGAACATGTCTTGGGCAGTCCTATAGTCCTGGGAGGATGAGAAACAGATAAAATCAGGGCCAAATGACTCCTGACAAGCCCAGCCCGGAGTAGCCAACCCTCTATTGATCCTTAGATCCATGAAAACAAATGATTGCTCTTTTCAGCCGCTGAGTTTTTGTGTGGTTTATGTGGCAATTATGTGACTCTAGCTAATTAAAATGAGGAATTACAGATTCAACAAGAAGACCCTAGCTAATGTTAGTAACCAGTAACTTGGAGGAAGAGAGTGTGGGGGGAGAGAGAGATTGAGAGAAAGAGAGAGACAGAGACAGAGACGTGGGGTGGGGAGAAAGAGAGAGAGAGAGAGAGAGAGAGAGAGAGAAAGGGAGAGATTGATACTGGATCAATACGTAATTTGGTATAAGAGAATACAATTTGAGGTTCAAGTGTAAACACTGAGAAAAGTTAAAGGCTTGGCTTAGCACAGGAGAAATGGAAACACATATACATCTAAAAAAAAAGATTCAAGAGGATTTGAGGTCAAAGAAGATAACCAATTACCAATTTGTGAATGGCCTAGATATCAGGAGTCATCGAAAGAGAATTCTTTCCTTCCTAAGATGAATCTTCTTTCCTATCTTTGCCCTCTCTCTCACTTCAGCTCCTGAGATAGTCGTTTTCTCAGGGTAATTTAGCCTCCCACCTAGGGCAATTTAGGTCTGGCAATATCTGGAGACATTTTTGATTGTCATGATTGTCATGATCAGCGCTACTGGCTTCTAGTAGGTGGAGGTCAGCAGTGCTGCTAAATATCCTATAATACACAGGATAGTCCCCAACAACAACGAATAATCCAGTCCAAAATGTCAATAGTGCCAAGGTTGAGAAATTTTGCTGTAACATAACTGATGTGGCCTAACCAAGAAAGAAGACTGAGCAGAATTCTGACAGAATTTGTTTTTGAGGACTTTCCATGCACCAGACCTTCTTCTTGGTGCTAGGGGTACAAATACGAAAAAATTACTGTTCTTGTTTTTATGGAACATATAGAGAACACAGTGGGAGAAAAAGAGAGAAATAAAGAAATATGCAATTACAAACTGCTGTAACGGAAAATATCTGGGGGCTTATAAAAGGAATTTGATTTTGTCAAGGGAGACTAGAGAAGATTTTATCAATAGGTAGTATTTTAAGTGGTACCTGAAGGATGAATTGGCATTAACTAGGTAAAAAAAAGGTTGAGGAACCACTTAGGTAGAGGAAACAGCATGTGTAAAAGCACGGTAGTTAAAGGGGTCACTGTGCATTCAGGGAACTGAAGGCAAATTAGTGCGTTAAAGTACCTAAAACAAGGGCAGGATGGCCTATGGTGTGATGGAAGAGCGGACAGGTGTCAGACTATGCAGAATTTTGTAGACCTTTTTGAAGCTTTTGATCCTTGTTCCAAGAGTAGTAATGACCCACTCACTGAAGGATTTAAAGGACCGATGTGGTTAGATTTGTATTTAAGAAAGATGGCTCTGATTACCCAGTAGATAAAGGTTTGGGATAGTGGGAAGAGAAATAATCAGGTAAGGAAAGATTGCTCCTTTTTAGAAATGGCTGGGAGCGCATCACTGTTATGTCACTTACAGATGAGAGAATTCATTTAAAGTGACTGAAAGGAAACTGGAAACTGGGGATAGGGCTGATGTACAGGCAACGTGAGCCAGAGCACCCCTGTGACAGTGAGCACTGGGCAGGGAGGGCCCTGATTGCTGCAGGTAAACAAAGCTGGCAAAGCCCCTCTTCCCCACAGAGGTGAGTGGAGAAGCTCTAACTAGTGCTCATTCCCTCCGACCTGCAGGTAGCGGCTTGCTAAGTAAGGCAAGTGAGTTGCCCCAAGCAACCTAGCTGTCCTGACCAACGTCACATTAGAGAGCAGTAGAGATGTCATCTTACCCAACATCTTTTCTCATCACCTTTCTTTTTTGTTAGGGGCTTCATGCTCCCCTATCCCTTTTCCTCCATTTCCTTAGGTAACACATTTTCTATCCAGTCCCCAGGTCAATTTATTTAAACTGATATTAAATTAGATATTAAGAACCTACTATGTGCCTACTATGTGCCAATCCATGTTCAGTATCTGTTTCACTAGCAGCAGGATTTGGGTAAATTTATTTACTGATTCTTAGCCTGAATTTCCTCATCTGTAATATGGGGATAATAATACTACTACCTTATAGAGTCGTTGTAAGAATTAAATTAATTTATACATGTAAAAACAGTGCCTGGTGAATATACTTATAATTACTCATTGAGCACTAAAGATAGAAAGATGAATATAAGTGATGCCTGCACTCAGTGAATGTACAGCCTCGTAGAGGAGACAGAGAGTAAACATATAATTTCAATAGTGTGATTGATATGATGATAGATATAGATATAGCTTGCTATGGAAGTGCAGAAGAAATACATTTTCCATAGGGGTCTCTATCTCCAGCCAAGATCATTCTGTGGAGCTCCTGCCCTGTACATCAGTCTGCTTAGTAGCTCTCACCCTGGTGGTCAAAGAAAACTCAGGCACTACTGTTTATCCTGATACCTGAGGGTGAAATTTGCCTATTATTCTAGTGCCTCAGCCTCATTGCTGCCCAATCACCAAGTCTGGCAGGTTCTACCTCCCTATTATCTCTCACAGCCAGCTGCTTTTCTCCATCCTCACTGCCATAAACTTTGTTAGTAACAACTTCATCTTCTGCTATTGGTCTTTCTTCCTCCAGTATTGCTCCTTCTACCTTGTTGTCTACTCTACAGCCTGAGGGATCTTTCTAGAGCACAGAGCTGATAGTATTATTCCCTTAATGAAAACTCTTAAATGGCTCTTGATTGCTTTAGGATGAGGTCCAGGCTTCAGAGGCAGCACAGGACACTCTTTAAGCATGTGGCTTCTCAATCTCACCTCTTGTTGCTACTCTTTTCAAGAAACTCTTCCTGCATTTTGAACAGCATATTCTGTGAACATGGTTACGCTCTGCCTCTCTTACCTCTGGGCCCTTGCAAATGTTTCCCTGTTCTTTTTCTTCCTGCTTTGACAGGAACTTAGTAGTGACTTCATAACTGAAGACATGAAAATCAGGGGAAAAAGGCAAAATGCCATAACTCACAGCATTCTCATTTCTAAAGAATATACACAAGAAACCATTTTCCTCCTCATGCTTTTCCTACCATATACTCTTCCTTTTGATGTGAATGTGGGGATTCAATCCCCTGAAGTAATAACATTTAAAGTTTACAGCTGATAATAAATTTTAAAGTAATTATGGAAGAGCTATAAAAATACAGAATTTGTTTATTAGATTCTTTTAAGTTATAGAAAAAATATGAGACATGCTTCAAATCTGTATTTTTATTTTGAAAATATCATACTAATAAATCTTAATGTTACTCTATTAAGGGTTTTTGTAAAATTCCAATTACCACAATTCTCTTTGAAGGAACAGAGTATGTAAATGCCAGGTTTTCCTTATTAACCCATGCTTTGAGTATCTCAAATACAGTACCCTTGGTTCCATTACCTAGGATAATTGATGTTTGTTCTATCACAGTTTTCTTTCACACTGGATTATTAACTGTCTCTGTGACATGCATATATGACTTCAACTGATTTTTTTTTGCTTATCTCTCAGAGGCTAGAAGAATGATTATTAGTTATTTTGGTTTTCTAAATTTCAAAGTGAAACTTTTTTCAAAGCAGATCTACTTTGGAGAATATCTTAGCTAATAATCTTTATAGCTATTAATTTATCAAGAATAGTTATGCCAAGAAATTTGACCTTTATTTTTTGGACTTAAGCCAATAATTCGATTAGATTTATTAAATAAGGACCTTTGACAAAACAATATTAAATCACACTACTACTTAAAATTTTGATGGAGTGCTTAATTGAAAAAAAAAAAAAATTAAAGCACCTGAAAATAAATGCTAAAACTCCTCTATGGGTCAGAAATCTAGTTAATGAGAATTAGAGTCCTTTCTCTAAAGGACAGTTATCCTTAAGTAGCTTAGCTAAGTAATGATCATGGGAATAATACACTGGTCTATAAATAGGAGTTAATTGCATTTTCTCACCTTCAACCAAGCAGATATACATATAAAATCCACCACTGTACTTTTTCCAATGTTCAAGTTTCAAGTATATCGATTAAAAATTCCATGTGACTTATGTTTGGATGTGATCATTGATGACTAGTGTGATGTTTATATTGTCATGCAATTATTTCTAATAGTTTCTACTATTGTTTTTTGGGACATAATTATACATCTAACAAAAGTTCATAAATCTAACAAAATTTCAGTATATCATAGAAGTTATATTTTAATATTAATGTGACCAGGTGACTGAGGGAAAATATACCTATGATAGTACTGTCTAATTGCTCTGGGAGAAGAAGTATCTGGGCCAAAAGACGGGGGAGAGTTCTGATCTGAAATAGGTGTGTGTGGAGAGTAGGAAAATGGTGGGCCTTATCAGTGGATTTTATTTAGTTTCCTCCTGAAATAGGGCACAAGTGATTAGTAGGGGTAATAATATTTTCCCCTAAGACCATTCTCTCTCATCTACGTGAGTAATTTGTGTTCTAACTACCTGACCTAGACCCCTTTACTTAATGAAACACTGTTCCTGGCCTTATGTTAATAGTGTATTTGCCCCATCTTGCTTAGGATTACATTACCAAGCTCATATACTTTAGCTGACAACACATGCCATTATGCCCACTTAGCTTTTCTTTGCCTCAGATTTCTCTCCAGTTTTCATAGAGGTATAGGGAAATTTTAGTTTTCCCTGACACAATAAAAAGAAATGAAGAAAGGGAGGTATTGCAGGAAATGGAGTTTGCCTTCACCCTCCACTATGCTCCTAGCTGCATCTAACCACTCTTTCATTTATGTTTACCATTATGACTTTAATCTGTTTCAATTATAATCATACCGATTACTGTATTTTACTAATATTTAAAAGCCCAGTGGTTGGCAGTAGCACTCGGATTATATTAGATACTCAGTAAAACCTTTGATTGAATAACCAAGGTATCTCTGGCACTAGAAATATTATTGGCATTCAATAAATACTTTTTAAAAATAATAATAAAAATAACAACAGCTAGTATTTTTTTCAGCACTTGCTCTGTGACAGGCATTGTACTAAACATTAAAATGAATTTCTCATTTAAATCTCATTAACAAGCCTCTGTGTTGTCTAACATTATTCCCTTATTGCAGATCAGGAAACAAGCATGGAGAGGTAAAGAAACTTCTCCCCTGTAACATACATCTTGTCAGTGGTTGGAATTGGAGCTCCAGTGGTTATGTGCTTAATCTCTATACCAGATAAATGGAGATGGATGTAAATAATTGTAATACTATGATTAATTATAATAATAGATCTATGTACTTGGCCCAATTGTGGCACAAAAGATAAATGATCAGATTTACTCGAACAGTCATGGAAGGATTCCCAGAAAGGGTGAAAAATATTGGAGAGCATGCACCATGGTCAGAACACTTGGCCTAGTTCTCTTTTCAGTGTTGCCACCAAGTTTTAGTAAATTAGGCTGACCTCATGCAAAACATTGCTAAACATACTTGTTTCTGTTTCCTTATCTAAAAAAGAGAGGTTAGATTAGATGACATCTCATCTTAAATGAGTTTTTTCACTGGAGTGTGCAGCTTATACTCAATGTAGACTCAATAAACGTCTACTGAATTGAATTACTTTGAAATAGAGGGAATGCATTCAGTGGATGGTGTTGCTGCAGTTAAAACCATCATCTGTCTAGACTATTATTCTTTCATTATCTTACATAGCTATTATACGTTAGTGGAATTTGCCTGAGTTAAAATAACTTAATAGGCCCAAGATGGAGCTGCTTCCACCTAGGGTGCTACATCAGTAAATAGAAACTCAGATAACTTTTGTGTCCCTGTAAACGCTCTGCTTGACCAGAAATGCAGTATATCCAGCCACCCAGTTCCCAATTTCCAAGACAGTTTGGCTCTATACTGATTTGCTTGTTCCTTTTTACCACTATGTAGCCTCTACCAATCAGGTATTTTCTATTTTTCTCTTTCTTGTTCTTTATTCTTTATTTTATAAAAGATTCTTGCCTTCCAACCAATTTTGCAGTTCTCTGAATGGAGACTATTCATTTTATGAAGTGTTAAATAAAGTTTGCTTGTATCATTAAATTGTTTTCATTAATTGATTTTTAACAGTTTTTGGTGAAGAAGAATGAGGTCTGAAGCTGACTGCTAACAGTCTGCAGGATGAAGAGATGCACAGTTCAGGTGTCTGCTGAAGGTTTGAATTCACTATTTCTCTCATCGTTACCAAGCACTGTGGGTAAGTCACTCTTGGATTTGAGCTTTGTTTCCTTATGTGAAGCTCTTTGATCCAAACCAACTTCATTAAAAAATAAAAAAATAAAATATATATATATAGTATAAAATTAAGCAATTATATTAAATATATTCTCAGAAATATAGAAATTAACCCCAATGTTTTTCAGTTCATGTGATCTAGGATAAAAATTAAATATAATATTTTTATTCTACCTAGTTTTGCTAACAGTCGCATAAGCTCATGTTATCTCTGTTATAGAACTTGTCAGCAAGAAAGATAAGCTGATGGTTAGCTGTTTAATGTCTCAAACGTTTTTTCATGAATAATATAATCATAATTGTTAAGAACAAGTAAATTAAGTAGATATAAGATTAAATTTATAAATGAACTTTCAACAATAATTATGCTTTATGGTATTTCTACTTAGAGACAGTTTCTAAAATCTTTTTGTTAACTTGAAACCTTAAAGTTATACTGAGATAAGTTAAATGATAGATATTTATTGAATATTTAGATCATTCTGAATAAGAAAATACTGAAATATTTATTACCCAACTTAAGTTTAGCCATTTTGACTTCCTTTTACAAAGAAACTGAAGATATGTGAATCTGTTAGTAAACATATTTTGTGCAACATTAAAAAATTTATTATGAGGAAGAATGTACTTCTAGAATTTATAAATTGTATTTATAAGTTTGCCAATCCACAGAATACTAGTGTAACAGTCCAAAATTTCTTACGTCCTTGTTTCCAGTAGGAATTAAGGATTCTAAGTGTTAAGAATCTAATTAATATATATAACCAAAACTGCTAGAAATAATAAGGAAAACATCTCTCTGCAAGAAAAGTAAAATGTATTTTTGGTAAGAAAAGGTATGAGGTATGGAGATGTGCTTTTGTTAATGGAAAAAAGAGTAATTTTATCCTAAAGTAAAGCAACTGATTATTCCAGAATGAGAAAGATTTAAAAAAGATAGGACAAAATCTGAATAGATATAAAATAGTCACAGAAAGTTTGCAAAAAGGAATTTCTTGGGAAAGGAATTTTATATGTGGTCAAGCTGGCTAAGATTTGAATGGATTCCTTTAAGGTTTTTTAAAGAAAAGTTTTAACATCAAAAGTATTCTGGTGCAAAATTAGAATTTGTTTTTCTATGTTAAAAGGACAAAGTTTTCTTAAACTCTTGGTCTGTTCTTGATAAGAGATTGTGAAATATTTTTTTTAACCTTTTGGGTAATCTACCGGTAAAGATTTTGTGTCTTTTTTCAAAATAATTTACTGTACTTCACATCATTATCAGGTTTTTGATTACTTTAGAAACCTAGTCTTCTTAGTATTAAAAGAGCTAAATTTTTTGTTCACAATTATGTAACATTCTGGATTTTCCTTTGAAAACTGTTGTTATTTTGGTTAAATACATAAGTAATATTTCATAATGATCTGTGATCCTGTTTAATTAAATGTCCAAACCTTTTGACATTTTCCCAAAATCAAATTCTAAAGGGAGTCTTTATGACTTCAAACTAACTTTGAGATGTTTTTCACGGATCCCTGGAAAATCTCAAAGGATCTCTCTCTAGCCTGGTAAGATATTAAAATAATTAGGTCTATTTGATATGTTAAATTACATGGGAAGCATTATCAAATAAGAAGTGATGCTAAACCTCGTTCGGTTGTATTTGTATGAATACATGTTATTAAAATCAGTGTTCCAGAAATTGTGTGAAATTCCTAAAAGTCTGATATGTCCTGGTATAACGTTATCAATCATATTTCCAATTATTATAATGAAATGTTGTATGTCACAGAAATAACCAAATTTTCTTGTCAATTCCATTATGCTGAACTCTCATCAGATCTTTACCTTGGACATTTTTAAGTCTTTCATCATTTACATACGATTAGTGTTTTATCCTGATGCTTTTGCAAAAGTGAGATTCATGGATAGGACCCTACCAACTACTCTTGACCACTGAACACCACTGTGAAATTACAAGTTTTCAAAACTTGGGTGTATATTTCATAATGAAGAAGACTCCCCCTGACATCTGGTCCTATGTAAATGCTAGAGACCTCAAAATCAAACTGGCTAGGAAGAGAAGTAGACAACATCAGGGCAGGCTGCTTTCTCCCAAGACACCAGGAACATTTTTTTCCATTCTTTCTTCCTAATCTGACCATGCTTTTCTGAATTCTTTTTTTAATTAAATTTATTGGAGGTGACACTAGTTAATAAAATGTTATAGGTTTCAAGTGTACAGTTCAATAATACATATAATCATTTGTATATTGCATTGGATACTCACCACCCAACATTATATTTCCTTCTGTCACCTTATATTTGACCCTCTTTATCCTATGAAGGTCTTCTTTTGTTCACTTTTTTTCCTCTTTACTTGACCTGAAAAGATAATGTTATTGTCTACATATCTCAGGCCATTGCAAAGGAAGGTAATCAACCTCCAACGAACATGTTAACTTTTCCATGATACTGGTGATCCCATAGTTTTTTCTTCTCATTACAAACTTTGCCTTGATTTCCAATACCTCAGGTTTTCTGAAACTTGCTTGCTGGATAAACACTTCTGGAGAATTAGAAGTACAGATACATTAAATACATAGAGAGGCCAACTGGTTTAAAGAAATATCCACCTCTTTGGGATCATTTCTTGAATTACTTGTTTCTATCTGGATCATGGGAGACTCTGGCTCAGGAGAGCTTTCAAACCATGGGTGTTGTTTGTTGCTAATAGTTATTGTTTCCTTAACACATTGCGTTCTCTCAAAAGTTTTAATGCATCTGGGCAGCCATTGACCAGCCAATAGATAGTCCCTCTCTGACTGGAGCGACAAGGATGTAACCAGCTCCAAGAATAGGAGCCTGACATTGTTTCTTACGGATACTACACTGAGACCAAAAGAGGCAGTGGTAACTGAGAGTCGCACTAAGACTGATATTTTCGATTGAACCTCTTTAATGGTCAAGAGGATGATCAAAAGGGGGAAACGTATTGAAATAACTTGGTAGGCCCAAGATGGAACTGCTCTTGCCTGGGGTGCCATGTCAGCAAACTGAAACGTAGATAACCAGTATCCCTATAAATGCTCTGTTTGATCAGAAATACAGTATATCCAGTCAGTCAGTCCCTAGACACAAAACCAGCTCTTTTTGGCTCTATACTTAAATTCCTTGTTCCTCTCATCCTAGACAAGGTTGACCATGTGGCCCCACCTGATCAAATATATTTTTATTTTTCTCTTCTTGTTCTTTATTCTTTATCCCATAAAAGCTTTCTGCCTTATGCTCCATCTTGCAGCTGTCTGAAAGGAGACTGTCTACTTCACAAAATGTTAAATAAACTTTGTTTCTATCACTTAAATTGTCTTCGTTAATAATTTTTTTAGCACCTGCAATATTTCCCCTTTTGAAATGAGCAAATACATAAACAGCATGGTTTATTGTTGCTGAATTCCAAATTTGCCTATTTGAGATTTATTATTTTTCTGCCATTGCTTTTTGTACTGGGGATTTGATGTGATTCTAATCTATCGCTTCTTTACTTGGTAAACTCACAAGGGTTTCTAAAAATGCTGACTAAACCTCATATCATTGACGCGTGTTAGTCATAGGAAAGAAAAAACTCTGAAATACTGATTCAATGTCAGGAAGTAAAATTTTAGATGGGCATAATCCATCCTCTTACCTATGGGAAATGAGATCAGTCTTCCCTCTCTATCATCTTGGAGAGAGGAAATATTATCATTTTAAAACTACTTTTATGGAAGAGCCATATCTTTATTTAGATACCAGTAGAGAAAATCATATCTGAGATACATTTGATGATGATATATAATTTTCAAAGGGAATTATGTTGGAGGTGTGTGTGTGGAGATATAATAGATTTTTGGTGTTATTTATTTTCTCTCTTTTCTGTTTTGAATTTTTTTTTGTTTTGAACTTTAATGACTTTTGTTCTTTATTATTTTCTTCCTTTTTTATGCTTTGGGCTTAATTTACCCTTCTTTTTTCTATCTTCTTAAAGCGGAAGCTTAACTTATTAATTTAAAAGCCCAGCCTTTTAATATAAGCATTTAATGCTATAAATATCCCTCTAAGCCATTTTTAGCTATATGCCATACATTTGTATATGTCTTGTTTTTATTTTTATTCAATTTAAAATATTGTCTAATTTGTCTATGACCTCTGAGTTATTTAGTAGTGTATTGCTTAATTTGACAAATATCTGGATATTTTCCAAATATTTTTCTGTCACTGATTACTAGTTCAATTATGCTATGGTCAGAGAATATGCTTTGTGTTATTTTAATTTTTATATTTCGTTGTGAATTATTTTATTGTGCAGGGTATGGTCTGAGTTAATGCTCTGGTTTTCCAATTGGGAAGGAATATGGTGAGCCCAAAAGACTCCTTTTATGTCTATAGTCTAAAACAGACTAAAAGCAGGCCTCTGTGTTTCCCTTCTTTTGTGCTGTTCAATATGGTTGTCATTAGCCACAGGTGGCTTTTTAATTTTTTTAAAATTAAATAAAATTAAAATTTTTAAAAATTAATTTTTAAAAATTAGATAAAATTAAATTTTTTAATTTAATTTTTTAAAATAAATAAATTTAAAATTCAGTTTTTCAGTCACACTAGCCACATTTAAAATGTTTAATAGCCATATATATCTAGTGACTACTGTACTGGCATTTCCATCATCACAGAATGTGCAGCATTGTTCCAGAGTCACATCCTGACCTTGGCCTTTAAGATCTCACCACTCTGCTAACAAGATGAGGCATGGAGAGACCAATCTGAAGAGAAGAAGAGTAGGGAAATGAGCTTCCTTTACATGAGGCTTAACTTGCCCACCCCAAGACTTCTGGTAAGGGTTTTTATTATGAAGGAGGCAGCCGTAAGCCTGTTTTGAGGAGAGACATTCTAAAGAAGGAGCTATATGGCAAAATAAAACATTCCATTTGGAAGAACAAAGATTTTACTCTCTTTGTATCACCGACAATATGGTGGCTAAACAGTGTCTTACTCAGCTTCTGGTATGGGGGAAGATGGTGTTTGAGGTGATGCTGGTGTGGTTTGAGCTTCTGAGGATGCAACTTGGGTGATGTTGCAGTAGTTGAGAGTTCAGGTGGGAAAGGTTTAATACTTTTATTCTTAATATATGTTGTGTGCTTATTTAATGTTTGTCTTTCCCTAGACTGAAAACTCTGTCATAGTACAGAATGTCTCATTGACACTTACATTTCATCCTCAGGACCTAGCAAAATGCCTGGCCTTCAGTAGACACTCTAAATATTTGTGAAAGAATGAATAAATCTTACTTCAGGAGAAGTTTAATATTATATGGTATTTTGATGCTATATTAACCTGAATTCAATTAACAGAATTTGTCCTGTTAAATAAGTAACATTAGCTCTTATAATTCTTTAATACATGCTGCTCTCTAATTTTTTATTTCCTAAATGTACGGATCTCAGAATTATGTGTGGATTTTAAAACTCGTCTGGAAGCTCTTAACTGGGGCTGTACTGAGCCCTAGGTAGTTCATGCTTGGGCTTCAGGGACCCATGTATATGTGCATGTGAACATTTTTCTGTGAAATTAAGTCTTAGATTTCATTAAATATTTAAGAGTTCACCAACTACCCTTCTTCCAAATGTTACAACAATTAGATCAGCCAGTGCTGGGCATATTTGAAATGTTATTTTTCAGTTTTGCAGCATGGTACAGAGTAAAGAATATTTAATTGGAATCTAGGAAACCTGAGTTCTATTGTCTTGTTAAAGTTTCCGGTCTGATTAAGCCCCGATATTATCATATGTAAAATGAAAACATTAAAGATGAAAAAAGATGACCTTTCTGGGCCTTTGTAAGCTGGATGTTTTTATGTTGTACAACCTGAGTAACTGGTTTCTCAATAAACTTGTGAAAACTTGTGTTTGTTAATTAAAAGAAAATCTCCACTAAGTGAAGTTCAATTGCACATACCCATCAACTTGAAGAGATGCTTATCTCTGACTTCCTTGTTTTGCCATAGTCAATTTGAGTCCTCAATCTTATTTTCATGGTACTGAACTTCGTGTAGAGCAGTGGTACTCAAATTGTGGTTCAGTGACCCTTGAGGTCCCAAAGATCCCTGCAGAGAATTTGTGAGGTCAAAACTATCTTAATAATACTATGATCTTATTGGCCTATTTAAAAAAAAAAATTTTAAATATAATTTTAAGGTGTATATTATAATTTGGCATCTATATATTCTATTGTGTGAGTACCACCCAGAGTCCAATTTCCTTCAGCTACCATATATTTGATCCCTTTTACCCACTTCACCCTCCCCACGACCTTATATTTGACCCCCCCTTTACCCTGTCTACCTCTTCCCTCCTCTCCCAGCCCCCTACCCTCTGGTAACCACTAGTCTATTGTCCATGTCCATGAGTCTCTGTTTGTCCTGTTCATTTGTTGCTTTTAGGTTTATATCCCACATATAAGTGATATTGTGTGATTTTCAACTTTTTCAGTCTTATTTTGCTTAGCATGATTATCTCGAGTTCCATCCATGTTGTTGTAAATGGCAGTATTTCATCTCTTTTTATGACTGAGTAATATTCCATTATATATATGTACCACAGCTTTTTTAGCCAATCTATCGTAGGATGCTTTCTATTTTCACTCTCATTCTCTGATGAGTATACAGTAGAGTTTGATATCACTCCAGATGCAATGCAGAAGCAGATATTAAGGATCCAACTATCTTTTATTAAGAAATTTTCAAAACTGTAAACCAATGCTACTCTTCTATTTTTAGAGGGGGAAATCTAGTTATTTTTCATAAAATATGTAATTTATATTGATATACAATGGGTTTATTATAGTTTTTAAGAGTATAAAAAATCCTGAACGAAGAGATGATGTGAAGAAACTACAGTCAGGTAAGAGCAATAGTTCCACTCCAGGCTTTTATGTTACTCTTGCTGTCATTTAGAAGAGAAAAAATGTGGCCATTATTGCCCTTGGTTTCAAGGTCAGTAAGGTGCCATAGCTTAGCAGAGGAAGGTTCCAGGTAGAGAACTTGCTGGTAACTCACCTTATCATTTTTCAGCATGTAATTTCCACACTCCTAACTCTCTCTTCTTTCAGAGATGATGAGTAGGTTCAGATTAAAAACTGACTTGATGGAAGTCAGATGATCAGGTAGCTGACCCATAGCTTATATGCTACCATGAATAAGTGTAAGGTACCACCTTTTGGGAATACTTATCAGCCCAAAAGAATTTACACCATGGACTTCTACTGCAGAATAGTGTACCCCACCCCAGCCAACTGCCACCTTCCCTGAAATAGCAGCTTATCTCCTGAGATAGTTTCTCTGAACAGGAAATATACCTGGCCTTTTCCACAAATGTTTTATTGAGGAATATTTGAACCATTATTTTAGGTAATAATTTAAAAATGAATAAAAGGTCCTGGAGGCTTTCCTGCTAGGCCAGCCCCATCTATGAGCCATTATTTTCAGATTCTGAGTGCTAGCAATACCCAAGTGCTTGTTGGAAGCAACATTTCTATTATTGTTAATGATGAAAATGTTTGGCTAGGGAATATATTCATTTTCTTCTTTGTCATTTGTAATTGATTACTCATGGTAACACTAAGTGGAAAGTATATTTTTATGATAGTTGTGCTTCAGAAAGAGGGCAGAAATCCTGAGTTATTGGTTATTAAGTTTTGCCTATCTATAACCTGCCTATTTTGAAGGCAACTGTGAAAGTAGAAGGTATTTTAAAAAACATCATTTAGTTTCTCTGTCAAATTATTTTTGCTGTACCTTAAAATAAATGAAAGAAAAATCTGGCCAAAATGTGTTACTACTAGGTATTGGAAACTCAAAGCTGCAATATGCTAGATATATGTATATATACATGTATATGTATAATATAGCATACTGACCATGAGTTTGAAAATTACACATTTTAGATCGTATTGTTTTCTTTTGGCACTCTGCTTGAGGAAAGTACAGAAACTTACAATGGCTTTTTTTCTGTATTTTTTGAGAAAATAAAAAAGGGAAGATTTGAAAAGTTAATGTATCTCTGTTGCCTTATTGATTTGACATCTCAAGCTCTTGAACTCAAAAGTTCAATTAGAAAATTTTTTATTTGTAGAAAAAGGATGAGCACCAGCACACATGAATCTTACAGAGCACAGGAAAGACTTAAAGTCTAAAAATAACAAGACAAAAAAAAAGAAACAAAAACAAAACAAATCTAAGAGGTACAATCTGGCAACATATTACCTAGTGATAAAAATGTCAAGTGGTTTTTTTTTTTTGAGTAGAAGATAAAGGAAATGGAGGTGTATAATATAACCTTCAGGACATTATTATTAAAATTGGTTACAGAATCTCTGGAGACTTGTGTTATGAAAGCTGATAACGATAAACTTTACAAATTTAGTGTTAAATTAGTTTGGTGAAAGTTGACTTTAGTTGAAATGAGATTGAAATGCTGGCAGACACCTTGATAATAGTCTGTTAGGGGTAGAATGATTATTTCAATATGCTTTCAAAAGCAAAACCAAAGCATTGCTATATTGAAAGAAAACCTAGGAGAAGAAATATTATAGACATTTGAGTGCTATCTTGATTAGTCATATTGCTGGTTTTGGAAAATCAGTCCTATTTTTCTAAGGTCTTTGCTTTTAACTCGTGTGTGTGTGTGTGTGTGTGTGTGTGTGTGTGTGTGTGTGTGATTATTTATGGTAATACTATTAGCAAACTTGTAATTTGACAGTGATTGACCAGTTATTACTAAAATCCGATTATAGGCCTTTATAGCAAACATAATCCCCTGTTAGAAACCAGTTCAAAGTGAAATAGCAAATAAAATCAATATTCGTGTAATTAATAGAGGTACTTTTGTTGTCTTCTATTAGAACTATAATTCTGAGAAGAGTTAACAATATGTTACTTAATTCAATGATGAATAAGTAAGACTAAAAAATATTCTACGACTTTAAAGCAGTTTATAAAAAGTTGGAGAAAAAATTGGAAGGATTCTAAAACAAGATTTTTTTGACTGTACAATCATAGATGATCTTAGGAAAGAAGTTGACAAAATATTGAAAGAGTTCAATGTGTCTATAATAGTCAGCTCTTTGAGCTCAGACATAAAAGATCCTGTACAAAAGAGTCATGTGCCGTGAACAAACACAAAAGAGTGGCACATATCTAAAGATAAGGGTTGGGAAGGCTAAAGTCCAGAAAAACTTTGTGAGAAATGTTAACAACTACCAAATTCCTGAAAGCTATCTTTGGAGCAAGGTGAAAAACAAGAAAGAGATAGATTCAAACTCACAGAAAATAATATAATGTCGAGAGATGGCCCAGAGAAAGCAACATTATCCAATTCCTTCTTTGCCTCTATATTCTCTTTCAGGGACTAAATTTTATTTTGCATCAGTGTAATGAGCATAGTCAGAGTTATTTCAGAGGTCAAGTGAAAACATTTATAGAATCTAACCTATAAAATTACTATGAAAATATTAATTGCTATGCATATTATTATTAACTAAACTAGTTTACCTAAGGATGTTCACGTTAATGCTTACTTAGACACTCATATAGAATTCTTTATTAATTAAAGAGTATCACAAACATCATGCCATTCATTTCATCAATCAGCATGTCCTTTAGCTTTCTCTGAAACATATCCACGTTCTGCCTACTTTGAACTGTTTCTTTGTTATTACTTCTTGATATGCCCATTGCAATCACCCTAGTCCGAACTACTATTCTCTTTCACTTGAGCAATCCCCATAGCTTAATTTTTTTACCCTTGCTCATTACCTCTACGACTTGATCCCCCCACCCCTAACCTCACCCTCATTATTTTCCACACAGCAACCAAGATGCTAATTCTAAAACATAAATCAGATCATGTCACCTTCTCCATTCAAAAACTCCAGTGGGTCATAGAGACTTACATATAGGGGAAAAATGGTTGCCAGTCACCATGTTCTTTTCTTCTCTAGTATTCCCTTGGCTAGTCCTTCACACTGTTGCCTCTCGGAAGTTTCCTTTAACTTATGTATCATTTGCTTTACTGCTTCTTTAACAGTATTGATGCCAATGGCACACTTTGCTGAATTTCGATCTTCTTATTTCATCTTGCTACAAGAGTAGATAAATTCCAGTATGGTCTTCTTCAGACACAAACTGCATGCACTAAACAACAACTATCATGATATATCACTGCCAATCTGGTTTTGTAGTTTCAGGTATGCTTATGGTTAATATTACCATAGTAATGATATTATATAACTAGTTTGATGAAAAAGCCCAATTCTGCAATATGAGCAAAGCAAGAATTTATTTTTTTTGTCTCTCACTGCTCTCTTAAAGTTTTTTTCTGGATGAAAACTTGGTCATGATCCATGACTTTTCTTATGTGTCTAATATACAGTTTTACACTCTTTAAGCTGCACTCACTTCAGAAATTAGAATGTCCTGCCCTCGATAATAATCAAAAGTCTGAACTTGCTTAAAGTCAAGTCTTTTGCACTTCCCCAGCCAGACCCATAGGCAGGTCATCTGTAGTAGGTGAGTAAGGCAACCCTTCTCTCTTTTTCTCCTTTTACCTCAGCTGAGTAAAAGGAGTTTCAGTTCCCTCCGGGATGGGTGCATGAAGAGAGAGGAGGAAAAAAGAGGGTGTGGTGGTTTCAAAACATGGCCACAAATTATTGACCATTCTTCCCATTCAGAGGTTAGGTATAGATACGATACCTTAGGATCTTAGTAGGTTTGTGACTTTCTTGATCAAGAGAGTGCAGCAGAAGTGGTCTTTGAAATACCTCCAGTCATTTGAGTCTTCCCAGCTGAGGGCCCAGATAACGTGGAACAGAAATCAGCCATTCCCACTGTGTTCTGTTAGGCTTCCTGACCCACAGAATCCATGAGCATAATAAAGTTGTGTTATGTCACTAATTTTGAAATGACTTCTTGCATAGAAATAGATAATGAGAATAGAGGGCAGGAATTTTCTTACTTGTACTTGTTACTTAAAATATAACTTTTATGGACTTTGAGCCTGGTCTACATTTAGATTTGACTCTTTCCTTCAAGTCATATTTTTCGAGACTCTCTTTAGATCCTTTCTAGTGGCAACTCCTAAGATGTGAGAAGAGGGTGGGACTCACAACACAGTCATTCCTAAAGAAGTCTCCCTCACTGAAGCCTCTTTCTCTTGCCCCTTTTCCTGGAGTGAGTGCAGGGCTCATGAGTGAATGACATAAGAATCAAGAAACAGGGTCTGAACATCTTGGAAATTCCACTAAGCAGAGTCTACTCATACTCACTTTGCTGTCTAAATACTGGGACTTCTATAGAAATCAAGAGCCTCATTTTAATATCCTACTTAAAAGAATATAATTTACTAATTTAATTTTACTTGTAGAATTCATTATTAACCTTGTATTATCGGATTATTATTGACCTCAAGTAATCATTTAAAATGTTCAGTTATATGTGATGTAATTTAATTTTTGGCACATACGGTATTTGACAATTTAAGGACTTGGGTGGCATTTGTTGCAAATCTCAATGGCTTACTATATGTATATCTTGAGCTAAGCACGGAAACAACAACAGTGAAAACTCTGCTCTCTCTTCTGTTTATGGCCTGGTCTGCCTAGTAGTGCCATTCAAGATGAGAGGAGTATCAAGATGGCCAATTTATTAAAATGTCAAGTGCTTGGAGAAGCATTCCTATTGTTGTCACTTCTATAACTTCCCTGAATATCTATAAGAATAGAGCCTGGTCCAGAGCCTGGAACATAACAGGTACTCAATACATATTTGTTTAAAGGTTACATGTGAAGGTTTAGAGCAGAGGTGGGCAAACATTTTCTATAAAGGGCCAGAATGGTAAATATTTTAGGCTTTGTGGGCCATGTGGGTTTTGTTGCAATTATTCAATTCTGCTGAAGTAGTGTGAAAGCAGACTTAGTATGTAAATAAATGGGCATGGCTGTGGTTCTATAAAACTTTATTTCCAAAACTATGTGGTGGTCCAGATTTATCCCACGGGCCTACCCCTGTGTTAGAGTCAGACAAATCTAATTTTACAAATCCCGCTGTACTGCATGTTAGTCATAGAATTTTAGCTGGTCATTTATCTGTGATTAGGTTTCCTTATTGGTAAAATGAGGGGGATTCATATCTTCTTTACTGTTGTTATAAGCATTACATGAGATATGTACATACTTAACATAGTATCCAGGACATTATAAGCATTCAGGAAAGTAGTTGTTACTATCATTTTTCCTATGCTTCCTCAAAACCATGAAGTAGACCATTTACGTAGACCATATTTCCATCATTCCTGCTTTGCCTATAATTAATCTTGTTTCGTGAGAACTAGGAATGCTCTTCTACAAAGACTACTGACCTACCTGAGTTACCCTGATCCTTGATCCTTAAAAAGGATGCATTAACTTCTTTAAACACTACCAGACATTCCCTCTTTATTAGAAATATTTCTCAAAATTTCCACTCTTCCATTCTCACTGTCATTGATCTAATTAAGTTCTTCCATTCTCACTGTCATTGATCTAATTAAGTTCTTCATGAAACAGTGTATTTTTATACACTGGACTCTTAATTCCTCAATTCATCCTCCACCTACTCACCTAAAGTACTTTTTTAAAGCAAATCATGACATCACTGCAGCAATTAAAAATATTTGATTGTTCCTAAATGACTATGGAATAAAATAAAAATCTCTTACCCTGGTGTTTAAGATCCTATATTTGGTCTCAATCTATGTTTCTAGGTTCATCTCACGTTTTCACTCCTGAAGTAATCTATATTCTGCTTTTATCAGATTACTCCCTTTTGCCTTTTCATCTTGAAAAAATATCATATTTTTTCCTTGCACTTTTTTTTGATTTTGTAATTCTGATTAGTTCTGTAGGAATCTCTCTCCAGCTAAATTGTGAGGTTCTTAAAGGTAGGAACTGTCTTCTTTATCTCCAAATTAATGCAAAAAACTGTTTGGACTCTCAAAAAAGTAAAATGAAATAATCACTTGCAATAATCTTCTTGGGAGAAGGTTTTTTTTTTTTTGTGAGGTCTGCCTTTTTAATTTTTTCTTCTGGAGTCTAATTTTCCAAAGTCAGATTTGAAATTTAACTGATAGAATAAAGAATACAGAATTTTTTACCCTAAGAAAAAAGACACTATATATATAGGTTGAGTTCCTACATCTAAAAATCTCTTAACCATGCCTTCCTACGCTGGTGGGATTTTCATTCCCATTTCCTATGCTCTGTGCAAATCTATTTCAACAGTTCCCAGACTTCATTTTAATTATTGTTCACTTAATTTTTTTCTACTAGATTTGGAAATTTTTAATGGTAGGAATCATATTTTATTGTCTTCGTATAGTGTCATAGTAAGTGCTCAAAAATATGTTTAATGGATTGATAGATGAATGGATGAGTAAATGGGTAAGTCCCCAAGCAATATCCCTTTTAATTAAGTCTATTAAAAACCACAGTGTTTAGTTAATATATTGAAATTTCTTTCTGCTTTTAAGTGTTAAACGAATGAAAAAAGGAGCTATTCAAGATGACAAACATTTCCAAACATTGCTTCATATTATGAATAGCTTTAAAAAATCCTGGAAACTAAACAAAAAAGCAATAAAGGAAAGCAATTGATATGAGGGGTTGAATCACTAAAGAAATAACGGGAGAATTATTTTATGTGTATAGATGTTTAATTCATAAATGCCAGTATGTGCCAATAGTTTAACATTCTGCTTAACTTGGAGCACTTGTGATGTTGAGAAGTACAAAATATTGGGGAAGCAGGAGATAGACAGACGAACTACTGATTATTATTTCAGAGTGATGTTCTCAGATTAGTCAGATGTGAAAATTTAATTATGATTAGTCCTGTTCACTTCACATTTGACAGAAGTAACACATGCTTCAGAAATGCCTATTAAAAAAAAAAACTTACCATCTTTTTTCTTGCGAAATGCAGAATGTTGTTATTCTATGTAATTCAATCCATAAATTTTTTGGCCATAAATATTATTCAAAAATAAGACTTATTTTTTTTCAAATATATGCTGGCTTTTAACCCATGTCTTTAATAAGTTTGTTTTTCTTTAGGTAAATCATAGACATACTATGATTAAAATGTTATTATCAATTAAAGAATTTTAAATGTTCATTGTATTTTTTTCTAGCATAAAAGTAGTAATAAATGTGATTTTATAAAATTTGTGATAAATATCTTAAACAAGTAAAAAAAATAGTATTTTGCTACCCTTCCTTTGATCTTTACAGGGTATTGTCCCTCCTTACATTTAAAAAGTTAGCCTTACTAAGTCAGATATTTCTAGCAGTTCTTGAATCTTTAGGGGTTTGATATCATTTATTCTAGGCAATATGTGCCATTAAAATTTATTTTCAAAAGAATTACAAAAACCACACATTGCACTTTAGATATCAAACAGTGCTCATTAAAAACAAAAACAGAAAGAAAAAAAATACCAAAACGAGAAAGACAAAAATTCCCACCTACAAGCCAAAATTCCTTGATGAGCATACTGGAAAGATTTCAATAAAAAAATTCTTTATAGGGACCAAGTCATATGATTATTAACATAGATAAACAAAACATAAACCCACAAACTGAATTTTATATGGAACTCATGCGTCACTTACCAATTAAATGCTCTGCTGAATAGCATGCCATCCCCCTGTGGCTGCAACTACACCAAAAGCATTGAAAACACTATTTATTCTCTCAGAAAAGTGAAGCAGACCTTGTCATGGTCTTTCAGGTAGATCCACGGAGGCAATTGTCATCATGAATAAGGAACTGAAATTCCAAGTCAAAGGTTGAAGTTGGCGTAATTGGAGTGGAGGAGAAAAAATGCCGTGGGAGCTCTCAGCAGAGATTGCTAACACTTACGCAGAGATTTGCTTTGTCAAAGTACCATAGAAACACTAACTCCTTGATCCTTACCCTAACTTATTCAGTAATTATTACCTCCCTTTTTAAGAATTGTAAGGCACTAAAGTGTGGGTACTAAGCTATTTTTCAAGGTTTCTTAAGGAGTCATTGTAAACAACAAAACAATCGGCCAGGCACTTGGATCTTCGAGTGTTAGGCTCAAGAACATGCTCTTAAAATGTCCCCATGAAAACAACAAAACAAACTATTTTCTCAATTAAATGAATTAAATGGTAGAAGTTTTTCTTAAATTTTCTCAAATGCAACCTTTTTTTTTTTTTTTGAAACATTGCTGTAAAAATGTTTGGCACAAATATATGGAAGAAATCATGACGTTTAGTTGTTCATAAGGAGCTGCATCTAGTTATAGCTGAGCTTGAAAAACAATCATGCACTTTAAGGCTGGCTAAGGACACAGTTGTGAAGGGTGTAATGTTTTTCAGTGCCTCCCCACGTCTCTCCCACCTCCCTTCTATCTCCTCCTTTGACAATCCTCTTTCAACACTGGGTCAGTATCTCTACTGTAGTGAATCCTGACCTTATGCTACCCTCAGATAAGCATGCTAAGCAATGTACGGTAGTGGTTAGGAGTTTGGGTCAAAGGGTAGACACACTGAAGTCTGAAGCTATCTGCCTCTTACAAGCCAAATGACCTTCAGCTTCCCTCCTTGACCTCTCCAAGCCTCAGTTTCATCATCTGTCAACTAGGTATAATAGTAGTATTTACCTCAGATAATGCTTGTGAAAAACTTAGCTCAAATGCCTGGAAAATTTTAAGTACAAAATAAATTTTAGTTATATTGTTGCCTATTCTCTCTTTTTCTCTTCTCTTTTTCCCTTCTGTTGCTATCTTGTCAGATTCTCACAACTTGCTCTGATAATTAATCCTTACCTAGATGTTAATAAAGATTTAATGGCAGATATCCAAAGATACCTTCATTTAAAATGAAAAGCTTTATAGTCTGTAGTGACTTAACCCACTAGTCTTTCTTGAGCCCTAAGCACAGAGATTTGATTTAATTATATTTAAATCATTATGCATGCAAGGTCTCTCTCATTTACTTGTTTGTTTAGTCTTTTTACATTTCCATTTCTCACACTCCAATAGTAACTGCTCTAATGTATTTAATGTGTATCCTTCTGTTTGTATTCTTGTAGATTATATTTTTTTATTTTACTTGCATATATTTTAATATACATAAGTGGTATACTGTGTACTAGATCTCATTTGTTTTCATGCCTCTTTTACTTGCAGGATGTTTTTATGATACAGATAAATTATTATGAATATTCTAGTCCTTCATTTTTAATTGTTGGGTAGTACTCAAAGGTGGACATCAATCCCAAATTTTTCAAAGGTTTTCACCAAAGAACTCCTTAAGATTGAGGAGAGTAAACTTAGCTCATCATAGCCTCTCGGTGGAGCCCAAAGCTCTAGGCTTAAGCCCCATATTTCTTTGAAATAATTTGATTTATCATTTAAATGGGGTTTCAGTGGGATTTTAGGCAACAATTTGCTTAAGTGATAGAGAGTAATAGTTAAATCTTTCTTATTAGGAAAGGCGACCCTGATAAATATGATTAGCACTGAAATCTTGAAGCATGTCATTTCCCATGGTAAACTGCTGAAGCTATTGGCTTCTGTTCCAACTCAACCATAATAGTATAGGATAACTAAATGTGTTCTTTAAAAAACACTCTTTGAAAGAAGCCAAACCTTTCGGAGAGTTGATATGAGGTACCTGTAGAGCGGCATCAAGAGATGTCTTAGTAAGGGGTTCTGTGAATCTCTCCTCCATTTTCATTAACAGTTTCCCAAGCCACTCCAAATAAACATATCATCTAAGTAATAACTTCAGATGCTATTCCTTCTAATCAGATGGCTTTCTGCACCTACTTCCTTTCCAGACTTTCTAAAGCCACTACTGCATTTCTGCTTTCATACATTTACTGATGTTGTCTTAAGTATTTCTTCTTTCTTTTATTTTTCACTTTTTGGGTTCAGATTAAGGTTTATCTATTCTCATGTGCTTTCCTGAATTTCATTCATCATTCTGTTTTTCTAATGTCCTTTATCATTTAAAGTCTCCTTAATTTAGCCCTTTAAAAAAAAAAATTGTTTCATGGGTGTTTTTCTTGACTATAAGCTCCCTGTGGGAGAGTATTATATTTTTTTAACTCTCCCTTGGCACCTAACACAGAAGTGGACATATCCTAGACCCTCAATAAATACTTGTTGTTTGAATAAATTGCCTTACCTTAGAATGTTGGTTGAATTTTAATTGCATATGTTCTAAGCTTTGCTCTCAAAGTGTGGATCACAGACCAAAAGCATGAGCATTACTCAGGAACTTGTTAGAAATGCAGAATCTGGATATTACCCCAGACTCACAAAATCAGAATCTGCATTTTAAAGAGACTCCTGGGCGATTCATATGCATATTTAAATTGAGACATACCTTGCATTCTTCCAGGCCCTGGGTGCCAGTAGGTTAAGCTTGGCGAATTTGAAACAATAAGATGACAGTTCAGAATATCTTTTAAAACTTGATTTCTAAGTTATACTTTTGGACCGAATCTGCCCTCTTTTGTTTTTATATGGCCTGTGAGCTAAGAATGGTTTTCACATTTTGAAATTGTTGAAAAAATTCAAAAGAAGAATAATTCATGACATATAAATATTATATAAAATCAAATTTTAGTGTCCATAAATACAGTTTTATAGGAACATAGCCACACCTATTTGTTTATATAATGTCTATAGCTGCTTTCACGCTCCAAGAGCAGAGTTGAGTAGCAGCAACAGAAACCTATGGTCTGTAAAGCTAAACTGTGCACTTTATAGTCCTTTACAGAAGATGTTTGCTGGCGCTTGATATAGATTCATGATGCTTGCTTATTTAGAAAAAGCTCCAGATAGATTCTAGTTAAACTTGTGGACAAGCGACTATAAAATGTGTACATTTGTTGGCTTCAGCATTCTATACATATACAACATAGAAGGAAGCACATAGCTCTATTATAAAATTACGTGATATGAAAAATTATTTTGAAATATTGAAGGATTATTATTTTGTGGGATAACAACTTTCTTTTATAACCGGTCACAGGAAGTAAGAAAAATAAAAGTGCTTGAAAATACCCAGTATGTCATTGTCATTTGGAACTCAATAAGCTATTACAGTTTTGTCAGATCCAATCTCTAAGAAGGTGAATGAAAATATATATCTTAGGCAATCTGACCTCTATCAACATCATGAATCGTGGTTACTCTGACATCTGAAGAAGAGCAATTCTGCTCTGTCAACTTAGAGTCTCAAAGTTACTGGCATAGGTCACTCACTCTTTCACCTTTAGCTACTGGATATCAGATTGAAATTAAAGTGAGGAGGTATAGAGAAGGTGTCCTACATCTTCTGTCAAATTAGCTTAATCCTCATTAAATTGTACTGCTAATTCAGCATGTTCTAAGGGCTCCTGACACTATGAGAAATGTCACCCTATGACTTTAAAAGACTTAAAGGATATGAGGCTTCTTGGTTTGAGTCAATTCTTCTTTGATTCATCCTGGGGTTTAGAGGTCGTATGCTGCCTTTTTAGCTGCCTGTGGGATCGTCGTATATCTTTGTATTTTAGGAATACAGAATGGCAGTCAAATTGATTGACTAAATAAAACATAAGGCAGGAGAAGTCTGAAGGCTGCCTGAGGTACTTGTGCTCTTACATCTTTCATGCAAAATTTGTTAGAGTAAATGAGTGGTACTGTAAAAATAAATATAACGTAAAGTAACAAATTACCACAGGTTGGCCCTCAAAGTTAACAAACAAAATCTCACCAGAAAGAGTTAATTGCTGAGTTTTAAGCTTCTTCTTAAAAATATTTATTTTGAAAAGCTGTATTGTTTAACTGACAATCAGAAAAGTGAGGTTTATGCTCTTCTCACAAGTAAAATATTTTGCAAGCCGCTCCATTTCTTGATAATTTGGTTATTTGCTGAATAAAGTAGACTGAGTACCGGGCTTTAAAAAAAATTCTATGGTGATAAATAATAACCACAACAGAGTCTGAGTTACTTTAGATGAAGGGCTAGAAACTTAATTAGCTATATAAATAAAAATACAAAGTATTTTTCTTCTGTTCCCTCTCTGCCCCTCTCCTACCTTTTTCAGAAGGAATTTTAGAATGAGTAAAGAAAGGGAAAACTGACAGTAGATATAATATCCAGCTTGAAGTGCATTGGAAAACATAACCTATTTCCCTAGACTTCATCAACCTGGGGCTAGACATGGGACCATAATAATAACAACGATAGCCAGAATGTTATTAGTTCTTGCTCCAATCTTTAAATATAGACGCTCCAGGCAAAGGCAAAATCCTTAGCCTGGTGTCACTGCCCTCCTGTTCTGCTCTGCTCCTGTTCTGGCCTTTATTGTCAGACCCCAGGGTCTCTGGGAGTGCTTCCATTGCTGGGTCAGGCACTGTGATGGGTCACTGTAGGCCTCAAAGAGACTGAATTGTGCAGGGTCCATAGTGAATTGGGAGGAAATGTCTCTCTTCTCTTTGTTAGGCTACTTTGGAGGTTCGATATAGTGCTCTTGTTTATCAATATTTTACAATTTTTACACAGAGGTTTTTCTCTCTCTAAACTAGAATCCAGACATGTCCCTGGGTTTAATCCACAGATAGGTTTAATTGATAGCTACAGTGAATCAACACTCCTATCCCCTGGCTTTGTTACTAGGTTAGTTCATTGTGCTCTCTTCATTTACCATCCATGAGTTTTTTCAGCCTCCATGCAAGTTGACTTGGCAGACCTCATTTACCAAGCCACAATACACGTTTATCACCAGACTCATCAAGCCTCAGCAATGAGGCTACTAGGTTCCATACAAACATATCTTGATTGGGCCACCTTTGCGGTCCACTAGACACAAACTTAGCTCAAGTCAGGCGATTTATGTGGGCCAGAGAATTTCCTACTGCTGCATATTTATTTGCACACCATTCTTAGATGGAGAGTAGGGTCAGCGTTTCTTTCTTTTCCCCATGAAAACTTGGAAGCATCATATAATATATTAAGTTGAGGCAGACAGTAGATATACATATTCGAAGTGCTGGTAGGGAGGGTTCTCTTGTTCACTGAGTACAAACTATGTGCCAGGCACAGTGCTACGTGTTACCTAATTTAATTCTCACAACGCTGCTTCGTTTTTACAGTTTACATTATTAAACTGAAACTAACAAATAAACAAAACCCTGAGACTGAGAGTTTAAATAACTTGCCTAAATTTATACAATTAGAAATTGTGTAGTGGTAGGGGTTTAAAACCTTGGTCAATCAGACTGTCCATTAATTTTTTTTCACTGCAATATATTGAAGATATTTATATATCTTTCCTATTTATTTTGAAAATTCACTAGGTTCCTCTCTGCATTTGAATTCCTTTACACATTTTCTCCCATTGTATTACTCTAAACAACATACTCATCCTTAATTTTCTGCCAGAAACTTTTTGCAGTTATCGTTTTCCAGAAGAGCTGTCTCAGTACATTAGCACAATAGAGAAAGAGCTGCTATTAAGACAAACACATCTAAACAATACTATCGTGCTCAACACCTTGTAGCTGACAAAAAGTAGCTACTCATATTAGAAGAGAGGCCTGGACATCTGCCATTTCCATTAGCAGAAGATGCTTTGGCCCAGTGATAAATTGGTTCCGGTTGTCTTACATCATTCAGGCATTTACCACGCTCAGCCAGGAGACCATCAACCCCTTTATCACATCAAGAAGTAAGAGCAATGGTAATGCCAAAAGAGAACATCAGGGTGTGCAGTTTGGTTCAATGTACTCTAGTCTGCGGACTAGTAGGATTGTGTCATATGCTCCTGAGAACGCTCTGCCTGAAACTTCCAATAGAGACAATGGGTGCATCTCCAGCACAACTGTTTTGTGTATTCCAGTATTGCTCTATAGGTTATAACAAAGAAAATGAGTAATTAGTGGCTTTTTGTGCTGAATGCTGTAGTTGTAATTTGGTCAATATTTTTGAAATTAAATGTTTCAGTGTTAATAATGTATTTGTAGTAAACAATATTTTATCAACTAGAGAGACTCTTTCTAATAGAAAAGATGAGTCTATTCCATGTTTTCTTTGTAACTGTGAAGATTTTCTAATCAATCTGTGATTGTTCTAAGATACTAAATATTAGACTTTTAAAATATAATTTATCAGAGTCAAATGCATGTGATTGGCAAGAAAATGGGAGTGTTTTATTAAATATAAAAATAGATTTTAAAATTTCATCATTGGACATGTTTGTCTCTAGAAATTTCTATTGATATGTGTAAGTAGTGAAATATATTTTTTTGTTGGAAAGTTTTTAATTGCTCTGGTTAAGTACAAATAGTTAATAAATAAGGTAAGTGAGGCACATAATAGAAGTAAGTACTCTTATATGAATATGCACATGGTAAAATATGACAAGAGTTTTTTATTCCTTTAATATACTATATGAAATAGTTTACATAATTCTTTGATGTCACATATGAAAAATATTGGTAATTATTTGATGGTCTCCTGCTACGGGAATATAATTTACATTGTTTTATTGGTGGAAACACATATTAAATTATAATTTCCTAACAGTTCATTTCACTCAAAAGAATTTTATCATGTGCTTCCAAAAGGAAAAAATATTTAGAAATTCTTCATAGAAGTACTCTTAAAGTATGCTACATATAAACTATCTTAAACTACAGGATTCAAAATTTTATAATCTGTGATTTATACTTAAAAAATTAATAAAGCAATACACAATTTCACACATAACAGATGACTTTGTTATGTAATAAGGCAAAATTGGATGTGCTATTTTGTTAAAAAAAGATACTTCATGTTTGGTATTCACACTGTTAAATTCATAAAATAATTTAATTATTAGTATTGTAATTTTATTTTTTTCATAAACTGTTAAGAATATTAAATTTTCTTCCTTTCTCAATAAGAAATAGTTTAACTTCATTTTACTTTTTAAAGAATAAAAGTATTAAGGAAACTTAGAAAACATATAATTAGGGGTTACAAACTCGGATGAATTCAGGGACCAGGCAGGTAAGCTAATTGGGAACAGCCTTTGAACTTTGTAACAACAGGGAATGGTGAGGTCGATAGAGAACTGGAGTATACATATCTCTCATAAATGCATTGAAACCAAAAATATTTCTCTTGCCAAACAAAATCTAACTGTGGGATATTTACCCAAGGGGTTTAGTTTGCACCCCTGCAGATGTTTGATGATTTGTCATGTAGCTGATCATGAGCAGAGCAGAAGGAGGCCGAACTCATTCATTGATTCATTCAGTTTTCTTTTTAACACTTTTATATTGGATACTCACTCTGAAAAAAATTTTGAACCAGTCAAGGAGTATTCCACATTGCATCTATAGAGGTAGCCCCTGTTCTCCTGACTCAGATGGTTCAGTATTAATTCCATTAATCCATGTTTTGATAATTTTTGGAATTAATTCCTAAAGGTTTTATATAACTCTATTCATGTTCTAAGGATCATAAACTGGATATCTTAATAATCTCTACCTACTTAAAGAAAGAACTTAAATATGTATGTGTTAACTGTAACAAAAAACAAATACAGTAACAGCTTTGCTTACCACTTTATCTATAGGTAGACAAAGCATCTGTTAGCAATGGAGAGGCAAAGGAAGAAAAATGTATGTTCTCAACATACGCGCGCGCGCGCACACACACACACACACACACACACTGCTCTTAATAAAGTTACTTAAAAAGACAGCTCAATCATGTCTTGTAGTGCTTCTCTTTTAGTACTCAGATAATTAGACTTGTGAAATAAATTTTTAAAGAGCAGGTCATGTGGATTAAAGTGGCTCTAACCTTTATCATCAAGAACAACCTCAGTAGCAGAGAGCTAAAATGCCTTTAGTAAAAGGCATTAACAAAAATACATGTGAAGTGGCTGAATAGAACATAATAAAGAGTGTTGGGACCTGTGGGGGGCTTGGCGCACTATGGAGTCTGAGAATTGTCTAAAGACATCAATATTCCTTTTGTTTTCTGTTGACCAAAACAAAACACTTTGATCTGAGACCGTTGTTCCTTTGTTAAACCGAACTCTGTCCATTGTTTTTTCTAAAGCTTTTAACAGTTGAGAGCTAAAAAAATTACTAGTATTTTCTAGTTTTGAGATGGAAACCATTAATTAAAGGAGCAGTTTCATTTTGGAACTAGCATTTGACACCAAGTTCATAACAAATTTCACCAGAACAAGGTTTTCTTCCTATTGGGAATCCATTATTTGATTTAAGAATACCTTATACTTTTGATTATCCAGACAAAAGAAAATGGAAGATAATCTTTTATAGCTTAAAAATTAAAATTCACATGAAAAAGGAAGATCACAAGGTCATATCAGAGTCTGGCTTTTATATTTAGGGGAAAGAAATATTTTCTTACTATTAAGGAGATTGGAATTTTATGTACCCTACATTAAATGCCATAGTCTTTCTAAAATTACAGAAACCATGCCTCCTCAATCTGGCATAAAAAATTTTGTATTTGGAAATGTGATATTTTAAAACCTTTTGCTTATAGGAAACAGGAAATAGAAGACAGATGAATCATTCATGCTATCAACCTTTTTGAGAAATATCGAAATCTCTTCCTAAATCATTAAGTGAATACATTTATTCCAAAAAATTAGACCATCTCTTTGCTATAAAATTTCATTTACTTAGAAAGTACAAAGATCAAAGCATTTCATGCATTAATGACTACTATGGTTATCAAAAGATTTTAAACCACTGTGTGCTTGCCCTTGACAACTTACAAAGGACCACTTTTTATGATGCAGTTCTCCCAGGAATCTGGGATACAATCAGTAATTGATTTTTCTGAGAGATCTAATTGTTTGATAAAAGCATTATTTCATCCTTTAGAATTGTAACCTTGGGAGAAGAGGTCTTGACTCTTCTTATTTTAGTCCTGAAGGGATATGTCTTTAGATCGAATGATATTGCTTGGTTTACTGTTTTGAATTAATTGACTAGTCAATTCAGCCAAGTAGCCAACTTACCCTTTTTTTTCTGCTTCTGTTGAGTTGATTTTTGCCTGAGCAGACTGAAGAACTAGGCTTCAAGTAGATCAACACCAGTTTATATTTTGCCTAGGTGGAAGCAAATTGCTAAAAGCCTTGAAGCTCTTGATTAGAACTTTTTTCAGAAAGGCATATTTTTGAGTATATGAAAGCTCCCTTAAAAACCTTACTTCCTTTAGCATATCCTAAAATGAACTTCTTTTCATATTTAAATCTGTTCCTTCCAGGAGATTTTACCATCTACTACTCCTCTGGAACTGAGCTATGATCCTATTACTTCTCTGCACAAAAATATTTATCGACTCCCAATTGCTTATGAGTCAGCCATTCTAGGATCTTTGAAATCTGGTGATTATTTGCTTACCATCCACTAAGAAGATACTTCATGCACCTTCTGCAGCAACCCATTTAGACTACTTGCCCTTCTCTGAAATTTCCCTCATCTACATCTTTTCTTACCTGGTTCAGTTGATACAAATACAGGTCTTCTGTGAGTCATCCTGATAGTTAACTCAGGGCACTCTCCTGATCTATGTGTTTGTAGAGCTTTTCCAGGCCACTCTTGTGGAGGACCTCTTTTCTTTGTCTTTTTTCCTTTTCTCCTTCCCCTGTACTCCCATTTACCAGGCCCATACCATAACCCAGTTTCTCATGCAGGGACTCAGGGTTGCTGCCTGTGTTTAAACCTTCGTGTGTTCACTAGGAAAAACTCAACTAACTTTGCACTCATGTCATTATTTCTTCCCTACAGGACTGCGCAGACTTTTTCTGCATTGCTAAGAACTCTAGGGGTATGTGTCCAGTGTTAAGCACTCACATTAGTATCAATGCTGAAGGACTAGAGAGGTGGAAATTCTCTGCTGCTAACTATGCCAGTTCTCAGAAATCTCAGCCATAAAATAAATTGAGATGCAATTATCATCACTGCTAAAATAACAAATCTATAGTGGTCATTATCTTGGACATAAATTAACTAATTTCCCTAAATTCTATATGCCTCTGGGACATAGTCTGGAAAATAGAGGAATATTGAACATCTGCAGAGACTGGAAGTATATCTACCATTCAGGAAAAAAGAATGACTCTGATTACTTAAATGCATTGCTTGGCCTTGACTCAACATTCAATTAACTTCAAATTCACAAATGTTCAGCAGCTTTGTGTTCAACAGCCTTTTGTTTATTTCTCAAAGGGGGAAATAATTGACCCTGCACAATATTTTGCTTATGCCCAAGGCCTAGTGTTACCTGTTGAGTATATACTTAAACATCTGCACCTGAAGACTGAAAATAGTTCCTTGTTACCTCAGCGATACACTATTAATCCTGTTTACTTCAAGTGACTTGACTAGGTCAAGGATGCAATTCTCTGTAAGATCTAATGCCTCAGACAAAATTGATCTCAGGAAAATTAATAATCTGGATTTAAATCAGTTACTACTTAATTATATGAGACTATATAAGATAATGCTATTTTTAGTGTCAAATAAAAGGTTTCTTACCTTTTATATTAGAGTTAAATTGGTGATCCAGAATAGTTGGCTACTGCTGAAATAACTTGATCCAGGCAGAAGTTTCTATTAGTGTGGATGCCATCACCTTTGAAGCAGTGAAAAATCGAGCTGCTGAGCATTTGCTTATTAGGCTTGCACTAAAAGGATAAGCGTATTGTACTGAGTTGATAGGATTTTTGTGTGACTTTTGAGAAAGCATTTTTTCTAATTATTTATAACTTCCAGTCTACCAGTCTCGGAATGTTTTCAGGTTCACATTAGGAGATTTGGATATTCTGGGTTTGGGTAAACTGGACTTTGCATGATGCGCTGGGGACATTTTTATTTTCTCAACTTGGTTTCTATTTATTCTATATGCGTATTGTTTTAGCTGAAAATTATCAAAAAAATTTAATTCTGCAGTCACAAGAAAGTAAAAGGAGTTATGAGATTTAAAATTACCAGGCCATAAACAATTTTGAAGAGTCAAATTCTGAATTTTTAAAACCCCAAAGCATTTTTTAATCTATTTGACTTGTTGCATAGAAACAGAAATTTGTTGAGAAAATGTCAGCCTCCTCTGAATAAACTCTATTTAGTCTTCAATAGCTGCTGTGTATTGAGGGATCTTATCTTGTCAGTGAGTTGAATGTGAGAGGTATGCCTCATGGTATTTTGGTAATTTAGGTTACTTAGAAGGAAGAAGTTCTTGTCCACTTTGAAACAGTTTATGAAATGGGAATAAAAGTCAAAATGGATTGAGAATTGCACACACCATAGTAATACAAAGTATGATTATTTTAATGGACATTTTATGATTTTACTACACATAGGGCTTATATACTTTTTCCATAGTTTCTATTGCCTTGGTAGAAAATAATCTATATTCATGATGAACATAAGCCTGGGAAGTTCTTATTTGCATAAAACATGGTATAGATTCAGAATTTGTGATTCAAAGTGTCAAAAACTGTAAATAAAAACTATCACAGAACTGTGGCAAATTTCACTAGTTACATATTTACATATGCGAAAATAATATTACATGCATTAGAGGAGCTTCCAGTTTCCTCTGAGCTATGACAGTAACATGCTGTCACTACTTTCTCACTTTCTACTCACGCCTCCACCCTCAACAGCCTTGCTCAAGTTCCTACAATTCTATCAAAATTGCTCTTGTTTTAGCCTCCTCTTTCATTTTTTATGCATTTTCCCTAAATGATCTCCATCTCCTCCCATGGCATCATTACCATTTGTATGTTGATGGCTTCTGAGCTCAGACTTAGATGTCTGTAGTAAGCATCTAAGTGGTTATCTATGAGGGCCTATTTTCCAGTAATGGTCTCCATTTCCATCCATATGTCGAAGTCATGCTATTGTGTGACCCTTCCCTGTACCACAGTTAGTTTGTCCAAGGACGAGTGCTTGATCCAAGCTTGGACAATAAATTTGGGTCCTGAGATTTTTGGGTTGAGACTGGGTGTCAGAACAACATCTCTGTGAGGTCCCGGGCTGGAATCAAGGTGGTTGTACAGGCTGAATGTATTAGCGTCATGTAACAGCTCCATCAATTCTGATTGGTTGTTTAATATTTTAGTCATCGCCTCTAATTGTAAGGTACAAAGCTTGAGAGTTGCAGCAACCATGTGTGCTCTCATATGGGCCAATGAACATAGAAGGCCAGTCTATAAATCAGACAGTGAAGTTTATTCTATATAAATTTTATCTCAATAATAATAATTTAAAAAAAATGAGACCTAGAAAGAGGAGCAAGCTGAGAAATGCCAACAGAATCCTGAAGGCATTAAGTCCTGAATCCTCTGATTGCTAAGGTTCAGTTACATCCCTATCCCAGTACATTTATAGTAAAGTCTCATCTTTGCTAAAGCTAGCTTGATAGAAATCTATCACTTTTAACAAAAAGGTCCTAGTTAATAAAATAGGACTGTCTATTGGACATTTCGACTCCCTCACCTCCTGTTTCTTCTTTTATAGCTCAGTAAATGGCATCTTTACTTATTCAAGCCACTGAACTGGTCATTATCTTAATTCCTCCTAAAACCTCTCATTCTCCCATTCAATCAGTCAAATCCTGTTATTTATTTGTTCCTTTATTTCCATCACCATTCTATTGCATTATTCCCCTCTGCAATTTCTTTATTTGATCACCTTGTAACTGGTCTTTCTGATTCTAGCCATGCTGTTCTGAATGAGTTCTTACTCCAGAGCAATATTCTTTGACTTCACAATAAGACCCACTATCTTTAGCTTTGTATTCAAAACTTTTCATGATCAAGTTCATGGCTGCCTCTCCAGCTCAATCTCCTGCTACCATCTTTGTTCATATGGCTCAGGATGTATGAATCACATCCTGACTAACCCTTCTTTCTAAAATGACCTTCATTCCTCGATTGCTGTCAGAGCACCCTGAACTGTAATTGCCTGCTTACTACTCGTCTGTAAGCTCCTTGAAGACAAGATAATGTTCTGCACTGCATTACTATTATATCTTAACAGAGTGTCTGTCTCATGATCAGTATTCTACAAATATTCATTGAACGAATACATTTGTTAGAAAATTGAACTACTACTTGATACAAGTACAGAGCACAGAAACAGATATATGAACTTGCAAGTCAAGGACAAAGTTCCTTTATATGAAGTGAATGTTGGAAGGGAAGCAAGACTGTAATTCTGAGTTCAGTGTTTCGTGAATTATCACTTAGCAGTCTTAATAATCTTGAACACGCAGGTCTTCATGCACTAGTTCATGTTCATCTCTCGGGACAGGCATTGATTCTTTCACATGTAGCCAGTCAGGTAGAATAGATTTTACTGTCTACAGTTGGTGGCATTTTTTTCTGTGCTTTCAGTTTTTAGTTCCTGAATTTTTTTTTTTTTTTTTAAGATAATGCTGCTTTGATTTTTCCTGGACACTGCAGTATGAGGACCATTCAAAAATTAATGGCCACAGCTGTGCACATCCTAGAAAAATTAACTACTTAATTGCATTGATACGAGCCTCTTGGGGCTTTATGCTGGGTTCATATTGTAATGATTGGTTGGGCTTGATGATAATATAAATGTGGTAGATCATTAGAGATTTACTATTGTGCTCAATTTTAAACTACTCAGGCTTAAATCTAGGAGGGGGCACAGAGATATTTGAAAACAGATGGTTAGGACTGTAGAAAATCTCAAATCTTGGTAAGGCTCATAAGTCTTTGGTTATATCAGTTACACAGAATGAATAATATATTTATAACTGAGATGTGATCTGGGGTCACCTTGCCCCTTAGGATAATAGGGAAGACTGATTCATCCCTTTAGTCTTTGTTTTGTGGCAAGTAAACCTCTTTAAGATTTCTATCAATTCCCCAAAGGCTTATGATTTCATGGTCACCTGTTTTTAACATTTTGCCTAACATTCTACTGACTTCTTGTTACTGACTCTGTCTAATAGTTGTTCTTTATCTCTCATCTGCCATTGTTGCCATTGACCCCAATGGGCATACAGACCCTTCTTGATTCCTTATCAAGGCAACCAGGGATACTAGACAGTTATATGAACTAAGTTATATAGAACTAAGTTATACAGTTATACAGAACTAAGTTATTGAAAGTGTATTATTGAAAGTTAGAATCTTGCTCTTAATTCTTAATTCTTAATTCATCTTTGCTCTTAATTCACTGTGGGGCATTCTCACTGGCCACATTGCCTGCTGAGGGTTCCACTTTTATCATTTTGTGCTTCTCTCACCCTGTTCTTCAAGATTGCCTCTGGGAATTTGGAATTCTCACTCAACTCTGCAGCACAATTCGACTCTCTCAAGTCTCTTTCCCAAATTGACCTTTGCATATCCAAAACCTATCTAGTGATTCTGCCAAAAGAAAAAGACATAGAATCATTTAGAAAATCAAAGAATATCTTGCCATTTCATCAGGATTCATTCACCTTAGAACCCATGTGGTTTAAAATCATCTTTTCTCCTATCTTTTATATAATGAATTTATTCCAAGGTGGGCATAGAGAAGAGAGTTTCTGGTTTGTCGGCAGAGAAGTAGAAACTCTTTAAAAATTAGACCTCCTCAATAGGTAAGTGGCCTATCTCTTGGGGTAAGGGGGGCGGGTTAACAGCGAGATGTCACAGAGTCTATCCCTACTGATCCTTAAAGAGCAAAAGAAGCAACATGATTTCATTATGAATTCTTTTCATTCTGAAAATTTAGAATCACTTGATTGAGGAAAATATTTTCCTATGGTATTCACCTTCCTGAACAAGGATGGAAGACACACAGAAGCTTGTTTGCTTTATTGTATGCCAGTTTTTTGGTGCGATCTTTTCTGACAGAAAAGGGTCATGCAGGGCCAAGGAGAATGGAGACATTTAACCATCAAACACTAAAATGCATTTATATGTATGGAAAGATTGTTAGTGCCTGTTTAGATATATTTGTGTTGGTTTATTCCCTCTCTTTTCTTGGGTGATTATTGTTCTCTCAACATTATCTATTTTTAACTGAAGTTTGCTCATTTAGCTAAAGTTTAACTATTTAGTAATTTTTAAGCCTTTCCTAGGAATTACCAACCAAATGACTCAAGGATGGCAAAATGACTCAAATGAAGAAAGGAAGTTAGTGTAAATAGAGAACTGAGTCAAACAGGAGAGCTCATGGGCTTTCTAGGAAAGACAACAATAGGTGCTGAGCAATAGCCAAATGATGAGTGTAACATATAGACTGGGAGTATTGTGACTTTCTTTGCATATTGAAACCCACCCTGTTGCTCAGAGAAAACAGAGTCATCTTTTAAAATTTATTTATTCAAAGGAAACAAAAACATTAATTTGAAAAGATATATGCCCCCTCATTTTCATGACAGCATTATTTATAATAGCTAAGATATGGAAGCAATCTAGCTGTTCATTGACAGATGATTGGATAAAGAATATGTCACACACACACACACACACACACACACACACAGACACACACAGAATGGAATATTACTCAACAATAAAAATAAATGAAAGTTTACCATTCATGATAATATGAGATGGATCTAGATGGTATTATGCTAAGTGAAATAATTTAGAAAAAAAATAATACCATATGATTTCACTTAAATGTTGATTCTAAAGAAACAAAACAAATGAATAAACTAAACAAAACAGAAACAGACCCATAGATACAGAGAACATACTGATGGTTGCCAAAGGTGAGGGTGGTGTGGGTATGGGTGAAAAAATAAAATAAAATAAAAGCTAAAAAAAGTCAGAAATAGATATTCTAAGTGTTCCAGAAAATGACTATGTTGGCCATGGATATAAGGTGAAAGTGAGGATAGAGAGTAACCTATGTAAGTGTCAGAAGTCTGAGGTCCCATACATACTAAAATTTAGGGAGAAAATCATAGAAAAAATAACATTTACTACCAGTTAATAAAAAGCAAACAAACAAAATAAATAAACAAACAAAATATGCTGTGAGACCAACACTATGAGCTTCAAGAAAACAGAACTAAGGTGGCATGTGGCCTGAGGGTCAGGACTGTTTGACTTCCCCTTGCTGTTCCAATTTTGGAACTTCTATAATTAATGTGTTCTTTTTTTCCTCATTTTGTTTATAACTTTTTTCTTTAACGGTAAGAAACCTGGCTCCCGTTTTCTCCCATATATTTACTCATTTTCTAAGCCGAGAATATACAAAATGTACTTTTAAGTCACTAACCCTTCACTTGAGAAGTCACCCTGTGCATGCACGCATGCACCCACCATCAAGGCATAGAACATTTCCACCAGCCCAGAAAGTTATTCTATGTTTATGCTCCATAAACATATAATTTTTGGTAGATTTCTGCACACTTTTCTTTTCAAGCTTCTTTACATCTGGGTAATACACAAAAGTGCACTGATATGTTTCACATTAAGCAAATGCAGGATTTTAGATCAAACGAATCTTTAAAATCGAGAGACATTCTACAAATATCTGACCAGTACTCCTCAAAACGGTTGGAATCATGAGAAATAAGAAAAGTCTGAGAAACTGCCATGGCCCAGAGGAAATTAAGGAGACAGAACAAGTAAATGTGATGTGGTATCTTGGGTGAGATCCTGTAACAGAAAAAGGACATTAATGGAAAAACTGGTGAAATCTGAATAATGGCTAGAGTTGAGTTCATATAATGTGCCAGTGTGGCTCAGATTTGTCAAATGTGAAATGAGAATAAGAGAAACTGAAACCAGGTCAGGAGTATACTGGAGTTCTTTCTACAATCTCTGCAACTTTTCTGTAAATAAAAATTATTCCAAATAAAAAGTTTATTAAAATTATTCAAAACATTAGGTACATAAAAGGCTAATAGATTTTGAAGGTTAAGGACCCAGGACCTGAGTCAGACACATCTGAAGTCAAATATCAGCTCTAAGACTTGCAAACATAATTGGGGATGATTTTGACTAAAGTTATAATTATCTGCTTTCAAATATTTCTCTGCACATTTTAAAGTAGCAATAGCAGTTTTAAATCAAGCATAGCAAGACATGTACAAGCTGGGATTATCCTGAACATATTAACCTCTCTGAGTTATTGCTTTCACATATGTGAAATATAATAACCATCCTTATTTTGTAGGATTGATTTGAGGGGTAAATGGAGAAAATCTATGTAGAGCGCTTAGCAGAGAACTGGATATATAGTAACTGTCCAGTAAATAATAGCCAACATTATTATTGGTTGCAAGGTGCCACAATATGTCACATAGACATTATTTAATTGGCCCTTTCCCTCAGTAACCTATGAGTTTCTTAGGGCCAGGGCTGTTTTTTATTCACCATTGTATCTCTCTAGCATGGCTGCATGTAGTAAATGCATAATGAAGTTCGTTGGTAAATAAAATTTAATCCCTATAAAATGAAAATATCTCACAAGTTACTTTTCTAAATTCATTGTCATTACGATTATTCTTGTCTGTGACATCTCTGCAGTGTAGTGGTATATGTGGGCCATTTAACTGCAGTATTTTGACCTTGAGATATAAATGCAGTTATGTTGTATATCAGGAGATCTTTTCATAGGCTCTGGAGGCAGCTTCCTGACAACATCACCTTCATATTCCCTTTCTTGATGCAGGATGATTGTGCTTTGCCTTCTTAATGATGAAGGTCATTTGGGCCCCACGATTGGGGACTATTTAAAGTTACAGTGTCTCTCTTCAAAGTTTAGGCTTGAAAACATTAAAACAGATGGTGGTACTTGGAGGGTAATTAATTTTCCTTTGGAGAAATAATCGCTTTCCTTAAAAATAAATTAATGCATTCCTCTTTTTTCCAGCAGGTAATGGTTTAGTAAATTGAGCAATGAACTGGGCTGCCCTTGACCAGGACTTAGGAGGAAAGGAGAAATCTTTTGTAATTCCATTCCTGTCTGGTTGTGTGAATTTGGGAGCCTCACTTCCTTGGGTTATTGGGAAGATTAAATAAAACAGAACATTTTAAGTAGTTAGCATGTGCCTTTAGAACTATTAGCCAATATTATTATTAGAGGTAGAAAGAGGACATTATTAATTGATCTTACTGACTTTGTATGGAGACCGAGAGTCTTATCAGAGTACTACATTTAAAGTCATAAGGTTTTGGTATATAGGTTCCATTTGCACAGGTGGTAGTTTTTAAATTAATTACTGACCAAATTATTCTCCTTTTCCATGTTATAGTAAATCAATTGAAAAATAGTTAAATTTCCTTCTTCTTTCTGGACAGCAGTATATAGCATGTCACTGGCTAACAGATGTTTTCGGATGCAATCTTACCAGGAGACTTTTAATATTCAGAGAACATTCTTAATACATTTTTAAAGGTTTCTTGAAATAAAACTTCTCATGTGTTTATATTTCAAATTTTTCATATTCTCCAACTTTGAACTTCCAGCAAGTCTTTGATACCACCAGGAAGTTTTTGAAATGATAACATCTCCTGTTTTGTTCATATTCGTGAACATATATGTAGCTGTTTGCCATTTGAATTTTAACAGTTACTTAAAAAATGTAATCTTATGACACTGAGCTGCAAGTTATTGTATGAACATTCTTGTGAGCTTCCTCTGATTTAAGCTTCTGCCAGGGGCATGTCTATTGGGTAGAAATTATCATGGTATCCATATTTTAGCATAATGGGAGATGTATTTTAATATTTCATTCAAAACAAGAAGTGATTATTTCTGCAAAAATACATTTTAAGCTCACTTTCTCTTACCACTATATGCAGAAGACTGACCCCCACAGAGAAAACTTCACTGGCAAAGTAACTACAGAGACTTGCCCAGAGCACTCAGCACGATTGCCTGGGGCTGCAGGAACAGTGGCCCTAATCTGTCTTTTGCAGAGTATTCCAGGGGGAAAATGCATTCTTCTGAAATTGTTTGACAAAGACTGTTTAAAGCTTTGCTCAATGAAGTGTATGATGGAAGACAGACTTAGGGTACCAGAACCAAGAAGCAGAGTTTCCAGTATGGATCATTACTGGCACTTCCAGTATTGGATAGTGTCAACCTGAGACACAGAAGAGAAGATCCAGGATAAAGCCAAACTATGTCTTTCAATACATTCCTTAGTTGTATCTTTCCTATGAAGATGAATTGTAAGTTAATGTAAGATCCCCTTGAATATCCTTTCAAGCTCATTTGTATATTGGTCTGTGGAGTAAATTGAATCTAATTCTCATTTTCTTTTTCCAGACTGTGGGGCTGTAATTCTCAACAAATAGCAAATAGATACTATCTGTCATCTTAATAAAGTTCTGAATCAAGGAAACCTTTCAGATATTGTTTTATGAGTGAATTAACCAGTGCCTTGACCAATGAAAACTTGTAGAAGATAGCAAAAACTCAACTATTTTGTTTTTATTTCTCCTCTTTCTTCAAAATGTATTCTGTGAGGAAATGTCTTGCTAGGCCTCTGGATGAGATTTTAGGCAGTCCCAGCATTTTTCTGGATATCCTTATATAACATAAAATCCTCTGATCAATTTAAGATGGAAAACACAGCCATGGCTTAGAAATTAGAATTTTTAATCTGACATATTGACTAATGCTTCAAAGGTAAGGCTTCTGAGGGAGAACCAATTGCAGACAATGTCTTTGCTCTTTGGAGAGGGTGGTGTGTGGACCTTTGTCTCTTCTTTCAACTCGTTAACTGAGGGTTCTGATCTCATCAGAGCAGGGAAGGAGAAAGAGAAAGGGGATCCCAGAATATCTTCTTGACTAGGATGTTAATAAGCTGGCGTTGTTCTTGCTGGCCTGGCTGATGTTTTGGGTTGACATTTCTCTCCTGGGTGATTCTTTTGTGAAGCTCCACATCTTGGCTGGTCACTGACCACTCAGAAAAATTCTCTTTAGAGCCTTTGGTGGGAACACAGCCCTGCTGATACCTTGATTTTGAACTCCTGGCTTCCAGAATTGTGAGAGAATAAATTTCTGTTGCTTTAAGCAACCAAGCTTGTATTAGTTTGTTATGAAGTCTTAGGAAACTAATAGATATGTTTTGGCAGGGCATCATCAGGTCTTGTGCAATTATTGCTTAGACACAATATTCTGCTCTGCTAACATAGACTGCTCTATCCTACCTCTCCACTGGGGATTCCTCAGGCTTGCATTTAACACCCTAATGTACACCCCAAACTCCAGAGAGCTTATCTCAAACTCTTCAGGTGCCTTTCTTTGAACACCCTCTCCTCAGACTCAAGGTAAAAGGTGTCTCACCAGACAACCTCCTTATTAAATTCATTTCCTTGGCATGTTAGAGTTTTATCCCAAGAACTCTTCAAATCTCTTCTCCATCTCTTCTTTCCCAACGACTTATTTATTCATTTGTTATTTACTTTTTTTCTTGAAATATCATCTAGAGTCATTATACCTGTTGTTGGTCACCAACTTTTAAAATTGAATTTTCATGTCGATTGTCTCTTTGTCAGTTAAAACTGCCAGTTTAACATCCTAGATTACACGTAGATATCTGGAATGTAAGAATCCTGTCTCCTTTTCGAAACCCTAGTGCTAAAGCAGATGAAACCAGATAACCAGAGCCTTTACAGAATTATATTTTAAAGAGGACTTTTTCTTAATGTTGTACATATTATAATACTTAAAATCTCTTTTATAGTGTTTGGCCTTTTCAGTGCAGCGCTGGAACTCTGGCTGCAGATGGTCAAGTGCTCATGGAAATTCGTGCTCTCTTTGTCCCAGGTAGATGCACTCTTTGTCTCTAACCATTTTCCTTCAGAAAGCCTCTTCTCCAGTTGAACCAGAATTCCTGGCACCTGCGGCAGAAACATTTGTGCCTCCTTTCCCAGGGTTCCCATGCGTCTCAGCCTGCCTCAGGCTGGGCAATGCTAATTTGTGGTTGTGCAGGAAACTCCACAGGCCTTTGCTGGCTCTGGGGCAGCTGGAGCAAGATAGTAAAAACCTTCACTACCTGCCAACCTTTCTTTCTTCTCCATTGGCAGGGGAAACGAGTAGCAGTTTCCTATGAGGAAAGGCACCCCAGGAGCCAGGGCCCACATAAAGTAGAGTTGGGTTTATATTGAGGTGTGAAGTGCTCTTAAACAGCTTGACTTATTCCTAACTCCAGCAGTCAATTTAAAATATGTAAATCAGTAATGAAACAGTTTAGAATTGCTCTCCACTGTCAGACTTTTGCTGGTTTTATTTTTTCCCATGTATATAAACTCATGCTGCTATTTAAAAATATGTGTTAACACAGCATCAAAATTCTTAGGCATTCTTAGGCCTTTGGAAATCTTACTACCTCCCATCTCTCTTGGAGGTTTCCTACCAAAAATCTACAAGTGTGAGAATCAACGCCAAGTCCAGACAGAGTTCTCCCTTGGATCAGCCAACATTGATTACTCAAGTTTGAGCTTTCCATAACTTTCTCCAGATCTAAATAGCGAGCCATTCAAAGATGAGTTTATCACATAGAAGCAGGAGTGCAAAAGAGGAAGACGATCAGAATTCATTAATTTGAAAAGCAGAGTTAACCAGGTTACTTCTAAAACCTGGTCCAATGGAAGTTCTGTGTTTCGACCAATAATATTACCTACACTTTTCACTGGGGTAGAGAAAGGGAATTTTACTATTGATAGGAGAGGATATAAGGGCAAAAATATGAAAAGACTTGTCTCTTTTCACAATTATAATACTGCTTCCCCAAAATATCAGTGCTCATGTCCCCTAGAATCACAGAAATATCACTTGCTAGAGATTTTACCTGCTGAGGCAGAAAGATTAATTCTTACTATCAGAGATATTGTAATGGTGTAACATGGAGAATCAACTTCAGATTTAGCCAGGCCCTGACATGAATGTCCCTCACTCACTCTACCTAGGAGGCTTGTTAAAATTTAACCTTTCAAGAGTCTCGGGTTTCTCTCTATAGTGAAGCAGGGATAATGTCTGGTAGAGATGAGTTGATAGTTATCTGATGCGATTATGCATGAAAAATGCATATAAAATGCTTGGCATGGAGTGTAACTCAATCCATAATAATACTGTAACTATAACTTTTTAATATATGTTAGAATGTACACCCTTTATATTCCCAGTTATCTTCTGTGCTACTTCAGAAAGCTCATGTCTTTTCTCATACCATTAGGCAATTCCTCATTAATGAGCTTTGGTTCTTGTTAGCCCTTGCTTTGCCTTTTTGGAAACTATTTTTCCCTTTCTTGTATACACTCATCATTTCTCTCCCTCCCCTCATGCAGGGAGAGTCTAGACTGAAGGCAAAACCCTGGGGTACCATAATATTTAAGAGGCAGAGGAGGAAAAGCATATCATGAAGGATTCAGAGGAGGACCAAGAAGTAAAAACAAATCCGGGAGTGGGGGACACAGAACCAAAACAGAGCAAAGTTTTAAGAAAGAGCCTGTAATAAAGAGTAAAATGTAGCCTGAGGATCTCGAACAAGGACTAAAAAAAAACCTGTCCACTGAGATCCATAGATACTCTCCTGTCTGAGTCTTCTGAGACCAGTCACACATTTATGTGCCAGTGGGCTGTTGCCAGAGAAGTCTTATTCACAGCAGACAATGCGTCTGAACAGTATCCTGAGAAGAGACTACCTATGAGCACAGTGAGGGTAAAGGCTCAGGCCTTGTAGACTGGACCATGGAGTATCGATATCCATCAACATTTAAGATTAGAGTATTTGTAGCATTTGTAGAATGGCATGGACAATGCCCATATAGAGATTTCTTGCAAAAAGTTCCCTGCCCATGATCAGGAGTCTCAGAGCTTATGGAAAATCATTCAGTAAGTGTCAGTCCTGAGCTGATCGAGAAGGGAAGGTTCAATGGTGAGATGCCCAGGTGGAAGAATGCACAATAAGCAACATGAGAATGAAATGTTAGGCACCGACTTTGTGCAGAGAGCATTTCTGTTGCTCGAAGAGCAGTTCTATTGTGGGGAGCGTGGCATTGCGTGCACTTCTTCTGCTCCCCTTCTGCTCCTCAGGGGACCACATGGCTCCACACATTTCAGAGTACAATAGTGGCATTCAGCCACACATGAATGATACAATAAGCTGAAGCATGTTTACATATTTTAGGCACAGGCACCCTACTACACTAATGTAACATTCTAAATCTGGGATCCTATTCCTAGCTACGAGCCTGAATCACAGCCAGAACTTGGACCTGCCAGATACGGGACCCACAGTGAGGTACACTGTAAGAGGGAAGTAGGTTATTTTCAGCTTATTCTATAAAGACCCTAGGTTCAAACCTATTTGTCCTCTTCTGAAGAAACTCATGTACCCCAGTGATCCTAAACCAGTGCTTCAAGTGAGGATCTAGCTTCTATATAGATTTATAAAATTGCATTTGGTGACATGTTCTGTTTTCTTAGACCATAGTCTCCACCACGCACTACCTAGTTTGCATTACTCATTTATGGACCCTGTTTGACTCCTATAAGCATCTAATCAATTTGCAAAGCTCGATCTAGTCTAATTACATGGTACATCTTTGCTTATGAAAGCTGCAAGAGAAGGTCCTTTTTTACACTTTATACTGTTGAAACTTGACTTGGATATTCATTTTAACCTCATTTTACCCAGATAAAATCTTGGAAGTAAGAATTTTGCCCCTATAAACTGTGATTGGCGTAGGTGGCTACATTCCTTCCACCAGGGAACATTCAATAGAGTTCTAATGCTTCCTTCTCTTAGGCGAAAACATGCCTGAGTACCAAATCTTTTTCTATGAAAATATGTTGGCAGAAGAATTTCTTCTGTTTTAACAAGAATCTCGCCTTGCACTTCTTGTGCTGTTTTCTTTCTGTTCCCTTTTCTTATAAATGCCATGGTAACGTGGGTCTGACTATTTCTCGCATTGTTATGAAATGGTTTTCTTGACCTACTGCTTTTTACAGGAGGCAGTGCTTATGACCCAATTTTGATTTACAGAGTTACAGGAACATGGAGCCGAACTTCAGTGTCTTTATTTGTTAAGTGGTGAACCATACATACCACATATGCTGTTTGCTGGGCGAGGTCCAGCTAAGAAAGCCTCAGTAGAGGCATCTCTGGGCATTCCGTCTATGAAGTAGGATTCAGGAGGAAATAGGACTATTTCCCTAGGGACCAACCTTCAAGTAACTCTGTGCTGGGTGGTATGGTGCTACCTTACATTGTTACTTAAAAACTGGAGTTCATTGTGCAGGAAGATGAAACGGCTCAAGTTGGAATGCTCTTAGATAAGTGCTAGATACTATTGGAGAAATAACAATCCTGCCAACAAAAGACCCCTCTGTAGCACTATAGACAAGAGAGAATAAGAGTTATTATAAAGTAAGCATTAGCAGAGTTACATGCATGTAAGGTAGCAAGAAAGTGAATACAAAGTGTGAATAAATTTTACTTTAATGTATACAATGAAGGAGAAAAAAAAGAACAATTAAAATTTCTCTTTTTGAGAGATAAATGTGTTTCTCTTATACTTCCTGAGAGTTAATTTTGAAGGTATATGCTTATAGTTTCAATGGTCAGAAGAGCTGTGACGTTACACTGTAAAATCGAAAGATAGGGCCTCTGAGTAAGTCTATTACATTTTTAAGGAGCACCCTTACGCAACTGGCTTCCTCCTCAAAGAAAATTTCCTCACTTTACCTTACAATGCCAACATTAGGTTTGCAAAGTGCTTCTTTAAGTGGCTTCGATTAGTCACCACCAAGATAAACTTTGGTACAAGTGGGATGATTTAGAGAGTGCTCATGTACGACATATCATGAGTTCCACTTGAACTAATTAGTGATGGTGTGTGTCTGTATGATGTGTAGTGTTCAGTTATCCCAACTGAGATTCACCCTAACAACATTTTAAGAAGAAAGATTAATACAGTATTAGACTCAAATCTGATCTTGGCTATATTAGGTTGCAATGAGTATAGATTTATCAAGTTATTCACTTACTGAAGTCTTCTTGGCAGAAGTTTACCTCTTGTCATTTATGTAGGACCATTTTTATACAGATCATTGACTTCGCCAGTGATTACATTGCTATTAAGTCTCACGGGACTCAGGGCCTTGTCAGAGAGTCAGGATTTATCTTGGAGGATGCAGGCCAAATAATCTAATCAGAAAATTCTTCAGAAAAATATCTTCTAGGAGTGGGCATATGTGATTATAGGTGGAACCTTTCTTTGGCTTAGAGATATTAATGAGAAAAATTTTTTAAAAACTATAAGTAAGGGTATGATAGCATCCATTCATTCATCAAACTGTTTCGTAAGATGTAATGTTGGGAAACAAAGATGAAATGTCATTAATCCCTATTTCAAAAAAGTTTATAATTCATTGTGAATATATTCCATGTGCAAATAAGTATTATACAAGAAAATTTGTCAAATATTAGTGCCTCAGTAAGGCTACGTGAGTGGTCAGATGATGAAAAGACGATATTCTCTTAGTACTGGGAAAGGCTTGTGAAGAAGAAAGCATATAGGCACATATGGGAGCGATTAGTCAGGTCTCCATAGGTGACAACAAATTTAGTTCTCTCGTTTTCTATCTATGGAATCTTAAGCAATTACTATGTCATAGCTTCCTCATCTTCAAAATTGGGATGAAAATGCCTACCTGGCATGTTTCTGTAAAGTTTAGAAGTTACAGTAATTTAGAAAGCACCAAATAAAATACGTTATGATATTTAAACATTATCTGAGACTTCCTCCATGCACACATTCATTATTGTTCTTTATCTGAGAGGGAAGAGCTGGTCTGATTTATTGATTTGAAAATGTATCAATTATATCAGAGACTAATGCTTAGCAGAGATCACCTAATGGTGTCCCTTAGGATACAAAATTACTTTTGAATTATTTCCCAATTTCAGCTAACATCTTACATTTTGGTCCAGGATATTTCTTTCTATTGTTTAATACTGTTCTTACTATGGCTCAACTAATTTTGCTTCTCACTGTTAATCCTAATGTAGTGTTACTTTTACTTTTGTTTGTCCTACAAGTAGCTATTTGAATGAATTGACTTTGGACTGTGCCCAATTCCTTTATTTACCTCTTAATTCTTTCATGTCACTCTGAAAGTATTGCTTCAAGACAAGTCCTTGCAGAGATGGCATTTCAAGCAGCCTATAAAGATTGGCTTTGGGTTTTTTACTTTTTATTTTATTTTATTTTTTTAGCACACAAACTAATTTAAAGAATTACCACCTCAGGCATAAGGATGATAGTTCTGGAAATGTCAGTCAGAAAGTCATGTGGAATAGTCTAGTTCCCTTTACAAATAGTTTGGTAGGAAGCAAAATACCAACTCTATCAACTAGTCAGTGGGCGGACAGACCTTTGGAAATGTCTGCAAAATCCTCTGCTAGCTGCTAATCTTCCCTCTGTAATTTCACTGACATAAGCAATAAACCTTGTAATTATATTGCACTAATCAAGAACACTGACAATAATGGAATAGCAATCACAGCACTCATATGCAAACCCGGTCAGGTTCAGAGCCTAGTTTTGGCATCATTTATGGTTTCAGTTATAACCTAACTAAAAGGAGCTGATGGGTACAAGCTGGCCAAATCACATGTAGCTCAACTGTTTCTCTGACCTATCTTGAATATGCTTTTCAAAATGCCTCATTCACTGTGGAAAATTTCTCTGCTGATGTTTAAGCCTGTGCAGTTTCCTTCATTTAGAGTTTATAACAGCAATAACATCCTCGGCACCGAGCTTTTCATGAGGATTAATGGCCAGCTGGAGTTAATGGCTGAAGGTAGAGCCAAAGACTATCAATTCCTTCCCTCCAGTCATTAATTCTTAGGAGATGACCTGTCCTTTCATCATTATCGCTTGAGTCTGACCTTTATATGAAGTGATGTGGCACCATGGGAATTAATCCTGACTTGGGGGCTGCAAAAGTATACCCGCCAAGCTGCAAGCTTCTTTTTCTTCTCCTTTTTTTTTTTTTTTTTTTTTTTTTTACCAATCTTGCTTTTAGGACAAGATTTACCTACTTACCATTTACCTGCCCACCGAATAACAACATGTCATGCTCTTCTGTGTAAATTCAATAAGCAGTTTGTCTGGAATGAGTCATCTGCTTTTTTTCTAGCTTCTAATGAGTGATTAGAACTGATATTTATGAGATTCTCCTATTATTTGATTATTCCTTTTAAAAGTGTTTTTCTCTGACAAGCAGCTCTTTTTTTGGAGGTGTCTCGTAACATTACGTTTCATCATTGTGTGGGAACTGTTACATTTTCTCCTCAGAACCCTTAATTCAAATGTGCACAAAGATCCTTCCTCTGGGGTCTCTCTGTGTGTTTGTGCTGAGGGAGTGCAGGGAGTGGGTCTGTAGGGAGTAAAAGGACGTGAAACATGAACCGTGCATCCACTGAGAGCTCTGGGAAGATTTTCTTATTTGCAAGGACAAGGAGGCTTCTTGCTAATCAACCCTTCATTATTGTCTCCCTAATTATCATTGTCCCTGAAGATTTTCATTCTTGTATTTTCCCTCAAAAGAATAATAACAGTTAAATTATTTAATAACGTTGCTTTGTTTTTATCTGGTCTCTCACCCGAGAATCTCCAGATGCTTTGCAAAGATTAATTGTGATTCATAAAGTTCACAAAATGGAATTCAACGTAAAGCATTTTGAAAGTTTTGAGGCCTCAATAAATTAAAGAAATAGAAGCAAAAACCTGAACTTGGGATTCATTTGTTTAGTTGTAGAAGAAAGAGATTTCCTTTTCAATAATCCTGTGACATTTTTTGCTCCAGAATTAGGATAAAGGATATAAGGTTAGATTCATGAAAGTGAATTAACTTCTCTAAAGCACTATGAATTTTCTAAGCATTCTACCTGTGCTATTTATTACTGGGAGAATGGTCTGCCTATTTAGAGCAGTACATTAATCAGAACTCTTTGGTTCATAAGTGACTGAAACCAACCTAATAATGGCTTAAGTAAAAAGAAAAAAAATGGCTTATGTAATTGAAAAATCTAACCATTGTCTACCCTCAGCTCAACTCAATAACTCAAATACTTTCATGAGGATTCTACCTCTTGGTTCTGTTTTCCTAGGTGGGTTTTTTTTGTAGTCTAGCCTTCTCCATTAGGCCCCCAGCAACTTCAGACTTACATCCTGTAAGTTTAACAAACCTGGTTAAAAGAGCTTCTCTTTCCCAAGAGTTCTAGCAAAAATGTTTACATGTTGATCATGTATCCACCCCTGAAACAATTTCTGTGTCCAGTAGGATCGAATATGTTGCTTGGCCAGGCTGATTCATGGGACTCCGCCTGAAGTCAAGGATAGGATCAACCATATCTAAACCAGGTAGATTGATTTGGTAGATAGGGATGGTTTCCAAAAGGAAAATCAAGGAATTGTTTCAAGAAGGAGGAGGAAGAGGATGCTGTGAAGGCAGAAATAACAGGTGTCCACAGGAGGTAGCATGATTTTGGCATTTACATTCGTTTCCAGCATAGATAACCGAAGACCTCAGAGATAAAACTCAAAATCTCTGTCCTTTATTGATATATTTTTTTATTAACATACTGCTTTCAAAAGCATGTATTCTAGAAATCAGTCCCATGAAAAAAAGTGTTTGACAATTACATAAATTTAAGAAACAGAAAACTATGACCATCTTTGGATGTATATCAGTATTGAATAAGCCAGTGTACCCTTATAACACATACAGATTTTGCTGTATTTACACAATCAATAAACTCCTCATTTATATACATAGATATATGCTTTCAAAATTTATAATGTCAGAGATTGGAAGTGTGATATAAGGTATGATGACCTCTTGCAGCAGAATGGTAAACAAAGAGAGAAGAAAGGACCGATGACAATGGTCTACAGACGAAGAACTGGCAACAGGGAACTGACCCAACTGCAGAAACAAATATTGGAGGTTCAGTTGATTATACCAGGAAGTGTCCTGCAAAGTCACACTTCTTGAAATGGAAAACTCTGTGTTTCCCATTGGAAAGAGCACACAGGAGTAGGTAATCTGCAGATCAGTCTACGGTTGTCTGTCAGGGTAGAATGTGTTCAGTAACTGCCAGCAATGAAAAAAATCTCTCTGTCTGAGAATACCTCTGGTATTGTTTAGGATCCTAATTCCAGGGAATTGAATTAGCATGAATTAAGAGCAGCAGGACTCTCTGGCACCAGTTAGAAGTCCAGGGCAGGATTCCAGATCGGGGACTAGAGATGGGAGACAGCAGTGGCATATGAGGCAGAGTGAGGGGACAGAAGTTGTGAATACAGGTTGAGGAAGAATCCAAGAAGAAAACCTACTGATAGTGTATATTCGGGGTGTATATGCATGAAGAGATACGCATGAGACTATCTTTTTTTCTTGGAATCTAACCCGATACAAGGGTGGAACTGAAAACTTGTTGAGAATACTGCCATGATATAGTGGATGAAGCTTGGAACAAGAAACACCTGAGTATGAATCTCAAATCACAGAGATTGCAAACTGGGCAAGTTTTTTAATTACGTGGAAACTTGGTCTCATTTGTAGTGAAAATAATATTATTTTCCTTGTAGGCATGTTGTAAATAGAAGGTACAACTTTTCACCATTGCTATATAGGGTATGCAAAAAACATCTTGTTCTTTATTTCTTTGTGAGTGAATGTAACTTAAGAATGTGTGTTTCTGCTTATAAGTGAGAAATATAATCAACATTATCAATTCACAATAATCGAGCCTCTCGTAGTTTAAAACGGTCTATTTTGAATAAAATGTTCAGGTCCACAAAGATTCCTTCCCCTCATCCCTTTCCCTTTTTTCTCATCTCCCTGGGTGATCCTATGTTTGAGAGAAACTTATGTCATATAAAGCCATGCTATTGATGGAAAGTGAAGAATCTGGTTGCTGGCATCTGTTTGGGGGTAATTTGTTCCACCAGGTCTTATGTGTGGCCTTCGGATCTACTCTATCTGCTGCTAATGTCTTTGGACATTCTGTAGCCTTATTTTGGTGTGCGCTCATCCCCTATGCTAACTATGAGGGTCTTTCTAAAACACCAATCTTCTTTTCCATTTCTGTGTCCCTCTCAGAGGTTGACAAGTCCTCAGTTTCTTTTCTAGTTTCTTTTTTATGCAGTTCCCATCAGGCAGGCCTTTCTTTCTCCCTCCCTCCCTTCCTCCATTCGTTCCAGCTTTACTCGAGATATGTGACATATAACATTGTGTAAATTTAAAATGCACTAGATTCTCTTATTTTTAAAGGCTAAATAATATTCCATTTTATGCATATACCACATTTCCTTTCTTCATTCATTCTTCAGTAGAGATTTTGGTTGCTTCCATGTCTTGGCTATTGTGAATAATGCTGCAATAAAAGTGGAAATGCAGATTTCTCTTCAAGATACTAATGTCTGCACCTTTGGATAAATAGCCAGATGTGGGCTTCCTGATCACGTGGTATTTTATTTTTAATATTTTGAGTAACCTCCATACTGTTTTCTACAATAGCTGCACCAACGTTGTACAGTGTTTTTTTTTTCTTTGCATTCTCCCCAACATTTATTTTTATTTTTATTTTTGATAATAGTCAACTTCTTAGGCAACTTTCTCAGCCACTACTATTCTTACTGATATGATGCATCTCTATGAGGCCTAGATCCTCTTATGGTACATTCAGAAAGTCAGATGATTGCTTTTTTAACCCATTTCTTTTTGCCCTGAGAATACTCGTGGGCAGCATTTGCAGCTGCAATGTTTACACTGAGATAACTCATGGGTTACAGTCCTAAACTTACTCTCAAAATTTGCCATGAAATACCTTGTTTTTATTATTATTTTCTCATCACTCTAATATATCGATAGCCTTTGGAAACAAATGACATCATTCTATTTATAGCATTCTGTTTTTAGTAGTGGTATTTCCATTTACAAAATATAGTAATTCTTGATCGCTGAAAATGTCAAATCTTAGAAAATGTAGCATTCCTACACAAGGTGTTAACATCATTCTCAAACAGTTGTTAGCCGAAGATTCACTTGATGAATCTGATTTATGTATATATTTCTGTTACATTAGGATTAGAGACAAGTTCTCTTTAGAACAGGAAATGGGTTACAAATTTTTTTAATTGTGATAAAATACACATAACATAGCATTAGCATCTTAACCATCTTTAAGTGTATGTTTCAATATTAAGTGCATACATTCACATTCTTGTGCAACCAATTTCCAGAACCTTTTTCATATTGCAAAACTAAAGTTCTATGCCAATTAAACAATAACTCCCCATTTTTCCTTCTCCCAACCCCTGAAAATCACCATTTTAATTTCTGTCTCTATGAATTTGACTGCTCTGAGTACCTCATGTAAGTGAAAAAAATACATTTTTTGCGACTGGCTGATTTTACTTATATTGTCCTCAAGTTTTATTCATGTTGTAGTATGTGTCAGAATTTTCTTCCTTTTTAAGGCTGAATGATACTCTATTGAATGTATATACCACATTTTGTTTACCACGTAATTATCTTTCATATTCTGATCTGTCAAAACATATCTGATGATCTGTTCCAGTTGCTATCATTTCATCATTTTTTTTATCTGAAATTTCTGAGTAGTGGTGAAGAGATCAAGGAACTAGATTTCCCACCTCATCTCGATCTCATGCCATCTCAAACCTAAACATATGACCCTAGTAAAATAAGCCTTTCGTGTTATCCCATATTTTGTTTCCCTTCTATAAAATCTGTGGTTAATGAGTACATTTTCAGCTGTGATCTCTCTTGGATTTAGCTCTTGATAAGTAAAGCCAAATGATTAGAAATTAAAAAGAAAGAAAGAAGGAAAGAAAGAAGGAAAGAAGGAAGGAAAGAAGGAAGGAAGGAAGGAAGGAAGGAAGGAAGGAAGGAAGAAGGAAGGAAAGAAAGAAAGAAAGAAAAGAAAGAAAGAAAGAAAGAAAGAAAGAAAGAAAGAAAGAAAGAAAGAAAGAAAGAAAGAATTTTATTCTCAAGCACTTGGTTCCTGTAGCTTTCAATATTATCTCTGTTACATATTTATAAAAGTCTATAGAAGTGCTTCAAAGCAATCAATTTGACTCATTTTTCTCTCTGTATCAAATCATTGCTGCTGTTTGAATGGTAGGGGGAAAATTATGGGTAGAAAGGATCAAAATAAACAAAAACAAAACAACCAACATATATTAATATCAAAGTATTGCCCTGCTATATAAGAATTGGAGCTAATGCATATAAAGCATCTAATATATAATAAGTATTCAAGAAATGGTAGCTATAATTATAGTATATTCACCCTTTTTGGTGAGATTTTGAATGAATTTTGTTAGTAAATTTTGACTTGGTTCAAGGTTATACCCTCAAACGCAGACACGATGATTTGGAATTTTGAGCTAGCAACTTAATGTTTACATGCTTTGAATAATAGATTTAGTAATGGAAAGGCTAATGCTTTATTTTGAAAGCTGAGAGAATGGACACTGTTTTCTTACAAAAAGAAAGGACTACCCAATTCTCTTGTACCTAAAAAGGATAATTTATATTTACATGTAACATCATGTTTTGATTATACAAAATATTCATCTATACAGATACATTAATTATGTTTAGTTGTATGACTTAATTTCTCCTACGTAAAGGCAATACAATTATGCTCATCTTTTTCCTCATCTAAATGGAACCCCAGGATGCACTTAAGAGGCAGTAAGTATACAGGTTTGAAAAATGTGGGCTCTGGGATCAAAAGTGTGGGTTCAAACCAGTCTTTGCTGTATACTAGCTGTATGAACTAGGGAACATTATTTAACCTCTTGCTCAATTTTCTTACCTATAAATAGGGATAAAATAGTATCTACATTCTCGAGTTAGTGTGAAGAATAAATGAAACAATAATAAAACATTTACTTCAATATACTACGCATGGGGTCAAAGTTAGCTGTTATTATTCATAACTCCTACTCTCATCTGTGCGGTCAGTTCCACATTTCAGTTTCTAAAATATATATATATATATATATATATATATATATATATATATATATATATATATATATATATATATATATATATTTGGAACTTTGATATTATTTTCTGAGTATTTTGGGAGTTCTTTTTTCTTGCCAAGACAGCCATCCTCAATTTGTCCTGTATAGGTCATTCTTTGCCCAGTGGCTGAAGTTTCCTGCTCTTTTTGTATGACACCATTTTCAGGGTCAAGCTTGAAGCCTTATAAGGTACTCCTGCGGTGAGAAGTCAGAGTGATGCTAATAGCACATGTACTGCTTGAACTGATTTGCCTCTAACCCCCCTAATCTGACAGTCCCCATGCCTGGTGCACTTGTGACCACTCAAGGGTATGACTTCTAAAGAGTGCTGGCTCTCTGAAAAACTCCTTGCTGAAATCTTTTTCTCAAAATAGAGGAGCATTATGTGCTTGGCTTTTGCAATGTGGTCTCTTGTTATTTGGTTAGTTTGGAATCTGCACTTTGAAATCTTTTTCTTTTTAAGCACTCTCTCCCATCCACCAAATATTTAAAGATAATTAGACAAAACAAATAGATGAACAATAACAGTTAGTATATAGCATTTCTAACCAGTTCTTGCCAGTAAAAGAAAGGCTATTAAGGATCATAAATAATTTATTAATTCTATTTTTTATTTCTTGGGAACTATTCCCTGACTTTTAAATTAAATTAAATATTTTGGCAATTAATCAGATGAAGAGCAAAAATAGCCTGGGAATTCAAGGCTATTTTGAATTCAATTGAATTCAATACAATTCAAATATGTATTATATTTAATGAAATGTTTTTTATTGTTCAAAACACATTTCTTAAATAACCACTATTTACGTAGTATCGTCGCAGTCGCTGAGAATTGTTCTAGATTAAAATAGTGTTTGAGTTTTCAAAGACTTACAGTGATAAGAGAAGACCTTATAGTTGGTGAGATAAAGCATTATGTGTGGGAAACAGCAAATATATGGAGCTTTAGTTCTCTATTTGTAATCCAGAGAAGGCATAATTCCACTTGTCTGTTCCTTCTTCAGGCTGTGAAAGTACCGATAGATCAGTAAAAGATGGCTCTTTATTTTAGCACTTAAAAAAATTTTATTTTGCTCTCTCTATAATTTTTAGTTTGGAAGACAAATCCATTTTGCTAAAGTAGACAGCTGCTATTCTTAAGAGTACCAAAAATGAAGCAAGTGGATTGATTCTAAACTGAGTACAATTCAACTTGGAATTACACATTTTGAAGGAAACTGCTTGAGAAGAGAAATACGAAAAGATCTGGAAAGTTCTGAACAAGATCTGTAAAAGAAGAAGATAGATAAATATTGACCATAGGGCATAGAAGCAAGGTAGAAAGCAAAACTATTCTAATCCTACTATTTTTAAATATTTTTTTTACATGTAGAGGAAGCATTTTTTTTTACAAGTTTAGCTTTTATTTATTTTTTTTCCTGGCTATATTAAAATATAATAGACAATTAGTTGCTTGTATTTATATTGTAAAATTCAATGATCTTTTTCAATTATTGCTGGCATACAATAATATATTAGTTTTACAGCATAGTGATTAGAGAGCTATAAATTCACAAAGTGATCACTCCACTAAATCGAGTACCCTTCTTCCCCCTTACATATTTATCATAGCATTATTAACTATTTTCCTTATGCTACACTTTATATCTCCATGTGTATTTCGTAGCTCTCTATTTCTACTTAATCCCTTTGCCCTTTTTTGCCATCTCCCCAACCCCTCTTCCATCAAGTAGCCCTCAAAATAGTCTCTGTATCTGAGTTTGTTTTCATTTTTGTTATTGTTGTTCTTTGTTTTGTTCTTCAGATTCCATTTGTATGTGAAATTATATGATATCTGTCTTTATCTGACCAATTTCATTCAGCGTAATACCCTCTAGGTCCATCAAAACAATATCTTTTTTCATCCCCTTCCTTTTAGTCTGCATGTGGCTTGGGTGGAGCCGCGAGTTGGGGGAGATGGAGTTTCTGGGAATCCTCTAGGCTGAGTGACTTCTGCTGTCCAGTTCAATGAAGTCTCAGCTATGGCAGCGCCGTGTCTGCACACTGGGAGGGAGAAGGGCTCCATAGAGGAACAGTGGATACCGCCAGAACTTCTGCCCGGGAGAGAGCCTCGCCTCTGGCCCTTGCTCTGACAACTCAGTGTCCCTCTATAAGTCCCTAGTGCCCCCTGAGCAGCTGACCCAGCACTGGTGCTCAGGGCATGCAGGTCTATCACTGTAAAAGTCCTGTCATGGTCATGGCCCCTTTAAGAGGCATCTGAAGCTGGTGTCTGCAGCTGCCGGCTGCTGCTGCTGCTGCCTCTGTCTCACTCAGCATCTCGGGACTGGGCAGCCTCGTGTCTTCACCTTGTTCTACCTTCTGCCATTATGATTTCTTATTTCTCTCCCTAGTCGTAGTACTTCTGTTCATCTAGATCCTGGATGACTTTGCTTGATATTTGCTCTGTGTTTCTGTCACAACTTTGATGTGGTTGCAAGAGGGATGAACCAAGCCTCTATCATCTACGCCATTTTTTCCCCTCTCCTAGAGGAAGCATTATTAAATGAAGTCACAGTGATGATTAGAGTGGTATTTTATAACACTAACTCCACAGAGAGTTCCTACTGCTCTTATGAAATGAAAATTATGCTTTTTGGTTTGAGTTCAGTTTTTTATTATTACATAGTTCTGTATATAATGATTTTCATATATTATTCAAAAGCAGTTGCTCAGTTTGATGCATTGCATGTGAAACACAGCTTGACATTGATCCAGGAAAGCAAGTTAGTATAGGAGGATCCTTTCTAGTTTATTTCAAAATGACCTCTCAGTGAGGATTAGGTTCCAAAAGTATGAAGATATACAGAGTTATCTCAGCTTAATTAGATAGAACCTGACCTTTTCCCCCCAAACAAATAACTGTGCCTTGCTTTAAGAAAGAACGAATAGAATATAAGATTAAGACTCAAGACTTAAATTTAAAATTTATCTCAATGATTACCGATTGGATGATCTTGGAAAAACCACTTAATAGTTTGATTTAAAAATGTTTTCAGTTCTCCACTCTATCCATGCGACTTTGCAGCTCCTCCCATTAAGAGGTGTTGTCTATTGACTCTGAATTTGACCTTGCAATTGCTTTGCCAATAGAATGAATGACTGTGTGGCATTTCAGAACCCAGACCTTTTACCACAAGTGAAGAGACCATGTGAAAGAAAAGCGTCCCTAGCTGATGGCTGGCCATTCCCTGGAACCAGAATCTCCTGACTGACCTACAATGACCACAGATGTTTGAGGGAGCCCAGCAGAGACCAGACAATCTCTCAGTTGAACTCAGCCTCATTATTGACTTGTAGAATTATGAAATAAATAAATGATTATTGTTTTAAACTAAGTTGATTTAGTAAATCTCTGAGATTCACTTATCTCATTCGTAAAAAGGAGATAATTATGCCTGCCTCAGAAGCTTATTGTGAGGACTGAATGATGAGAAATGTTATGAGCCTATCACCATGGCTGGCACATGGCATGTATCTAATTAATGTCAGATTTCTTAAAGCCTCTTTTACCAGCTCCACCCCCCTTTTTACCCTTTCCCTCCCCACAACTTTTTCCCTTGGATTGAAAAAGCAAATAGTCCATCTTTTGAATAATTCGATTGCCTCATAGATGGATAAGGTGCTGTGAATATGTAATTAAAATGATGAATGCTCAGCTTACATTAAAATAACAGGCATAGTGAGTGCACCAGAACACATCTTAATTAAGCTTTTTGACCCACGTGCTTTCTCATTGGCTGCAGACCAAATATTGAGTGGAGCTGAGGAAGGCTGACTGACAGGCTCTGCATGACTCAGTGAGGGATGATACTGGAGGGGCTGTTTTCATTAAATATCACTCATTCACATTTGGTATTTCTGGTTCAGTTAATTATTGAAATTTGTTTCATAGCACAGCTTTTATTAATTTGCAAGCATTATATATTTGAGCTAACTTGGATATGTTTTGAAAGTGAATTAACTCCAGTTGATTCAATCAATAATTGTATGTTGAGGACCCAACATGTATTATGGCTAGGGATAGAATTTGGACATATAACTTTTCCTTATGAAGCTTAAAAATGTTTTGTTCTTAAATCACTTTCCAAATGTAGGTCTCTTTATCCCCAGGGACTCTGAGATCAATCTTTTCCTTGGAAAGAAAGACTGAAGTTCATTGATTCAGCATTGATTCAAGCTGGTTGTTAGATCTGTTATAACCATATAACCAAAGATGAAAGTAACTGGGTTTAGTCTTCTTGAGACTAAATGACAATGAGATTGAATAATGCCTCCAGGGGCTGAATAATATGTATTGTCCCATCACTTCATTATACTTATTTCTGCTGTTACACAATTCGTCCGCCTGCACTGCTGATTGCCTGCTGTTTCAAATTTTCTCAGATGCCCTGAATCTTTGATTTATTTTCATTCATTTATTTCTGTAGTCATTCATTTACTTATTCATCAAGTTATCAAACACATATGCTTTTGATATACCAAATGTGTGGTCCTTGCTGTAGAGGAAATTCTGATCCAGTGAATTGAGGCAGACTTATAAAGGAGTAACCAGAAGAAAGAGTTAGATCAGCTAGAAAGTTTTACACGTAATCTGAGAGCAGGGACAAGGAGTTGAGATGACTTTAACCTGGGATGGTTTGTTTTGATCTGAGGTAGGCTATCCCCTGCCTGAGAAAATTTATCATCATCTCAGGAAGCTAATGCTATATAGCCTATTTTTTTCTTATTTCTATGTTCCAGTTCTGGGCTTTTCTGTGTTGTGGCACAGTAGCTGGGTCTGTAATGTACCGGTTGTGTTCCCTCATGGCTGTTATAGCTCTAACGATATAAAACACTTGGCCAGACTTGTGAAGAAGACACATACATAACCACAGATTGTGTTAGTTTCATTTTATAAGAAGTTTTCTCAATTTTATTTCAATTTAATTATAGGTAATATTTATGGACAAGTGATATACATAGTACTACCAGTATTAGTATTTAGGGAGTGCTTATTGCCCTGAATTTATGAAGTTAGTAGGTGTATTAGTTTGCTCTGGCTGACATTACAAAGTACCACAGACTGGGTAGCTTCAATAACAAAAATTTATTTTATCACAATTCCAGAGCTTAGAAATGTATCAATGTGTTAGCAGAGCTGGTTTCTTCCGAGGTCTCTCTCTTTGGCTTTTAGATGGTGGACTTCTCCCTGTGGCTTCACCTGGTCTTCTCTGTGTGTGTGTGTATATATATGTCCTAAATTCCTCTTCCTATAAGGACACCAATTGTATTGAATTAGAGCCCATCCCAAAGGCTTTATTTTAACCAAGTTACCTCTCTAAAGACCTTATCTTTAAATAGTCACATTTTGAAGTACTAGGAATTAAGACTTTGCCATATGAATTTTGGGGGATTACAACTCAGCTCACATCAGTAATTTTCATCAAAAGTATTCATTAAAATCTGAGCAGTCATATGCAGCAAATAAGTTGCCATTTTGTTTTTTAACATAGCTCATAAAATGCATGTAACTGTCTTAAAGAAAAGGAACTTGCTGTTTCATGGCACTTGATGTGTGTTTATATACAAGCTTGAGTGGCTGCAGTGTGGAGAGAGGAATCTTAAGTTTTGGAGAATGTCAGAAACAGTGTGAAAGCCTTGAGTTTGCTCTGAGCTTCTACATATTAATTTTCTTAGTCCAGTAATAAAAATTATGGCATATGATTTTAAAATAATTACCTGAAGTATTTTTTTTCTGAGTTGGCCATTAGCCTGCTTTTTCTTTGTATACTGTCAGGAGCATTTTATCTTCTCTTTACTTTGCTTTATGAGCTCTCAGTTTGATTTCCGTTCTAGCAATGCATCCATTAACTAATGATATTTTTTTCTGCCTGTGTCATGTGTGTGTGAGTGTGAGTGAGAGAGAGAGAGAGAAAGAGAGAGAGTGAGAGAGAGAGAGAATGAATAGCAAGAAAGCACATTTGCTTCAGACTAACATGTGTCAAACCTTGTTATCCATCTGGAAATTTAGAGAGAGAATTGTCTAAGGGAAGAAAAAGAAGATTTTTATTGAATTCGTATGTAGGATAAATAATACTCCTGTCATGCTCTTTTAGTATTTGAAATTATACTAACATTGCTAACATTCGGAAAAAACTAGCAGTGCTTCAGGCAAAGGTGATAGTGATACACATAATATATACTTGTGTGAAGAATTAGCTATGTCTAATTATATATTTAATGAAGATATTTTTTAGGTTTGGGCATACATAAACATATTACAGATGCACATGACCACTCTTGAAACTTACCTGTAATTATTATTACAATTGTTTTTAAACAAAAGGGATCATTGAGGACATATCTCGTTATCAACTCAAATTGGATGTTGAAAGTCATTTGCCTTTTTGATAACCACATTCTCAATCTGTATAACCTTCTTTTTCTTGTTCACCCCTTTACAGAGCGTTGTGGGTTCAAACCTTTTTCTTTTCATGAATAGTGCATTGCACATTGCATATAGCACCATGGAAACACAAAACAATCCTGACCTCCAACAGGGTCTTAGTTGTTTTAGACAAGGCATCATAATTTTACATGAACTTCAGGCAACTACTGTCACCCACACTGAAAAGAAGTCCCTTTAAATGGCTTCAGCAATGCCCACATTTTGTGTTATCACTGATACTGGTTGTTGCCTTCAAGGAGTTTTCCTATGAAAAGAAACAAAACTACAACATTTTAAGTGGCCTTTTTCAGAGCACTAACAAAGACACTTTCTTAATTTCATTTTATATGTAGCTATATGAACTGTAACCAATATTTAATACTTCAAAATACCTTTCTTAACATAACTTACATTATCAAGAATTATACCTCTAATTTAAGATTCATTATATCTCTTTTTTACACTGGACCTGTGGAAACCTGGTCAAGCCCCTGGCCTTTGGCAAACCTAACAGAGTTGCCTTGGGCTCAGAGTTACTACATTGTTTGGCTTTTCCCTTTCTCTTTTACCTTAAGAATGCTAGCTGTTGAGTTGCAGTGAAGCAGGGGATAAAACCCAAACTACTGGTGCTGTGCTCTCTTTATCTCTAAAGAAGCACAAAATTTAGCAAAGATGGTTTGAAATAATTGGATTACTGCAGTATCAAATAGGGGTAGAACAATGACACGATATCATGTGGTAGATTACATTTATTTAAGGTATCTTAGACAAATTTAAGAAGAGACCACATCTTTGATCTGGCCATCATAATTGAATTTATTTGATAGGAATTGGTACAGTTCAGAAAAATCTCATTAATTCTGTAACTTAGGTTTTTGCTGAGGAATATGTGACTTGTACCAGAGGCATTAGCTGATACAAAGCTATCACCACCAAAGTTTCAGAAGAACTGAAGGACTGATAAATGCTCAACAGGGTTTATTGACTTGAAGGACTGAGTAATGAAATAGACAATTGAGATTCACTATGTGGTTCAAGGAAGAAGGGCAATGCTGGAATACATATCTCAACATCTTTCTTTTCCTTCCATTCTCTCTACTCTAGCCCAATATTCCCTTGGATTTATAATTTACTTCCATTTTTGTCTTTCTTCAGTCTGTTCTCTTTCATTCTCATCACAGTAGCCAGGCTGATATTTCTAAAAGTTGAATGGTATCACATCATTCCCTTGTTAGCTGCTATTTGATACCTATTGCACATCTAGTGCAATTTTTGTTTCTCTGGCCTATGAATCCCTACGTAATTTACTCTCTGCATGTTTGTCTAACTTCACCTAATCTACTCATACCGGAGCTAACTATTTAAAGTCCTTTGGCCTCCTTGCAACTCCTAGAAAAGACCAAATTCTTTTAAACTTCAGGGTCTTTGGACATACTGTTTCCTCTGTCAGTAAATATTTTTTACTGCTTTTTCTTTTTTGCTTTAGCTTATACTTTTGAACTCAGTTAAAGTGCCACCTCCACAAAAAGGCTATCCCTAGCCTTTAAAGAGTGGAAGAAGGTAGAATTCCCTAATCTTGTTCTATCCCAGCCTTCTGGTGTTTTATAGCTTATCACAATTTGTAGTTATTTCCTTTATGTGTTTGGTTTTGGTCTGCCTGTAAGTTTTATGAGAACAGAATCTTTGTCTGCCTCATTTTCCATTTCATCCTAGTGCTGAGAACTGTGCCATTAAATAAATAAATATTTGTTGAAGGAATGAATGAGAGAGGAGAGTGTCATTCAGTCTAGGGTAAGACTTTTATTTAAATTTTTGTAGAGTATTAAAGGCTTACCAATAGCTCCAGCAGGGCAGTTATTGTCACATATTTGTCCTGATTGAGAAGGTTCACGAGATGTTGGGCTTGACTTAATCAATATCATTTGTGAAGATCTTGGCACCTTAAGCATTCGGAAATGAACAGACATCAGTAGCACCCCTGTGGTGAGCTTCAGTGGCAACGCTGCTCATTGTAGCATTGGTAACAGCATGAAATGGTACTTTAGCAACCTGAAGCACGAAAAGAGAAAATAAGTTCTGTAGAACTGTAAAAAGGACCCATTTGATGAGAATCAGTCTCTGGGGATCCCTAGAACTACCTGGATGGAATTGAGAAAAGGTGTAGCTAAAGGGCTCAAACCTAGAGATATTATTTTGCTTAAAAGTTTTTTATGACCTTTTTACTCAATGTAAACTAATGTAATTTAGAAACTATACATTATCTGTAGGAATAAGTATTGTCCCTATAAGCGTTACATATATGGTTAGGATCCCCCAACATTTTCTCTAGTTGCTGCAGTTGTCTATTACTATATAAAACTTTTTTTTTTTTTTTTTTTTTATGCAACACAGTGAGAGGTAAAGAGAAGAGGTGATTAAGATGGAGCACAAGTGCTGTGGGGTGTTACAATGTGTTACAGAAACACAAAGGATGGGGATCTAGCCTGAAGAATAAGCAGAAAGTGACCATTGGAAACTTAATTCATTGAGTTACCAACAACAATCGTTTAAGCATTTAACCTGTTCATTGTTTTCTGGATCAGAAATTTGAGCAGGGCATTTCCTAGCAGTTCTGCTTTGTGTGAATTACATGAGGTTTTGGGAGGCCGGAGGTCCAAATGACTTCACTCATAAGCTGAGAATTGGTGCTCACCCTCAGCTGGGAGCTCAGTGTGAATTGTCAGCCAAGAGCCTCAGTTTTCCAAGTGGTCCTCTCCACATGTCTGCTTGTGCTTCCTCACAGCTTGGTGATTGGATCTTCAAAAAAGGCATCTTAAACAGTAAAGCTGGAAGCTGTGCAGACCTTTTAAGACCCTGCAAAGGAAGTTATACAGCATCATTTCTAACACATTTTCTAGTTCTAAACAGATCACAGGACCCACCCATGTTCAAGGAGAAAGGAAAGGAAAGACTCCTCTTATTGAGTGGGAAATGTAAAGGAACATATTGAATGGGAGGTATTGATTGCTGTGGCCATCTATGGAAACACAATCTATCACAATGGTTGAAATTCTGTTGGTATTTTGTTTATTTTTTTGGCCTTGAATTCGATGGCAACCGACACTTTCCTCTTGATAATGAACTTTCATATCCTTGAAGAAAGTTATGAAGAAAATTATCTTTATCTTTTTTTTATCTCCTCTTTCACTCTGTCCCTCTGGGAATATTTGATTAATCTAATTTTTCAACTTAAATTAGTTCTTTTCTATTTTTTTGAAGATCGCCAATTTTTAAATATCTTTTTAATCGGTAAAATATATGGGATACTTGACTCTCAATAGGAATTGACAGATATTAAGCAAATACCAAAGAGCATAGTCTCTCTCTAGTTTGTACTAGTAAATTCATCCCACTGTCAATGTGATGTCTTAAAATGAACAACATTGTTATAGTTGGGTACCTGATTCTAGTACCTGGTCTCTGATCACTACCCTGTATTACCTTGAGCAAGTCACATGTCTTTGGGGTTCAGTTTCCTCTTGTGAAAGCAAGTGCTTTGACTTGATGATAGCAAAGACCTATTCTAACCTTAAAATCATTTATATTTTCATAGAAACTTAGTGAGTGTTAACAATTTATGATGACTACTCATGAGAGTTTAGTAATTCAACTTAGAAATAAGTTACCCACATCTTCTGTCTGTTTTAAGAAAATAACACAAATATTCAAAATATTCCTTTTTTTTCCTATTAAGATTTGGCAGTCAATTATTTTTAGCTAATGTTAAATTAATTGGAGACTTTGGTTCTTTTAAATTGTTACTTTTAAGTTTGAACTACATTTATGTTTCAAACCAGAAGTCAGATTTCTTGTTTTCATTTGTTAGTTGAGTTTGATTTTAGTTAAGGAAGCATTCTAATGTCATATATAGGTGGTAGAAACTCTTAGAGCTTATAGATCATTGCAATAGAAACACTTCATGTGCATGTTACACAATTTGTTTACTTCAGCCATTTGTTTCTATCCTCACCCATGGACTTACTAAATCATACAAAAAAAATCATTGTATGATTTATTTCTCCCAGAAACTCTGTGAGGTAGGTGATATTATATTCATTTTACAGACAAGGAAACAAAAACATACTAAGATTTAGCAAGTTGCCCATAATCACATATCTTATATCTGTTAGAATTAGGAATCAAAACACAGGGGTTTTTTTTGTTGTTGTTGTTTGTTTGTTTGTTTTTAAATTTCAGAGTCTATCTCTTAACCCTGCAACATGCATTCTTTTCTAACCTTGAAATTACATTTTTATCTTCAGAATTCCATCTATAAATTTAATATGGTGATTCCAAGAAAGGAGCTCTAACACTAGGGCACAAACTCTAATGCATCTTGGAAATACTGAACCATTTGTGTAATGAATCCCAGACTGAGCGATGAGACAGATATCATGAGGTTTGGGGGCTTAATGGGTTTCATCTCCAATATGTTTAAGGACTTTTCCTTGTACATCTGTCATCCTTTCAGAGTCCTGTTAAAACATCATTATTCTACTTCTACTCCTAGAAGCTTTTCTTGCATTTCAGTTTTTCATACTCAGTGTTGCTTCAAAGGAGTAGGATGATAAAATAACTTAAGTCATATAAAAAAACCATCTAGTAACAAACTATTAAAAATAATGCAAATTTCATAGGACTGAAGACATATTTTATCTTGAAAATTTATCTGAGACATTTGCTTAACTGGAACAATTTTGCATATTCAGTTCCATCTGCCTATGAAATATTCTCTTGAATACAACTATTCCTTGTTCTGAATATTTAATGTTAACTTTTTTCCTTGGCTCTTTAATAAATTCACATGTTTATTACAAACACAAATCAGGCAGTTTTAGGTACTGTAAATATTTCACACACCCATGTGTCTGCATGTGTGTGTGTGTGTGTGTGTGTGTGTGTGTGTGTGTGTAAAATCTTTTGTTTATTACATTTCTGAGTTTAATTTACTATTCATTAACATACATTGAAACTGCATGTAATTCACCTAAAAGCAGTTTCTGAAGCATTGCAACCAATATACTTAATCATTCTGTGGACTTGTTTTGATGGTTTGCTGTTTCTCATAATGTGGCAGCTAGCATAACACACTTTTAGGGTAATATAGATTGGAAATTTTTTTGGGTGGTTCACAGAAGACAGGTTTTAGTTTCTTATTTATCCCCTTTTGTTTGTGTTTGTGACATTAAATCACATTTTGTGTTGGTTTTGGTAAAGATGTAGTGGGTCTCAAATAAGATATTCCATGTGAAAATTGCCTTCTTTCTATCTTTAACAGCAACTCTCACTCTAGTCCTGAAACAAGAGCTGCTTTCATTCAAGGCTTCTGAAGCTCAGATTCCTAGCAGGAGAAAGAGTTCCAGATTCTGCCTCCAGTGTGCCAATATAATTCATTTGCTGTACCTTTGACTCTCTCCCTCTCTCCTCCTATCTGTGCTTGGCTTTCTCCTCCCCCTGTGCCAACACTCTTGGATTTAACTGTCTACTGGATAGTTCTGGAGTGTCAGCTCAAGCAATCAATTTTAGATTGTCTCATGCTCTCCTTTGGCTCTATTTTTTCTTTACCTTTAGCTCTCGTGGATTTGTCCTAAACCACCTGTGCACGTCCCAGAATCTTAGAACCTCTGAAATTCTAGGAACTGCTTATCTAGGAAAGAAGTAGAGAAGCACTGTGTCTAGTGCTGGCACTACAGTGGAGACAGGGACACAGTCTCTGCCCTAGGGAACTTGTTTGCCTGATGCAGTTGAAAGGAGCCGAAATATATGTATAGACATTTTTGACGTGATATATGTAGTACAAGTTCATGCATAAAATTTTCTGAGAACACAGAAGAAGGCCACAAAATCAAGCTTTGCATTTAAAAAAGATTTTTTGAAAGACTTGTTACTTGAAATGAGGCTTAACAATGCGGAGGCAGCAGCAAGATAGAGCATGTGTCTGAAAGGAAAGCTATTTTTATTTTAAGGCAAATCATGGTGTTCAGAAACAACATAGTGTTAATAAAGAAATACAAGAGTTTTGTTGTTGCCAGAATGTAAAATGCAATATAAAATTCCCAAAAATGACAGTGGAGAAGGCACAGGTCAGATCATGAAAACTCTATGCTGTAGTGAAAAAACAGAAGCTTCTCTGATAGAAAACCAGTACTTGTAATGCTTTGCTGTTTTATTGGTTTTATGCCATTTTTTTAAATGCCAAAATAGTATTCATTTACTCTTCCCCTAGAACTAGCACTATAATTTGATTTCGGAGTCCTCACCACTCCCTCATTTCCTGTCATGGGGTTGAATGATGTGGAGTCCACTTCACATTTAGGCACTTTATGCAGACCAGACTGGTAAGGGGGATCCCATCTCTCTAACCACAGCTGGTCACTGCTTCAGGTCTCTCTCTTTCCCCTAAATACTCGATATTAATAGTGGTTGTAATGGTATGCATGTGTGTAGTATGTGGAACAGGGATGGTTGAGCTGGAAGAGATGGAAGGAAATAGCTATCCTTTAGCGGGCTCAAAAAGAATTCCTACAGGATAAGCAAAACTCCCCAATTCGTGGCCAATGATGTTTCTATGGCTGTAAGCAAGGAAGAATCTTCTAGTTTTTTCCTACTTTCTTTCAGAATTGCAGGTTTGTTCTTTTTTCAGGTGGCTAAACATGGATAGACAATCAAACTGTGTAGTTTTTTTTACCCTAATTCTATTCATCTTATAATTATTACTAATTCTTCTAGTGTTCTCACTATATTGGAATTATGTCTTCTTTTATAATTATTTTTCTGGGAAGTTGGGGGATCCGGGATATCTAAATAGATCCTTTCTGAAATATTTCTCATCTAACTCAAAGGCAGTAATCTAACTTTTATACTAGCAATTCAGTGTTTACAAATTAGTTTTCCCATACAAGATTTATTTCATTTGTATGCTAATTATGTGTACTAGATATTATATAAATTTTCATTTTATAGATGAGAAAACAATTGAGCTTCTCTGTAACTAAATGAGTGGCCCTAGTTTTCACAGCAGATTGAGCCACAACTAGAAGAAGACTTCATACTGCATCACTGTAACACTAACAGTAAGTTTGGAAGATGTGTCTGGGAAAATGTTCACCTCCTCTCTGCTAATAAGAGGGCTGAAGCATAAGAGAAAACAAAATAGTGGCTAGAGTTGAAACAAGAGACAAGTGTAGGTCCTTTATCTTAACTTTTGGGCTGTTGACTTTATCTATGACTTTTTTTTTTGCCTAACTCTATAGCTAGTTTCTTGATGTATACATGACATTGATTGGTTTTATTACTGCTGGGTAATTCCTCTCTGATCTTTTGCCTAATACTGGGACACAGGAATGCTGTTCGCATGTTTTACAAGCCGGATTATGAATACGACTCCTTTAACCACAGGAGAAAAATGATAGCTATTTATCAGACTCAGAATCTGTATATTCCCCTAGATAGAATTCTATTTATTTATTTATTCATTCATTCATTCATTCATTCATTCACTTTTTAAAAAGTTTATTGTGGTAACATTGGTTAATATAATTATGTAATTTTAAAGTGTACTTTTTAATTTGACATCTATATATTCTATTGTGTGATTACCACCCAGAGTCCAGTTTCCGTCAGCTACCATATAATTGATCCCATTTACTCACTTCACCATCCCACAAACCCCTATATTTGATTCCCTTTACCTAGGCTACCTCCTCCCTTCTCTCCCACAACCTAACCTGTGGTAACCACTAGTCTAAACATGTCCCTGAATCTCTGTTTATGCTGTTCATTCGTTGCTTTTAGGTTTATATCTCACATATAAGTGATATCATGTGATTTTCAACTTTTTCAGTCTGGCTTATTTCGTTTAGCATGATTATCTTGAGTTCCATCCATGTTGTTGCAAATGGCAGATTTTCATCTCTTCTTATGGCTGAGTAATATTCCATTGTATATATGTACTACAGCTTCTTTAGCTAATCACCTATCATAGCAGACTTCGATTGCTTCCATGTCCCGGCCACTGTGAATCATGCTGCTATGAACATTGATGTGCAAATATCTTTTCGGATATGAGTTTTCATGTCTTTGGGGTAAATACCCAGTAGAGGGATTGCTAGATCATATGGTAGATCAATTCTTAGTTTTTTGAGGAATCTCCATACTGTTTTCCATAGTGGCTGTACCAATTCGCAGTCCCACTAGCAGTGTATGATGGTTCCTCTTTCTCCACATCCTCTCTAGCATTTGTTATTACTTGTCCTATTGATTATAGCTATTCTAACAGGTGTGAGATGCTATCCCATTGTGGTTTTGATTTACATTTCCCTAATAGCTAGCAATGTTGAGCAACTTTTCATATATTTGTTGGCATTTGTATGTCCTCTGGGGAGAAGTGTTTGTTCAGGTCCTCTGCCCATTTTTTGACTGAATTGTTTGTTTTTTGCTGTTATTGAGTCGTATGCATTCTTTGTATATTTTGGATATTAGGCTCTTATTGGAGGCGTTGCTTGCAAATATATTTTCCCATTTGGATGGTTGTCTCTTTACCTTGTTGACGATTACTTTTGCTAAGCAGAAGCTTTTTAGTTTGATGTAGTCCCATTCATTTGTTTTTGCTTTTACTTCCCTTGCTTTTGAGGTCAAATTCATAAAATCTTCTTTAAGTCTAAGGTCCTCGAGTTTAGTTCCTGTGTTGTCTTCTATGCATTTTATTGATTCTGGTCTTATATTCAGGTCCTTAATCCATTTGGAGTTAATTTTGGTGTGTGTGATAGACAAAAGTCTAGTTTCATTCTTTTGCAGGTGGCTTTCCAATTTTCCCAGCACCATTTATTGAAGAGGCTTTCCTTTCTCCACTGTATATTTTTGGATTTTTGTCAAAAATTATTTGCCCATATAAATATGGGTTTACTTCTGGACTCTCGATTCTGTTGCACTGGTCTATGTGTCTGTTTTTCTGCCAATACCATGTCGTTTTGATTACTGTCACTTTTTAGTATAATTTGAAGTTGGGCAGAGTGATGCCTCCAGCTTCATTCTTTTTTCTCAGTATGGCTTTGGCAGTTTGGGGTCTTTTGTGCTTCCTTACTAATCTGATGATTTTTTGTTCTATTTCTTTAAAAAATGCCCACGAAATTTTAATGGGGATTGCATTAAATCTGTATAATGCTTTAGGTAATATGGTCATTTTAACTATGTTGATTCTTCCTATCCAAGAACACGGAATATCTTTCCATTTCTTTGTATCTTCTTCGATTTCTTTTAATAGGGGCTTGTAGTTTTCATTGTATAGGTCTTTCGTTAAATTTATTCCTAGATATTTTATTCTTTTTGTTGCAATTGCAAATGGGATTATTTTTTCCGCTTCTTTTTCTGATGCTTCATTATTAGAGTATAGGAACACTGTGGATTTATGAACGTTGATTTTGTATTCAGAGACTTTACTGTATTTGCTTCTTGTTTCTAGTAGTGTTCTTGTGATTCTTTAGGGTTTTCTATATAGAGAATCATGTCATCTGCAAATAGTGACAGTTTGACTTCTTTGTTTTCTATTTAGATTCCTTTTATATCTTTCTTTTGTCTGATTCCACTCTCTAGGACCTCCAGTGTTATACTGAGTAACAGTGGTGACAGTGGACAGCCTCACCTTGTTTCTGATCTTAGAGGAAAGGTTTTTAGTTTTTCACTATTAAGTATAATGTTGGCTGAGGGTTTGTCATATATGGCCTTTATATGTTAAGGTATTTTCCTTCTATACCAATTTTGTTAAGTGTTTTGATCATAAATGGATGCTGTATCTTGTCGAGTGCTTCTTCTGCATCGATTGAAATACTCATATGATTCTTTTTTTAAAATTTGTTTATGTGGTGAGTCACATTAATTGATTTGCATATGTTGAACCATTCCTGTGTCCCTGGGATGAAGCCCACTGGATCGTGATGTATGATATTTTTAATATGTTGCTGTTTTCGCTTCGCTGGTATCTTATTTAGGATTTTTGCATCTGTGTTCATGAGGGATATTGGTCTGTTGTTTTCGTTTTTTGTGTTATCTTTACCAGGTTTTGGTATCAGAGTAACCCTGGCCTCTTAAAATGAGTTGGGTAGTATTGTCTCCTCTTTGATTTTTTGGAAGAGTTTGAGGAGGATAGGTATTGAATCTTCTTTGAATATTTGGTAGAATTCACTGGTGAAGCCATCTGGTCCTGGACTTTTACTTTTTGGCAGGTTTTTGATGATTGTTTCAATTTCCACACTGCTAATTGGTCTATTTAGATTTTCTAGATCTTGATTCAATCTAGGAATATTGTATTTTTCTCAGTACTGGTGCATTTCTTCGACGTTATTGAATTTGTTATTATATACCTTTTCATAGTTTTCTTCCCTGATTCTTTGCATTTCTGCAATTTCAGTCGTAATTTTCCCTCTTTCATTCCTGATTTTGTTGATTTGTGTCCTTTCTCTTTTTTCTTTAGTGAGTCTAGCCACGGGTTTGTCAATTTTATTAACCTTCTCAAAGAACCAGCTCCTTGTTGCATTTATTTTTTGTAGTGTTTTTTATTTTCAATTTCATTTATTTTTCCTCTAATTTTGACAATTTCTTTCCCTCTGCTAACTTTAGGCCTCATTTGTTCTTCCTTTTCTAGTTTTTTAAGATGCAATGCTAGGTTGTTTATTTGGGCTTATTCTTTTTTTTGGAGATAGGCCTGTAATGATATGAACTTTTCTCTTATGACCTCTTTTGCTATGTCCCAAAAGTTTTGATATGTTGTACTATCATTCATTTCTACGTATCTCTTGATCTTCTCCCTGGCTGTCCTGAGAATTCTGTCTTTGTCATTGATTTTTGATAACTTTAATACAATGTGTGTTGGTGAAGGCCCTTTTGGGTTGAGATAATTGGGTGTTTTGTTTACTTCTTGAATTCCAAGCTCCAGCTCATTCCTTAGATCTGGGAAATTCTCATCCACTATCTGTCTGAAAATGCTTTCTAGTCCCTGCTCCTTTTCCTTGACTTTGGTAATGCCCATTATTCTTATGTTTTCTCTCCTGATGATATCAGCTAGTTCTTGTATTTATCTTTCATTATTTTTCATTCTTTGATTTCTCTCTTCTTCCTTCTGATTTATTTCTAGATTTCTGTCTTCAATATTACCGATCCATTCCTTCATTTGGTTGACTCTATTTTCCAAGCTTACTATTTTATTTTTCAACTCTTGCAGTGTGTTCTTTATCTCCAGAAGTTCTATTTGGTTCCCTTTGAGGTTTTTGATGTCCTTGCTCTGCTCATCTAGCTGTTTTTTCAATTTCTGAAATTGTCGATTTGAGTTGTTTTAGATCTCATTGAGATTTTTAGAAGTACCATCCTGAATTCTCTGTCATTTAGGTCGCATATTTCTATTTCTGTATGCTTCTTTTCTGGAGATTTTTCTCTTTTTTTCTGAGATGCCTTGTCGCCTTGGTTGTTCATGATGTTTAATGGACTATTTCTCTGCCTGGGCATTAATGGAAGTGTATTCTGTTGTTTTTTTCAGAAAGAAGATTTATTATATAAAGGTCTCTCTTTAGCCTGCTGAAAAGAAGACACTTTTCTTTTGGATTCCAGTAGGTGGCAACCAAGCTTCTTGGATCCCTGCTTTATATAAAGACTAAATGTCTTTTTTAATTTCTTGTAGATATTTAATCACACTTGTTACTCTCAGTTTCGGTCCCTGTCAGTATTAGCAACAATTTTGGTAGCGTTTGCTCAGATTCCCCTGCTGCTCCACGGTGTTCAGTCTCAGAGGGTATGTGGGGAGGGGCCCTCTGGGTTGGGGGTTGGGGACTGCAGCTCAGCCTCTGTTTTGGAACCAGGGCCCATGAAAATCAACTGTTGTTTCTCTACTATCTCGTCCCACTTCTCTGCTTTCTGCCCTGATGACTGGACCTTGCTGCCAGCTGCTAGAAGTTCCGGCACTTCCAGGCAGGCTGATCAGGGAAGTCACTGCATCTCTTCCCCTCCTCCTGTAAGGAGCTCCAACAGCTGCGAAAAGCAGCTTCTTTATTTCTCCCAGTCCACCGCCCGACACCTGGGGTTCAGACCTGTGGTAGCGCTTATGTGCAGATCCCACAGTCAGACGTGCAGTTTGGGTATTTTTTGTTGTGTTTTAGATGTTCAGCTTATTGTTGTTTCAAGGGGAGCAATCTGAGGACGTCTCTCATTCCGCCATGTTTCTTGAGAATCCCTGTATATTCAAATGTATTTTATCTGCAAGGTGCTTGTGATGAGTGCCCAAAATACACAGGATAGCACATGTAATGGTAGCATTTTGGCAAATAATTCACCTATATGAAGTTTCTATAATGGACTTAAATTGAAACGGTTTTGGAGCTATAATTATAAGCAGAACTTTCCCTGGCTTTCAGTTCACCTTGGTGTCATAATTTTATTTTTGATGGGTATTACTGCTGAATGGGCTTTCTTACCTGTTGAACTCTGATAGGTATTACTGCTGAATGAGCTTTCTTACCCGTTGAACTCTGGTAAGTCTAAAGTGTGTCAGGAAAATATTTTAACTCCATACTATTTCTGCTTGGCTAGAAAAAGCTTTTAATCTCTGGAAAAGTCACATTTTGTAAATGTAGGTTATAAAAATTAGTTTCTTTAAGAGAAAAAGAATGCCACTGCTTTCTGAAGATGAAAAAATTTCTATGGCCTGGATACATTTGACAGTTTTATGTCAACACACCCATCTCTGGAAAGTGCTTACTATTCATGAATACTGCATCTTTTTAAAAAATAATTTTTCATTTTCAAATATAGTTGGCATGCAATATTATATTAGTTTCAGGTGTATACCATGGTGTTAAACATTTATATAACTTACAAAGTCACCACCCCGATAAATCTAGTACCCATCTGATACCATAGATAGTTATTAAAATATTATCGACTATATTCCTTATGCTATATTTTACATCCCCATGACTATTTTGTAACTGCCAATTTGTATTTCTTATTCTTTCCCCTTTTTAACCCACCCTCTCAATCTTCCTCCCATCTGGCAACCATCAAAATGTTCTCTGTATCTATAATTTTCTTCTGTTTATTCATTCATTTTGTTCTTTAGGTTCCACATGTAAGTCAAATCATATGGCTTTTGTCTTTCTTTTTCTGACTTATCTCCTTAGTACAATACCCTCTAGTTTCATCCATACTCTTACAAATGGCAAGATTTCATTCTTTTGTATTGCTGAGTAATATTCTATTGTGTATATGTACCACCTCTTCTTTGTTCATTCATCCATTAATGGATATCCAGGTTGTCTCCATATCTTGGTTATTATAAATTATGCTGCAATGAACATATGGATTCACATGTCCCTTTGAAGTAGTATTTTGGGTTTGTTTGATTATATACTCAGAAGAGAGTTAACTGGGTCCTTCTGTTTCTCTTGTTATAGCCTTTCTTTCAAAGTCTACTTTGTCCAGTATCAGTATTGCTACCTTAGCTTTTTTTTTTTTGTTTCCATTTTCATGAAATTTTTTTTCTTCCCTTTAATTTCAGTCTGTATGTATCTTTTGATCTCAAGTGAGTCTTTTGAGGCAGTATATGGTAAGATATTTTTTCTTATCCATTCAGCCACCCTATCTTTTGATTGGAGCATTTAATCCATTTACTTTTAAAGTATTTGTTGATAGATATGTAGCTACTAGATTATTCATATTTTTTATCTTTTTTCTTCTTCTTCCTAAAGAAGTTCCTCTAATGTTTGTTATAATACTGGTTTAGTGTTGGTGAACTCCTTTAGATTTTTCTTGTCTGGGAATCTTTTCTATTGAGAAATCAACTGACAGTCTTATTGGAGCTCCCTTGTAGGTAACTAACTGATTTTTCTCTTGCTGTTTTTAGATTCTCTGTTTGTCTTTAACCTTTGGCATTTTAATTATGATGTGTCTTGGTGTGTGCCTCTTTGAGTTCACTCGAGCATCGTTATAACGAGTGTTTTGAACTCTTCATGTGATAGATTGCTTGTCTACATTTTGTTCAGTTACTTTCCTGGAGCTTTGTTCTGATCTTTCATGTGGGATGTGTTTATTTGTCTCCCCATTTTGGCTGCCTCCTTGTGTTTGCTTCTATGTCTTCCAGTCTTAGTAGAGTGGCTTTATGTAGTAGGTGTCCTGTGGGGCCTAGGAGTACACTTTACTTGGTCACCTGAGCCTAGTGCTCTAGGGTTGTCTCTTGTATGGGTTGTTTGTGCCCTCCTGTTATAGTTGAGTCTTGGTTGCTATTTGCATATCAATGGGAGGGATTGACCCTTGGGTTGTGAAGACCGGACAGTAAGAGGCTGACCCTATGGAGCAGGATTTGCTTTAGCAGGGCTCTAGTGTCTGCCTAGTCTGCCTCTGGGTTTGTTGTTCTCAGTGCAGCCCCAGGTGGTACTCAGGTTTGGTCTGAAGCTGGCCATTAGGCATGCCAGACCTATGCCTCCTGGGAGAAGCCCTGCTGCAGGCCAAGTTCAGCTGCAGTCTGTTCCCTTTCTAGGGCCACTTGGCATGAGCCACCAAGTAATTCGCAGATGGCTGCTGCCTGTACTGGGCTTAGAGGTACCTAGAGAGACCAAGCCAGGAACTGAGGCTGGCTTCTTCTAGTGCTGAGTTTGGGGATGTTCAGAGAAAGATATGGGGCATACTGAGGCCAGATAATGCTTCTTTGAGTTTTGTGAACCTTTGAGAGATTTTAAGAAAGTTTGTAGTATGAGCCAAGACAGGCAGCTTGTATGGAAAAGCCACAGGGAATGAATTGGGTGGACCCACAAGTAGGGCGAGGCAGGACCTCAGGAAATCACCTGGGCAGAATGAACTGTGTTAGCATGATTGGGAGACACAGATATAGCAGCTGCCTGTGTCTGACCACTGGGAGTGAGGAGGGCTCAAAAAAGAAACAATAGATTCTGCCAGTACTTTTGTCTGGGAGAAAGCTACCCCGCTGTCCTTACCCTGAAGCCAGACAACTCAGTTTTTCCCCAAATGTCCCTGGAGATTTTGAGCTGCTGCTCCAGCTCCAGATCTCAGAGTGAGTGAGTCTGTCAGTAAGTTCACATGTGGGCTCTTTAAGAGGAATTACAGCTGCCCTTATCTCACTCAGCCATAATCTCCACTGGTTTTCATAGCCAGATGTTGTGGGAACTTCTCTTCCCAACACTGAAACCCTGGACTGGGGAGCCCGTTGTGAGATTGGGATTCCTCATTCTTCTGGGGAGACCTCCGCAGTTGAGCTACCAAACCTGATTTTCAACCATTACACACGGTTGTGGGACCAGCCTGATTTGCATCCAGCTCTTCCTACCATTCTTGAGGTGGCTTCTTTTCTATGTCCTTAGTTGTAGGACTTCTGTTCAGCTGCACTTTTGGTAATTCCCAATGATGTTTTTTTTTTTTTTTTTTCTGTAGCGGTTGTTGTAATTTTGATGTGGTCATGAGAGGAGGCAAGCACAGTGTTTACCTACTCCATCTTGACCAGAAATGAATAGTGTGTCTTATTTGAGGTTCAATGTGCAGGTTCAATAAATAGATATCAGAATGTTTTGTACAATCAAATTGAATGTTATAAAAAAAAAAAAGACCTAGTAGAAGTTCTAAATATTTGAAGGATCAAAATAATTCTGTTAATGTGTATGATGGTGATGGTGGAGGGCATATCATATAATGAGAGACCAATTTAGCATGTTATAATCTTTGGTGTATACATGCTCCATATGTTGCAAACAAAGAGTAATTCTACCTTTCCTGTATTTGTGTTAGATACTATGTGGTACTGACCTTGATTTTTTTTTATAAAGTATGCTTATATTATTGTTCCATATTTAGAATGTTTATTTTTAAGTTACTATTTTTCTTTCTTTGTACATAAGAGCATTTCTAAAGAAAATGACACTAGCTTTGAATTTCAATTTTTTTTTTTGTTGGAATCATTAGATTTTTCCCACTGAATTTTTTTTTCTACTGAAGAAAAGTCCTCTTTAATTATGCTATCATGGTTAATAACAAGAGACATAGAATCCTAGAATGTTAGAACTCATAGAGACCTTAGGAATTGTCTAATAACTGATCACAACTCATAAAAAATAATTTTATTTTGCAACAAAATATACACAGAAAGACACACTCCCACCTTTTTCAAACACAAAACTATACATGCATGTAACTAAAAGTGGAAGAAGAGTTTTGTAAAAATATTCATGCCTTGACATTTTCTCTTCTCAAATAGTTCATTAAAAATGCTGGTCTCAACCCATCAAACTGATCTCATTACCAGGACCAGCTATATACTTTGCAGGGGCCAAAGCAAAATGAAATTATTGAGTTTCCTTGGTCAAAAAATTATTAAAAGTTTCAAGATGCCAATAGCAGATCATTAACCCATGGGTGGGGCCTTTTGAGCATGGGGGCCCTGTGAGACTGCACAGGTGTATACCAGTGAAACTATCCTTGCTCATCATTTATGAATGAATTGTGGTGAGCAGTTAAAAACAGAACTCTAGAGCAACTGTTCATTTTACAGATGTGAATACTGAGGCCCATCGAAGTTTAGTGACTTGTTTAAGATAAAAATATGATTAAGTGTAATAAAATGGCAAGTCTCTAACTTCTAGTCCAGTGTTTTTACTACTAATTTCAACTAAATTACTCTGAGGATGGATAATGGAGTTGTAAATTTTCTTTTTGTAATCTATCCCTCTGATCCTAACTTTTTAAAAAATTTTATTTTAATTCAGATATTGTTGAAAATGTCTGATATAACTTAATCTATTTTTATATCTTGGTAAGAGTGAATAATATTTTTTTATTTCTCTCTCCCTCTCTTTTTTTTTTACTTTGAGGCTTTCATCAAACTATTACTATATAATATTATAATTGTTCAAAGGCAATGAAGGGAAAGAACTAGATAGAAATTTCAGATTCTAGGTTAAAGAAGAAAGTCATAAAAAACAGACACTAGTAATGCCGTATAGAAACAGAATAGATATAGATGAATGAAATAGAGAGGTTATATTTAGACAGAGAAGGAAACATTTATTTCTCTGAGCCTTAAGGGAAGGATGAGAGGACAACTATGTACACAGGATATTGCTTCCAAATGTATAGAGAAAAAATGTGTTCATGGTTTTTATTTCTACACAGAATCAGCACATGGGGTCATCATGTGATAAGGATGGTGTACAGGGAGTCAAGCAGAATACAAGGGTCAGAAAAGCTACTAGGTCAGGCAGGAAAGCCTGAGGGATCATGGTTATTCTATAAAGGATCTATGACATGAAGAAGTTAAATAATATATTCAAAGTCAGATATCTATATATCTGACTAAACTTAATAAAATATTATTGAATTATAATAATAAATACAATGTATAATTATTAATAATGACAGTTAATCATTAGGCTGAATCCAGACTGTTTTAAAGCAAAAGTGAATCTGAGCCAATTAAACAAAATGGGCTATTTAAAATTGATCCCCGAACTGAATCTACAATATTTTTTGTGTGTTTGTTGGGGAAGTTGAATAAACTATTTTTGTGTTTAGACCTAGTCCTTAATTTAGTGCTTAACTAAATTAAGGTTAACACACATTAGGGTTTCTTTTTTTATTGAGATATAATTGATGTATAATATTATGTTAGTTTCAGGTATATGACATAATGATTCAATATATACTGCAAATAATCACAATAAGTCTAATTAACATGCACATAGTTACATCCTCGTTGTGATGAGAACTTTTAAGATCTACTCTCTTAGCAATTTTCACCACTATGCTGTACATTTCTTCTCCAGGACTTATTTTATAACTGAAATTTTGTACCTTTTGACTATCTTCACCCATTTCTCCTGTCCCCGCCACATCTGACAACCACCAATCTGTTCTCTGTATCTATGAGTTTGGTTTTCCTTTTTTTTCTTTTATTCTTTTTTATTTTTCCTTTTTTTTTGATGTATGATTATATTTTTTTGTTATTCTTACAAAATCTCAGTTTTGACTGGACTCAGAATAGAGGTAGAAACTCTCAAGAGAAGAAAGTCTATGTCTCTTGGCAAGCTGTTCCTGGCATTTTTCCTTGGCTTCTTTTATTCTCTTGGCCAAAAGTTTAGCATATTCTGCGGTCTCATCCTTCTTTTTCTTAGTATGCTGTTTCTTCACCACAATATGCAGACATTTGTGTTGCAGGACACATGGAGTAACAAGCCATTGAATCTTGGATGCTTTGGTCCTAAATTTCTTGCCTTCTTTGTTTAGGGCCTTTCTCACAACATATTGGTGAACATCATCTTTTATAAAGAGATTGAAAAGTTTGTGGATTCTGCTCATTCTTTTGGGCCCCAGGCGACGAGGCACAGTAGTATCAGTGAGACCAGGAATCTCTTTCTCCCTGTTTTTGTTTTACAACAACCAAGATGAGAACACTTAGATTGGCATCCACAATGCAACCCTGAACAGATGTGTGCTTTCTTTCTCCAGTCGTCCTTGGTCTATAACAGGAATGCCTCCTTACTCAGTCAGTAGCAGGCAGACATGGCTGGCTGTGGGTCAAGGCACCCTGCTTCATGGGGAAAGCTTGTTTATCATTCTCACCACTAATTCAAACCACGTTACTCTTCTTTTCTTTACAGAGCAGCAGCAGCAACTTCTGTGGCCATACGTTCTCATAAAAGGTACAAAGTCTGAGTTCATCATCTATTCCAATGAGTTCTGGCAGCCAGTTGCTGGGAAAGAGATGTTCAGCTTCATCCTGAAGTGAGTGACTGCCTCTGAGACATCACAAAAAAAAGCGAGTTTGTTTTTCTTTTGTTTGATTGTTTGTTTAGATTCTACATATAAGTGAGATCAGATCATATGGTATTTGTCTTTCTTTGTCTGACTTATTTCACTTAGCATAATTTCTTCAAAGTCCATCCATGTTGTAGTCCATCCATGTTTTTTTTATGGCTGGATTATATTCCATTATACATATGTATAATAACTTTTTTACCTATTCATTCATGGATGGACCCTTAGGTTGCTTCCATGCCTTGGCTATTTCAAATAATGCTGCAATGAACATGGGGGTGCATATATATTTTAGGATTTCTTTAATTCATCTTTATTTTCAATAGAATAAGCCAAGGGAGGTACAAAAGGGGAATAATTAGAGAAGAAAAGAGAATAAAATAAAAAAATTAATCAAAATGTTGTTTATTATTGAAACCCATAGTGTTGAATCCCGTATAGTCAACCTATGAGGGAACATCACTTAAAAAATGTGAAGGATGTTAAACATTTTTCATTAGACATCCAGATATAATTCTGTACTATAAAACCATTCATTTGTAAATTAAAAAAAATACTTTAAAGAAAGCACCAACAAACTCCTTTCAGATTTGAAAGTTTTAAAATATTTTCATATGTATCCTACATGTCTTCTTCTCACCCCATCCATATTTCTCTTACTCTTTGTTTTTTTCCTATAAATGACATGTCCCAATTTTAGACAGGACCTAATATAGAAACTTTACCCAATGTTGTGCTGCGGGGCTTCTGTAACAGATGCTATCACATCAACATATGAGATTTAATTTTTTTTCCCTTAAAGTTACTGGTCTTAGAGAAATTTGGAATCTGTTTACAGAAACATAGTTGTGAGTTCTAGGCACATGTATCTTTAAAAATGTCCTTACCTCAACCTGAAAGAGAAACTGTTATGTGTTTGTCTTTCCCCCACCTTCAAGAGATCAAAAGTTAGTATGTCTTAGAGAAGGCCTTTTTATTCATTTCGATGCCCCTTTTCATGATCAACTTTTAGTGGCATTCGATTGTATGATGATTACAAGCTCTTAGCTTCTCTTTATGGGACCTTTCAAATGTCAAATTCCCAGGCATGCAGTATGTATAAAATGTCTTCTCCAATGATCAGAACAAAATGTAAAAATAATAAATCGAAAGTTTCTTACTAATGGCCCTAGTGAGATTTCAAGACAGCTATTAAAAATAGTTTCCCCCAACAATTTGCATATTAATATCATGAAATATTCACTATAACTTTTTAATTAAATTCTAATCACCTATGATCATTCGTTTCAATAATTTTAGGAATAGCAACATTTTAAAAAAAGATCAACGATGAACAATATTTAACATCTAAATGACTGCCTTCAAGCTCTTGAACTATTTTAATTTGAAGGTTCTTAATGCCTTGATTAAAATTTAGATGAGTCAAAATTTCTAGAACATTATTTCTTCAATATGGTATTTGTTATTTTGTAATATTTAAAAAAGTTTTTTTGTTAAAAAAGAAGCCTCAGTGAAACATAGTTTAATATGTTTCTTTTTGATGAGATTTCTGAGAACCTTTAAAATGCTGGTATTCATTGTGAATTTCTAAGGAAGGTAGGACAGGGAATATATTATTTCCCACATCTGTTTGGCTAGTTTTGAGAAAAGATACCACAGAGGACAATTCTTTAGAATATTTTTTGGGCAAAAGCTGATATAGAGGGTGTTTAAGTTTCTGTTTATGAATTCAAGGACATAGTCGTGGAATATATAAAAAACATCAAATTTTTCTTAGGTTATGAAAAAACGTGTTAGAGTGTGGCAATCTCATGTAAAGTAGTTAGAATAAGAGATATTTCCAAATTTAAAACAAAAACAAAACCTACTAAGTTCTCTGTTAGCTTGTGAGGTGATTGTTTAACAGATTATCTTTGAACAAATATTTTTGTATGCATTTTACTTAGCATGGAGGATGAAAATGGAAATTTTGGTCATCTTACTTCTGAGAAAATCTTAAGTGACTCTGGAAGATGAATGATCATGGAGAGGGGACTTGTGTTGAGCATCAAGGGAAGAGCGGTACTTTTGGATTCTATATGTTGAGGCACATGTCCTCTGAATCACTGGGTTACAGATAATCTTGAAAAGATAGAAATATGCCAAGCTAGACTGAGATTATCCCAAAATTATTCTTCCATAGAGAGAAAAGAAGATAGAAGGACCTTCAGTATGATGTTGATTGATAATACTACATAAGTAATACAAATATTAATCATAACTTTTTTTTGAGGTTTGCTTTCTGGTTTATAGTTTACCATCAGTAATAAAGTTTCTAGTAACAAAAGATGTCATTGGCAAATCCCTTCTTTGTTAAATAGAGGCACCTCTTGCTACAGATGTCCTAAGTTTCTTGGACACTTACTGTTTATTAGTTACTGTTTGAATATGGAAATTCCTTTTATTCTCTTCTCTTCTAAGACGTGACACTGTAACATATTTGTATCTAACATTTTGGGAGGTAAGGAGTAATCTTAGGTAGGAGACAGAAAAGGTTTGTTAAGAAAGTGAAGCCTCTTTGGAACAAAGTGGAGAGAGGAGAGGAAAAAAATGTATTTTAATAACTTCAAGAACATGCAAAAGGGCACAATGGGATAAATACTGCAATGTTGTTGATGTAATATATGATTTTAAAATTAAGTCAAAGACTTCAGGGATGGTTCTGTGTAGTTGAATCTATCCATGCAAATGGTGGCAAATTAAGCTTGCATTTGCTTCGAGAGTGTCTCCAAGGACCAATCAGTTCTAATGCTCCTGGAGACACGATTCAATAAAGTTAATGGAGGTGTCACTTCTGCTGTGATCAGATCAGTTACTGCGGGTAATCAGATCAGTTACCGTGGGTTCGAAGCTCAGCATTCTTTACTAATTTCTCATTTCCATTCCCACTGTCACAGTTCAGGCCCTTATTACCTCTTGTATGGACTACCAGCTGTTCTGATTACCTTTGGTCTCACATCTCTCAAAATCATCCCACAGAGTTTAAGGTTCTTTACACTCCCTTTTTATCATGTCATTCCTGTGATCAAAAGTCACCAGGGGGTTCCCATCACATAGTGAATGCAGAGCAGACACTGTAGCCTGGCATCTAAGAGTCTCCTCAACTGCCTGTAACCCACCTGTCCTACCTTATCCTCCTGTGTCCTTTATCTATGCCTAATGACAACTGACTGTTGCCTATGTTTCCTTTGTTTTTGCTTTTCTGTCAACTAAAATAACCTCTTTTTCCTCCATCAGCATTCTACATAGGCACTCTTATTTTTTCCTTTAAACTACTTCCCTGAGGCATGATGTGTAAAAAGCAGTACATATTTAAAGTATACAATTCAGTGAGTTTGAAGATAAGTATATATATCCATAAAGTTTCACCACCAAGGCTATAGGCATATCTATCACCTCCTAAAGTTTCCTTCCAGCCCTTTTATTATTATTATCATTATTATCATTATTTTTGTATATACAGTAAGAACACAATGTAAGATCTATCCTCTTAACAAATTTTAAGTATACAATACAATATTGCTTGCTATAAGTATTATGCTCTATACATCTCCAGAACTTATTTTGCATAGAAGACACTTTGTACCCTTTGACCATTACCTCTCCGTTCCTTCTTCCCTCCAGGTCTTGGCAACCACCATTCTACTTTCTGCTTCTATGAGACTATTTTAGATTTCCATATACAGTATAAGTGAGATCACACAGTCCTGCCTTTCTGTATCTAGCTTATTCACTTAGCAAAATGTCCTTCAGGTCCATCCAAGTTGTCACAAATGGCAGGATTTTCTTCTTCTTCTTTTTTTTTTAATGGCTGAACAGTATTCCATTCTGTGTGTGTGTGGGTATATGTATACACACAACAGTTTTTTTTATCCAGTCATCAGTCAATGGACATATAGGTTATTTCACATATGTATTTTTTAATGCCCATTACAAATGTCTCTTCTTTATAAAGATCTGTGATCATTTCAACTGTGAGGGAATTTTCATCCTCTGAATTTTGTGAGTAGGTTTATGATCTGTCTTTTATGCAGCTAACAAATTTTTCTTTAGATTATAGCTAGAGTACATCTTTATTACTGGATTTTGGTTATTAAGTGCACAGACTGCATCTTAGTTGTCTGTGTACTCCCACAGTAACTAATCCAGGGCCATAACACAGTAAATACTAAAAAAAAAAAAAAAATAACTACTGTTCTCAGATGACCTGGCTTCTACCATTCCTGAGAATATTATCTACAAAATCCTAAATATCCAAAGGCAAGTGGTTACAGTATTTCTTCTACACTATTTACTTTTCTAGCTTCCTCTATTTTTCTACTGAAAAATTATCACAGTTGAAATTAAGATCTTAATTTTTATAATTATTCATTGTTGATTTTCATAACGACAGAGACTAAGTCTGCCTAGCTTATCACTGTATCCTCAGAACTAGCACAATAGCTGTAACATCAAATGAATAATAAATATTAATTGAATAAATGAATGAGTCTCCTAACAATCTGTTTCCAAAACACCAGCATAATTGCTATTTACTCAAAGATTTGTTTCCCTATAGGGCTAGGGAAACACAAATTCAAAAGGAACTCCTTCAAGTTGAAAAGTGAAGGCTTTTATTCAATGTAGTCAATTGACAAAATTAATTTAGCCAGACACTTTGGTTTAAGCAACACCTGAAAATCAAACTCTGCCCTAGCCGGTCTGTGAAGGAATCACAAAATCTCTCTAAGCCTTATCTGTGTTTCTGGTAAACCAACATAGTCTGTATTACTTGTAAGGGCTATTTGACATCTTTAACTTATACCTGATTTTTCAGATATCTGAAACCATTCCTTCTGTAGTAGATTTAACCCCATGTGAATACTGTCAGTGTACATTCATCCACAGTGCAGCACTCAGTCAACAAAGCAGAATGTATAAATTTTAAATTCTTGATAGCATCCCCATATTTAAATGATCTGTCTCAAAATCCTGTCAAAAGTTCAGTTGAGACATAATATTCAAGTGGGTACTCTTAAGAGACATGTCATCTATATAATCCTCTTGATTCTAAACTTAAAACCTGTATCTAGTTAGTTCAGTATATACTGTGCTATGTACTAAAGAACAACATTATAAAACTCTCGGATTTTATTGGAGTCATATGAGAAATGGTCCTATATGGAAGAGCTCCACATTTTTTAAATAAAATAGCAATTAAGGATATTATGTATAAATTCATTCAATTATTCTTTTATGATGACTCATATCCTCATATATATATTTTTTAGAATTTAAGATTAAGATAATCTTTGTCCACCATTATGCTACCTTTTAGTAGTTAATGAATGAAAGATTTGCACTTATATATTATATATATATGTGTGTGTGCGTGTATATATATGTATAATATTTGCATATATTTGATAGCCAGGAAGTTCAAAGGTGTCTTGCTTGGGTTCCTTTACTTTGAGTTTTATTCTATAATTATTTTCCTTTTCCTCTCCCCACTTACTGCCTGACTCTTTTCTTTACCGTGCTTTTGAAAACAGTTTTATTGTATTGATTGCTTGCATTGTGGTTTGAAGCAATTATTTTTGGATGTAGTAGGAAGCATAAATAAATAATGTCTAAATAAATAATAGACTTGTCTTTAGGCATTCATAGTCTCACTTATAAACATTCATTGCAGGAGTTAATTGGAAATGAAACAAATATTACTTTGATTAATTAGTGTTCATTAAGTTCCTTTGGTGTACTTTATAGAACATGTGAAGCTCCTAAAGTCTGTTCTAACACAGTTCAAATGGTATTTTTGGGGAGATAGCATTGAATTTTTCCTGTATTTAATGAGCATTATATATACAGATTAATTTTCATTCAGCATTCCATATTATTTCTTCTGTTTTGAAATGGAAATTACAAATACTTAAATAAATTAATTGAAAAGTTTTTCACCATCACTGTAACTCATGTACCTTTTCCTGTCCTCAGCTGAAATGCAATTTTCTAATGCCTGACACAGGTAATACTGTTTAATGAATCACAGTCTAGTTCACGTTAGCTTCTTTAAACTAGGTAAAAGAACAACAAAACTCTCATCCATTTTCACTTATGTGAATATAAAAAGTGTAGAAATGTGTAAGCTGCTCATAATCTAGAAAACAATCTGAGACTTATTGGCACATCTGTTCTTCACATTACCATTAGTGGAACATACAGTTCTCTAGAAACATAAATATTAGTCACACCTTACACAGAAGCAACAATGTCCTACTAATAAAAAGGAAAACCTGCATATACAGAAATGACTATAGTCATGGACAAAAACTTAACCCTTAGATTCTACCAGAAACTCTTCTGTTTTGGAAGCACTTGGCTCTAATAAAAATTTATCATCCTTGAATTGCATTTCCTAGACAGTATCCAGCAAAACACTCTTCCTGAAAGATAAACTGTGGGAATGGGGATTCTTGATCAAATACATGTGGAAAGCTCAACATATCACACCACCATTTTTCTGTCAGTATTAAGGCTCTGAGAACTCCTGCAGGAAAGAAATATGTTATATTGTTAAATCTAGCATTTTCCTAAAAGAAATATGTTATATTGTTAAATCTAGCATTTTCCTAAAAGAAAGTAGCATTTTCTGCAGGAAAGAAATATGTTATATTGTTAAATCTAGCATTTTCCTAAAAGAAATATGTTATATTGTTAAATCTAGCATTTTCCTAAAAGAAAGTAGCATTTTCTACTCAGAAATCAAAGAAACGATTAACACCCTGCGGAATTATTCTAGTTGTTATTGTTATTTTCATGGTCCATGGAGTATACTCACTAGGGATACTTTAGGGATTCTCTTTTACTTCCTGGGACTTATTGCCATGCTCTCTGTTTCTTATAGAGTCATGGAGCATTGGAAGGGCCTCAGAAGATCATGTAGCCCAATGTTTTTCAAACTGCATGCATGACAACCATATACAGAAGGTTTGTTAAAACATAGATTGCTAGGCTTCACCCCTAGAATTTTTAGTTCAGTATATCTGAGTTAGGAGGCTAAACATTTGCATTCTAACAAGTTTCTAAGTGATTCTGGTACTGCTGGTCTAGGATGATCCTTTGAAAACCACTGGTGTGGTGGTTTGGTGCAGTCCACGTATCATCCTCTCTTCCAGTGTTTAAAATTTCCTTAGGCAATTTTTACTCTCAATTTCCTCAAGTTTCCTTAATTGTCTAGGACACATTACTTATCCCCAAACCACTAGGCTTGAATATATAAACCAGGTGGTCACTCATTAGCTCTAGAGTTATTTCTAGAAAAAGCAACAGCTTGCTCTCTCAGTGACCTCCACTGCCTCTGGCTGCTTTAGTTCTTTATTTGTTTATAAATCTGGATGTTCACTCATTTATTGTTTGAATAAATGCTTACTGGGTACATACTGTATATTGAACACTCTTTTAGATACTGGGCATAAGGTGGAAAACAGACAAAGTCCCCTATTCTCATGAAACTTACATTTTAGGGGGGGAAATAGAAAATAAATAAGGAATCACATACATAAACAAGATACATTTATACAATGATAAATGAAACAACAACAAAACATGGTTATGCTAAAGAGAATGTCTATGAGGGACTAACAGATACTGTGGTCAGAAAATGGCCTCTCTGAGGAAGTAGCATTTGAGATGAATCATCAGTGGCTTGTCTTTCTTTTTAGATTATTATTCTTTGGATTTAGCCACCTAATGTCTGCACTGAGTATTTCACTGTCAGCTTTACTGCTTCTTTAGGCTGACACTGTTTGGCCTAACTTCTTGCAGCATTGCTTTGCTTATGGCTATGAAACAGAGGTGCTTCTACCAAGGAGGACTTCCACTCCATAAGCTCCATCACTCCTGGTCATTTCTTCCTTAGCTACCCCTCCGCCACCCCCTAACCCCCAAATCTCCGTCCACCTCTCCTATCCCACCAGCAAGAATGAGTAGGATAGTTGTCTACTTCATCAACTCTATTTTTGAACAGCTCCTGAAAAGGAATGCCCTTCTATTTCTGAAATGTTCTTTAAGATAACTTTTTAAAATATGAGCTGAATTTAGTTTCCCTTTAATTTCTCCACCTAATTATACTTATTGGGGTATTGTAGATCTAATCTAATTCCTTTGCACATGACAACTTTTCAGATTTTGATGACAGCCATTATGTTTTCCACATCTCTTATGAAATTCTTCCTTCTAAAGCAAAACTTCCCTACTGCCTTTGAATCAATCATTCCTCATTGTCTATGGCTTAGGATCTCTTCTCTCTCTCTCGCTTTGCTCCTTCGTATGCCATTTACTTTGTCTTTAACTAATCCTCCAGATGTGGTTTGAATAACAGAGAGCAAAGAACTGTTGCTTCTTCTCAATCTAATTACTATTCATCTATGATGCAACCTACATGCACGGGGGCTTTTTTATTTTTTTAATTTTAAATTTAACTATTAATCTCATTTTCTAAAACACAAATTGAGTTTGACTAACTTCTTCCTTAATTATGTTTCCCTGTATATTTGCTGCAGTGAAGTCATGTCCCCTTTATCATTACACTTACATAGCACCAACTTTTTGTCAGGCACTTTTCTAAAGGCTTTAAATACATTAACTCATTTAATTATTAAACAACCTTATGAAATTGAAACCATAATTAATCCCATTTTATAGATAAAGAAAGCAAGTCATAGTTAGGTCAAATGACTTGTCACACGTTTATTTATAAGTGTTGGTGCCAGAATATGAACCTGGACAGCTTTGCTCCAGAGTTTGTGATCTGAACCACTAAGCTATAATACTCTTAATTCTGTTGCAATCAAATATAAGACCTTTTATTATCCCTGTGAAGTTTTATGTCATAATATTTACTTCAATCTTTCCAATCTGTCAAGATTCTTTTGTGTCCTGCCTGTGTCGTCAAATGCATTTAATATTCTTAACAAGTTCATGTCTCCCATAAATATAAAAACAGTCCACTAACGTACTATCATCTATCATCTATCTATCTATCATCTATCTATCATCCATCCATCCATCCATCCAAGTTCATGTCTCCCATAAATATAAAAACAGTCCACTAACGTACTATCATCTATCATCTATCTATCTATCATCTATCTATCATCCATCCATCCATCCATCCAGCCATCCATCTGTCCATCCATCCATACCGATCCATCCATCCATCCATCCATCCATCCATCCATCCATTATCAATCTATTTAGAAATAACATATCATCCATCATCTATTCACATGTTCTGAGAGCCATCAGCAGACGAGAATTTAACCACATCTCAAGTGAAATGCATGGTGTCTTTGGCTTCCCTTTCTATCCTTTATTTCATGTTTTATGGCTGGCAGAAGCTGCCCTGGATCGCCTACAAAGAAACAAAGAACATGTATTGAGCTGGATGTTAAAAGGCAAGTTTCAGGTTTCTTTCTAGGCAATGATCATGGGAACAGAGGGTAAAACCTGGTAGGCAATTAAGGTTGACGGAGATTGTTTTGCATTAAGAAGGACATGATAAACATCTTTACAGTTTAGAGTGATATGATCAACAATTGTGTAGGAGTTGGCTGGATCAAATGATAGCTAGTGTCATGCCATGAATCCAGGAGATTAGAAGAAAACATAAAAACTGTTGCTAATGTAGGATGCTGGGGCTGTAACTTCATAAGGACTCTGCTATAATGACCTGAAAAGGTGCTGATTAAGTTAGAAATGTATGCACTGCACTGAAAATTGTGTGAATATGCTTTATAATATGTAACATTGTGTAGCATTTGGCCAAAACAGGTGGTTTCTTTAACTATTAAGTCCAATATTCATACCAATTTTAGATTTCTATTGGGTACAAGATGACAGTTAGATAACATTTTAAACTATTGTATTATAAAAATAGTGGGAAACAACAAATATAGAAACAATTACTCATCTTGTTTACTGTCACATTCCTTCAGCATGGCTTCTCAACAGCAGGACTATGGACATTTGGGGCTGGATAATTCTTTCTTGTGAGAGGTTGCCCTGTACATTGTAGGGTGTATATAGCAGAGTATCAGCCTGGTCTCACTAGTTGACAGGAGCATCCTCTCAGTTGTGATAACGAAAAATGTGTCCAGACATTGTCAAATGTCCCCTGGGGGTGGGGGGAATTATCACCGAGATACATCAAACATAACAGACACTCAAATATTTATTGAATGATTAAAAAATTGAAAGAATGAAATGTTTCTTGCTGTCCACATTTATATTAATTCTTCATTGTCTAACGCACTGATAAGAGAGGGCCTAGGAATCAGGTTATGAGAGAGCTCATTTTTGTAAGATGCCATTCTCAACGAAAAGGAATGTACATCTGGGTTCAGAGTCTACACATAATAGAGAAGCTATTCTCCCATCTGGTGAACTTTGGAGTACTCACACTAAACCTTGTGGATGGTGACTAAAATTCCACCATTCATAATTCACTGTTTTACTCCTTTTTGTCTCTTTCTGAAGAACTCCTTAAGGAACAAATTCTCAGGAAGCATTGCTTAATTCTTGTTGTTAAGAGAATGAGATAGTGCATTTGATATTTTCTCCTAATCAACAAGATATGAGCACTCGAGGAGCCCTTGGGCTTTCACAAATTTTAGAGGTCACAATGAATAGAGGAGGAAGTACAGGCAAATTTCCCAACCATTGAATTGTTCAAGCAATTTCACAAGTGTTATTTGTTTATCAGATACATAAATACAGTTTCTAGGATGCTGTCTTTGCATGTTCCTTCTCTAAGGATATGTGGCAAATATTAAATACGCCAATACCTAAGGTCATGATATCCAGAAACTTGTTTGCTGCTCTAATTGCTAATCTCATGGTCATCACTTAATTAATACTTTTTAGATATTAGTTAATTTGAAGATTACATTTCCTAGTTTGTATTTTCAAAATTGTTGATATCTGTGAAGAACAAGTGCTAAAGTCTCTCAGATTTAATTGTCACAAGAATTCTCAGGCAAACCAGTCTTTGAGCATAAGCCGCCGAGATGCTTTCTTCACAACAGTCACTGGTATTCAAGTCCTTGCTTGAATTGATTTCTTACTATTGATTAAAATACATTTATGAAAATATGTTTATGAATACCCTGAAATCTAAATCATGGATTTTTTTTTTTGTCTTTTATTGACCAATAAAAATAATAAGTTTGCATCTCCCACTTAGAGATCGTCATTCTTGTCTTTTAAGCAGAGTTGCACTAATAGTACCTACAAGGAAGTGAGGGTGTTTCCCTTGACCAGTACAAATTACCACATATTATAAAGGGCAGCAGGAATAATCCTCACAAGAAAAATTTCTCATGGAGCAAACTGAGCTGCATGCAGTAAGTAGTGAATGGTTACCCTCAAGCTATCTCTGGGATAGTGTGTTTGGTTTAATTTAATGTTCACATATTGTATAACTATTGATACGAAGGATAGAAGAGTCAATTATATGAAGTTATTTGCTGGGAAAAGTAGGTTTTCTTTCCAGGTACTTAAATATTATGGGCTATTCCTTTTTATTTTCACTCACTCACCTAGACCTTGACAAAATAAAATGGAATGATGACAATATTAGGAAAGATTCACACAGAGGTATCTACATCTCTATGGCCCCTTTGGGATATAGCCTGCATTGGTCTTTGCTCTGATATTTCTAGAAGTCATTTATTTGTGTGAGAGAAATTTTTGATGAATAATCTAGTATTCAAAATGTTCATAATCTCCATAAATGTACTTACCCATCATTTCTTTTATAACCTGGATTTATTTCACGAGAAGAAGGGGCAATTTATAATTTCTTCCTTATTCATTTCTGGGCTTACATGAGTGTCTATAGGCTTTTGTTCATTATTTATACTCAAAAGCAATGCTATGGATTGTCCATAGGAATCTGCTGGATGGTGATCATGTTTATCCTGGAAGTCTCAGGATCAGCTTTGGCAAGGAGGACATAGTCTACAGCTTTCTGAGGAGGGGTTTCACATCACAATGACCAAAATCCTGATTATTGTGTTGTGGTTTTCTACACATACCTTTCTTCACTCCCCTGAAATCTTTCGTCTTGCTGTAGTCTTGTTATTCCAGAGGGAGCAGACTTTGGTAATAAAGCCAGATGAGGAAGAACTTCTATAGCCCCATTTTCTTTTTGTTGGATATTATGTCTTTATTGAAGGGAAAAAATTATTTTGAAAATGTGATTAGTAATATATGTATTGAAAAGTATAACTAACTCTGTCTTGGAGAGTCTTTACATTTCTTCAAGGTAAAGACTATTGTCTTTTTAATATTTTTATCTGATGAGTTAGGTATTAATCAAAAAGTAGGTATAAACTCACAGAAACAAAACATCTTTTGTGATGATTAACAGAAGTGACTTACACGTTCCATTAACTAGAGTGTAGCTCCTAGGACATGATTCCTAAAAGACAAGCTACCAACTGTGTTACCTAAAATTTTCATGGATTTTCCTTGCACATCCTGGGCAGAGAAAGAAAATGATAGCTCATGTCTTTGGCCTTGTTCCTCTCTTTTTATACTTCCAGTTTCTACTTAAATGCATAATAAATATTTTTGACTAATTCTTAAAATCAAGAATTCAGAAGGTATTTTTTTATACAAAATTGTGGTTGAGGTATGGGCCAATCATTGGTTTCTATTCATTGGAAAATGAGTTATACCAATGTGATTAATGTTTGCAGTAGGTATGTTCCTGCTCCTTAGGAAATCACTCAGTGGGGACATCTATTGCATCATCTTGTCTGCAGAAATGTTTATATTGGTATCATCTTATTTACAAATCTTAATCTCTTTTAGCAGAGTAAGAGTGTAGTTAAAGCTATTTCCAGTTCAGCCAGTTTTGTGTTTGGAAACATAGTTACTTAAGGACAAAGTACGTGTGCAACTGGAAATGTATGCTTAGTGTATTTAAAAAAAATATATCTACAATGTAGTTAGGATAAATTCTCCAGTAAGTACATTAAATGCAACCCTAGAGGAAGCATTTTTTTCATGAGTTTTATAACATACATCAATGAGAAGTCCATACAATCGGTGAGATTGTTTTCTATATTTTCAGTAAATGATGTCAAAACTATTTTCTTTTTCAAAAATAGGCTCACAGTATTAAATAAATTATGCATAGATTATTACATTCATTCCACAGCCTGAGAGCTTGTTTTGAAAGACGCAAGCTTGTGTTCTGTACCTGAACCTTAGCTTGCATGTTATACACACACACTTTCACAAGTACAAGCCAAGGTAAACATCATTTCATTGTAACCTTTTAAAATTCTCTAGCATAATGACTTCTTATGACATGAATAAGTATGCAGGGAAAAAAGAAACCTTCAACAAACCTATTCTCATGCTTCATTTGCGTTATTCCCAGAACACAAATAGTGAGATATTAAAACTGAGTAAGACTGTCAAATGAGATTCACTCACCTGACAGTTCTGTCACTTTAAATTGCTTTGTTGTTTATGCCATGGTTGCAATCTCAGCCCTGTTACTTGTTAATTGCTTAGTCAATGCAATTGTATCACCACAGTTTATCAGAATTTTAAGAGAAGGTCTGTCTCTAGCTTCGATATGAAATTACTTTTATGGATCGAAGGTGATTATTATCATTAAATGTGACAAGTACGAAATAAAATTCTAGCTTTAAATTCCTCTGAAGTAAAGGCACAATAAAATTCTATTTGGAACCTTCTGATAAAGGAATGAAATGTCACATTAGCAGATGACCATCAAATGAAATATATATTGAATAATTAAGAAGTGCAGAACACTTTAAATATTGGCTATTAAAAAACACATTGTACATATTTGTATATAATTTGTGAGTGTGTGTGTATATGTGTTTGCGTGGTCAGATTTAGTGAAAGTTTACTTGGGCATTGGCACTGGTTTTATGACACTGAAGGATTCTTTAGATCCTGGCAAACGAATTATCCCACTCTTCATTTTGAATTCAGCTTTTGCCATATGCAAACATCTTTTACCATGTATGTATGCCATATGCAAACATCTTTTACCATGTATGTATGTTTGCATTATCTTCTTTTATTTAAAATCAAATCCTAAAGAATTAATTCGTTTTTTCAGGTAGTTGAGTATGGTAAAAAGATTACACCAGATTGTATAAAAACTGAAGTGTAATCTCTGACCCCTTCTACACTTTCTCTTATGTTCTCTCTAAATCTCTTGTTTTTCTTAACTATTCATGTTACTTCTAAATATTCATCATTAGATTATTGTCTAAGCCCCAAATCTCATCTTTTATTATTTTCTCTCCCTTATGTCACCCTGTGCAACTTATCACCAGATCTGTTCTATTCTACCATGTGCATCTGATACTCCCTCTTCATACCCACTGTTGTTTTAGTTCAGTTTCTCCCATCATCTCTTCTCCTATGGACTGATTTCTTGACCTTCTTCAGACTTTACATCCAACTTAGCTTTCATGTTGCAAAACCAAAGGAAACTACAAAGTATTGTTGCAATACCAAAAAATTTGTTTCTGAATTATATATTATTATATGCTACTCTTCTTGCTTGAATCCACCAATGGATTCCTAATAACTAAAGAATCAAATCAAAATTTGTTATCTTAGGTTAGCAAGTTCTTCTTCATATTGAACCACTCCAGTCCTTTTTTTTTGCATTGTATTCTTTTCTCAGTACCCTCATTTGTCCCTGTATTATAAAAATATTCACATGGTTATGGTTCCTTGAGCTAGTCATTGCATTTCATGACATATTTTAAGTTTGTTTTCTTTCTCTTTCTTCTTGTATGGATATTAAATTGCGAGTTCCTCTGGTAATTTGTGGTACTCTTATTTTTGGGGGGTATAGTTAATTGCTTCATTTACTTCACCTTGAAGATCTACCTTTCGGCATTCATAGTGGCAGCTGATATTTATTAAGTACTTACTATCTGCCAGGGATGGTTCTATGTGCATCATTTAATCTTTATAACTAACCAATAAAGTTCATAGTATTCTGTCCATTTTCTAAATAGCTGGGGAAATTGAAGCTGAGAGAGGGCCAGGAACTTGCTCAGAAAGAGGAACAGAACTGGAAAGCAGTGATATCAGGATTTGAACCAATTAGTTTGGCAATAGAACCTGGAATCTTAACCCGGCATTATGTGTTCACTCCATTGAAAATGATTTTGTAGACATATATCTCCTCTACTGGAATGTGAATGCCCTATACTCAGGGACTGTTTTTATATTTTTAGTCCTGAGCCTAGGGCAGTGCTGCACTTAAAGCAGACATTCAGTACATATGTGCTGAATAAATGATGAGTAGTTAAATACTGGCTCACCCCCTACTCTTCACATCATTGGAAAAAATCATTGACTCTTCTTGAAAATGATGTTCTTCCTCATATGCAAAGTTAGAATTATAGCACCCACCAACCTATTTTAGAGTGTTGATGTGAGAAATAAATGAGATAATATAAATGTTTGAAAATATTAATAGTCATACAAATGAAAGGGAATAACATTTTATAAGTGGCAGTTCAATAAGTCAAACAATATGTAAAGGTCCACTATGAGCAAGACTCTATTATGGTGGCTTTTAGAGATACACAGTGAATATAATATAGTTCTTATCCTGCAGGTGCTTAGAATTAGGAATCATCACCTAATAATTATAAATGGCTTTTCTAGTTATGCAGGCTTAACAGAGCCTAGATCACCAAACCAATAGTAACTAGAGTCACTAACTCATTTGTTTTTTCATTCATTTAACAAATACTGCTTGTGCCCACAATGTGATAGGCACTTTCTTAGGCCCTGAAGATACAGTGGTGAAGAAGTTAGACAAAGCCCCTATTATGCGAAGGGGAAAGATAACAGAAATTATAAACTCATATCATAGAAAAATAAAATAAAAAGATAGAAAGTGATAAGATAGGTGGGACTATTTTAATTAGACTGTCTCTTATTTGAGAAGGTTGTTAAGGTTTCAATTCTTAGGTAAACATCACTAGATTTTATAATACGATATCCTTTTGGCATGACTATTGATCTAACAAGGTATAGTAGCTACTGTCAGTGGTCTACCAATATTCTCTTTGATCCCTTCACCATTTCTGTGCATGCTTATTTGATTTAAAATGGCCAACATCTATATCTTCGGGTTGCTAGGACACACTTTGCTGGTTCACACCATAGACCAGGAAGCATTTGGCCATTAATGTTCCTCCAAGGCAACCCTTAATAACATGGGTGTGGGGGTATAAATACTCTGACTTTCTCTTATTCTTTGAACAAGATAACTCTGAGGCATGCACTTTACACAATTTCCCAGTTTTAAAGCTTTAGTTTCCCACTCTGGCAGCTGCCTTTACAATGCTCTCTTCCTTGCATCGAGCAGTCAAGTAATTCCTGAGCAGTAGTGTGATGGTAGCTGCTAGGTTGGCTTGCTACACTTCCATAGATTTGGCTGCTGAGGAGAAAACAAGCCCAAATGGATTTAGAGAGCTTATTATTTACACAGAGAGAAAAAGCAAGATCAACGTGGTGTCAGTTTCCCACATCCCAGGATGTCATGAAGCAATTTAGAACCAGAGGGGCCAAATGACAGACACATGAGTAGTGAGTCACAATGTCATTGAGGAATCAACTCTTAAGTTACAGCCGAGCAGTTTTATAGTCTAGGGCTGCACTCAAAAGGAAAGCAAAGTAGTAAGTTTCATGCCTCACCAGAACCAGAGAGGCAGATGAGAAACTGCTTCATAATGGCCTTCTGTAGGATGGGGTTTCTTCTGCAAGTTAGGGGCATAGGTGAAAATGGTCTTGTGATGACTTTTCACAAGACTGCTTACCTCTTCATGTTCTAGGATGGACCATAGGCTGTTTCACTAAGACTTTGATCAGACTGTACTTGAGCCTTGCCTGTGTGGCCTATGTAGAGAGACATCCAGAGTCACCATAGCACTGTTGTGGAGACATTCCCCTATAATTTGTTATATCTCCCTGTGATAGTTAATTTTATGTGTCAGCTTGACTGGACTAAGTGATGCCAGGATAGCTGTTAAAACATTATTTCCAATTGTGTGTGTGATGGTGTTTCCAGAAGACATTAATATTTAAGTTGGTATATTGAGTAAAGCTGATTGTCCATGTGAGTAGACATCATCCAATCTGTGGAGAGCTGGAATAAAACAAAAAATAGAGGAAGAGCGAATTTGTTCTTTCTATTTGAGTTGAGATATTTATCTTCTATTGCTCTTATGGCAGGGGCTTTCTATCTTGGTCTCCCTTTGGATACAGCTGCAGACAGTAAAACTGCTTGGTTGTAATTTAGAAATGGCTCCTCAATGATATTGTGACTTACTGCTCATGTGATGTTGAAGGTCCTGTTGTCAGATTCTCTGGTTCTTGGGTCTTCAGATTTGGATTGAGACTTACACCATTGACTCTCCTGATTCTTTGTCCTTTGAACTTGGACTGAATTTCACCACTGACTTTCTGGTTCTCCAGATTGCAGATTGTGGAATTTCTTGGTCTCTATAATTGTGTGCAACAATTTCTATAATAAATCTCCTTTAATCTCTACCTCTTTCTCAATATCTATCTCTCCATCTCTATATTTCTATATTTATGTCTACTTTCTCTTTCTGTAGAGAACCCTAATACACCCTCCACCCTCCAACTCTACATCAGCTCCTTACTTCCCTGCTTGTATTTCTGTACCTCTCAAATACCCTCACTGCACTAGTCTTCGTCTCAGGTCAGGAGACCCAAGCAAGACATAAAATTACATATACAATCACATCGAAGAAAGCTGAGTATGCAGAACTGTCAGAAGGTTTTTGTTCTGTTGTTGGTATAGTTCTGAGCCTGGGCACAGAATTTGCAAGATTCACCTTGATTTCATCTATAGAATGCACATTTGTCTTTCGAAAGAACAATAACTTCATTTCACAAGATATTTATTTTGAGAAAGATATAATCCTTTTTTTTTTCTCTGAAAGAAGAACATGACTTTTAAATGACAACTTTTAATATGGATGTTTAAATGAGTGGACAAGGGAAGTTAGTGTCATTCTAAAGAAAAAAAGTAAAGTAGATGTGTGCAGGTGTCAGTGTAGGCATTTGCAAAAAGGTTGTGTATGCAAAGTTGGAGTAGGGCTCATGAAAAAACCTATGATAGAAAAAGATCTCTTTTTAAGCAGAAGATGTATTTTTTCCTAGCATTACAAAAACCTGCCATGCATAGGTGGTTTTGGCAGTGGGGAGTTCTTGCATATAAATATTATTATTCAGGTTCAAATTGAAGCATACAGATTTTACATCTCCTAAGGATTCCAGTATTTGAAACTACTCTTTGAATTTCATTATATTTCTTCCTATTAGCTATATCTGGAACAATGATGATGATAATAGCTATTGCATGTTTATTTTGTGCTAGCAAAATTCTAAGTGCTTTTTGTATATCGACTTCTTTAATTCTCATATTAACCTATGATGCAGGATCTATTATCATCCTCATTTTTCACTTAGGAAACTAGAGCATAGAAAGACCAAGTTACCTGCTTAAGATCAAAGAGCTAATAAATGGTGAAGACAATATTTAAATTCGCTTAACTTGACACAGTCTTTGATCTTAAACACTAACCTTATATTTCACCTGCATCTTTTATTTTTTATTTTTATTCTTTATTATTATTAAAAATTATCAGGGTGACATTGATCAAAAAATCCAATAAGTTTCAAGTGTACAGTTCAATAGTATGTTGTCGATATATATATTGCATTGTGTATTCACCACCCATAGTTAGATTTCCTTCTGTCACCACATATTTGACCCCTTTGACCCCTATCTACCTCCCACCTCCCCACTTCCCTCTGGTAACCACTAGTCCACTGTCCATGTCCATGAGTCTCTGTTTGTTTGTCATGTTTGTTTGTTACTTTTAGATTTATATCCCACATATGAGTGATGTTATGTGGTTTTCAACTTTTTCTGTCTGACTTATTTCGCTGAGCATGAGTATCTCAAGATCTATCCACGTTGTTGCAAATGGCAGTATTTCAACTCTCCTTATGGCTGAGTAATATTATATTGTATATATGTACCATTTCTTTATCCAATTATCTATTGTAGGATACTTTGGTTGCTTCCATGTCCTGGCCACCATGAATAATGCTGCTATAAACATTGGGGTACATATATCTTTGTGAATAATTGTTTTCAGGTTTTTTTGGGTAAATACCCAGAAGAGAGATTGCTGGATCATATGTCAGTTCAATTCTTAGTTTTTTGAGGAAACCCCATGCTATTTTCCATAGTGGTTGTACCAATTTGCAGTCACACCAGCAGTATATGAGGGTTCCTTTTTCTCCACATCCTCTCCCATACTTGTTATTATTTGTCCTATTGATGATAGCCATTCTAATAGGTGTGAGACAGTATTTCATTATGGTTTTAATTGCATTTCCATAATAGCTAGTGAAGTTGAGCATCATTTCATATGTCTGTTGGCCATTTGTATGTCTTCTTAGGAGAATTGTCTGTTCAGGTCCTCTGCCATTATGTATAGTGCCAGGTGGGTACTAGACTAATCTGGAGGATCACTTTGCAAATTATATTAATGTTTAAACACTGTGCTGTATACCAGAAACTAATATAAAATAATATTGAATGCCAACTCTAATTAAAAAATAAAATAAATTAATTAAATTAAATTAAAAAAGAATTCCATTAAAAGAAATAGATATGTGTAAAACTGAAAAGACAAGATCATTTAAAATAGACTTACTTAACATATGTTAATTTCTACATGCAGAAATATTTGAGATTTAGCCTCAAATGGTAGGCCTAGACAGTGCTGACAAAATCATATTGTAATGATTAAAAACAATAAAAACTAATTTAAAAATGCACCATTTATTTTGAGATAAAAAAGAATTAATAAAAATTCAACTCTCTCTAAATTCAAAATGTATTAATTTCTCCTCACATTGACAATAACTCAGTGTTTAAAAAAATCAGTTCCTGATATCTGTTTGAACTCAAAGTTATTAATTATTAAATTGTAGTTAATACATAAAATAAAGGAGAAAAGATTAGCGAGATGTCAGTTTGCCTGAATCCAAAAACCCGAACTCAGAAACATTCTCCTTCAGACTGCAGAAGGGTAATTGTACCGGATTCTCAAGATTCCAGTAGGTAAGACTTAGGGCTGAACATTAGCTTAACCAATTTCCTTGGATTCACTTTAACATCTGTGATCCTTAGGAGCCATATTTTCCAGCAAGCAACATATAGGTTGGTTGGAACGTATTAAAATAACTATTTTGGTATCATTTAATTTATTGTAAAGATAAAGTAATTTTAGAAGGAAGAGGCAGATGGACTGAATCGAACTCATGATAAAAGGAAGAGAAGGTCAGCAGGAATATATATACCTGGAAAAAGATCTTTGAGATTCTGACTTCTGACTACTAGTGATAACCACTAGAGTTAACATTATTTAATAGGTATAGACATAGAATAAATTATCTGTTTGACATTCATCTTATGATCCAATAATAATTCTTCTTTGTTAATGGCCAGTACCAAAAAAAAACCTCCTATTAATCTTCTTGTAAGACATTGACAGACTTTTGTACCAACAAAAGTTTTTTAGTAGCATGCAATTGAAATAAACGCCAGCTGATTTTAACTGTATGGAATTTGATTAGCGAGATATTAGGAGATCTCAGCATAATCAGGAGACTGGAGAATCAAGCTAAGTGCTTAAAAGTAGGAGTTATATGCAAGCCACACTTCGGCACTGGCCTAATGATGAAACTCTTGCTGCCTTCATTGAGTACTAGTTGCCATATTTTATACTCCGCCAGCTGCTCAACCTGATAACAACTGCTAATGCTGACAACTACAGAGACTAGCTTCTGAATTAGTCTGATGTGTATGCATGTGATCAGCGCAGAGCAGGTCCATTATTAAGCCTAACTTCAAGGTTTAAAAATGGGACGTGAACGTCTTATGTTTTCTCACTTCGGGGACGGGAATCCATTTCTCCTGCTATGAAGACATATAAAGTATAGAATTGTCCTACATAAGAAGAATGCTGAGATGCTAAGTTGCTAAAAAGAATTGTGATTGCCTAGTCCATGACATCTTTATGTAAACTCTTTTTGAAGAGCTCTGGCTTCTGGCCTCATCAGAAAACCAAGTTAAGTAGTCTCTATATTTACTCCAGGGATTCTGACTGGCATTATAACTCTGTTTTTCAAATAATGGATCTCTCAGACACACAGTCATGATCTTGAATGAAAATTTCCTACACTTATTCATATAGAGGTAGATATCAGTAACTATCAATATTTAGAGAAATTAATAAAATGTTTGACACTAGTACTTCTTGTCAATATGAACATGGGAAATTGGCAAATGCTAAGACTAATTTTTTTAATTCTTATTTTTCAATTAGCATTGACATTCAACATTATTTTATATTAGTTTCAGCTATATAGCAGTGTTCAGACATTAATACAATTTACAAAGTGATACTCCAGATTAGTCTAGTACCCACCTGGCCTTATACATCGTTATTACAATATTATTGACTGTATTTCCTATGCTGTACCTCACATACCTGTGACTATTTTGTAACTACCAATTTATACTTCTTAATCCCTTTGCCTTTTTCACTCAGCCTCCCAAAGCCCCGCTCCCATCTGGCAAACAACAGTATGTTCTCTGTATCTATGAGTCTGTTTCTGTTTTGTTTGTTTATTTATTTTGTTCTTTGGATTCTACAAATAAGTGAGATCATATGGTATTTGTCTTCGTATGTCTTCTTTCACTTAGCATAATACCCTCTAGGTCCATTCATGTCATCACAAATGGTATTTTTTTATAGCTCAATAGTATTCCATTGTATATATGTACCACAAATTTTTTATTCAGTCATCTACTGATGGGCACTTAGGTTGCTTCCTTACCTTGGCTACTGTAAATTGCTCTACAGTAAACATAGGGGTGCATCTATCTTTTCAAATTAGTTTTTTGGGGTTCTAAAGATAAATACCCAGAATTGGAGTCACCAGGTCATAAGGTAGTTCTATATTTAATTTTTTGAGGAACCTCCAAATCATTTTCCGTAGTGGCTGCACCAATTTGCAATCCCACCAACAGTGCTTGAGGGTTCCCTTTTCTCTACTTCCTTGCCATGCTTGTGTTTGTTGATTTACTGATGATAGCCATTCTGACAGATGTGAGGTAATAATCTCATTGTGGTTTTTATTTGCATTTCTCTGATGCTTAGTGATATTGAGCATCTTTTAATATGTCTATTTGCTATCTGTATGTCCTCTTTGGAGCAATGCCTATTTAGGTCTTCTCTATGGCTACATTTTTATAAAGAAAAGAGATGATATGATATTTTTTCCTTGTATATTTTATCCATAGTCCTGATTCTCTCAGTTCTTTTTAAACTTGTATTTCTAAAATGTTCTCAAAGCAATAAAAAGAAAATAATGTATTATGTTGATGAGTACATTAAATTTTCTTTGTAAGTGGAGTATACCTGATTTGGCAGAAAAGTTTTATATCATGAATGATGAATTTTCATTGGTTATAATATCCAAAATTATATAAATGTAGTGTCAAAATTTTGTTCTCTAGCTGGAAGCACTAATAATTTCTTTAAGTGATTATTTTCATAACACCGACAAAGGAAAACTGCTCTTTCAACAATATTTGTGAAAAATGATAGTTGGGTTGATAGTGGTGATGCTTCTGTAATTTCTTTTGTATACTTAATTAAACAAAATTACATATAACAAGCTTGTGAAGACAAGGCCTTAGTTAGGCAAGAATATAGAGTTTAGATTGAAATAGATTTGTTTTCCAACCCTGGATCTTCTACTTAATAACTTCCTTACTTAATCGATTTAATCTTTCTAAGTCTTTTTTTTAACCTGAAAAAGTGAGAATGATCATTGTTATAGACCAAATGTTTGTCTCCTTCTAAAATTTATATGTTGAAATCCTACCCCTCAATGTGATGGTTATTAGGGGTAGGGCCTTTGATGGTGATTGGGCTGAGAGGGGAGCCCTAATGAATGGGATTAGTATCCTTATAAAAGAGACTCCAGAAAGCTCTCTTATCCCTTATACCGTGTGAGGACACATTGAAAAAACATCAATCAATGAACAAGAGACTAGGCCCTCACCAGACATTGACTCTCTCAGAGCCTTGATTTTGGACTTTCCAGCCTTCAGAACTATGAAAAGTAAATTTCTGTTTATAAGCCACCCAGTCTATGGTATTTTGTTATAGCAGCCCAAATGAACTAAAACAGTAGTATCTTTTTAAAAGGATTATGGTGGGGATTAAATGAGAAAATTCATGCAAAACACATTGCATATGTACTGGCACTTTGTAGTCTCAATAATGGTGGCGGTTATTTCTATTTTTAGTTGAGGATACTTTCTTGCAAACAAGGAATAATAAGTAATATGAAAATATCTTTAAGATGCTATTACACAGACTTTTTTTCTCCCTAAAGGAAATGAAGAAACATTGTTTGGAGACTCCAAATTCTTTATATGGGTATCTCAGTCATTTTCTTTAAGATGACATTAGGATGTACATATCACAGTAATCACCGAGAAAGCTAAGATTGAATAAGCTAAGCAGACGCAGGTAACCACAGGGTTAGAAATGGTCAGATATAAACAGTATAATTATCACAATTACTGAATAATTATTTGAAACTCAGGTAGCCAGACCAATGGAATTCCTGTGACTTTGTGGGCACTGATCTGACACACAGAATGTCTTAATTCTCATAGAAGAAATTTGGTAAACAGAGCAGTTTACTTTAGAGAATGTAGCACTTTAGAAAATGACGCTATTTAATATCTTCACAAGAGGCAGGAGAAAGAGTGGGGGGTGGAGGGAGGGAGAAAGATTACAGTGAAAGTTAAAAAGACATAGAATTTCACATTAAGGAGCTCGGATTGAAAATCTCTCTTCCACTTACTAGCTAGGTATGGTATTTTACCCTTTTCACTATTATTATTAAAACAACAATAAAATGATAGTTTTCAGGAAAATTGCAATGAGGATTAGCTGTATTCAGGCACATGAGAACACTTAGAATAGTCTGGGTAAATACTGGGTGTTCAATAAATGTTGAATCTTGACATGCTATATTACTCTAGATAGCTATTATTATATATATATTTTTTCTGATTGATCAGTGCTTGTGATGGACAGGTAGCTAAGAAGTTTGAATATCACCTGATTATTGAAATAAATTTTAGCATTTTGCCGCATTTTTATTTCTGAGAGTTAAAGCATTCCGAAAGATTTTCAGTCAGTGCCAAAAGTCAATAATTTTTTTCTAGAAACAAACCAAATGCTTTTCTCTGAAAAGTTTGTGTTCCTCTTTTCTCTGCTTTCTCACACTTTATTTGTCCTAATATCTAGATATTTTTATTATATTTGAGCTCTTTCTGAAAGCCCAGCAACCATTTCTACAAAAGTTCCTTTTGCATGCATTGTTTCTCCTCCTGACCTCCTCTGTGAAATGCAGTTGAATTATTTATGTGTGCCACGCTTCACAAAGTGGAGAGCAAGAGGGGCCACTAACATTCATTCCCCAGTTGATAGAAGTCAGTAGAAAAAAAAAAAAGATAGCCCAAATAAATTACTTAGGAGAATGAAAATCAATGACATCTTTTATCAAATGCCATTAGCTCAGGCCTCCAAGTGTCAGGAAGAAGACATCTAACACATTTGGCCTACTCAAGTGAAGGACGAAAAATGCTCTCTCCAGGGGCACCAAGGCCAAGGGATCTCTGGTTAAATAAAACCAGGTGTAAGGTGCTGACTGGAGCTGAAGTCCTGTAATTCCTTTGATTATTCACATGGATGATCTCAATAAGAACTCAACTCCTAATGACAGAGCCTGTTAGTAGGGCTGTTTGCTTTTGGAAGTAATAGATAGAAAGCTGATGAAGTCCAGGAAATTAAGCACACTATTAATGTGTTCTTATGTCCATCTGTGGTAGAGTTTTCAGAAAAGAAAACTCTCTTCTAATATAGATAATGGCTTCTTCTTTTCCTTTCTCCTCTTTAGTTATTTACTGGCTTACTATGGAATAGAAGCCTAGTTAGAAAATAGTTATTTAAAAAAATAGACCTGATTCTCTATAATGTAAAAACTCACAGTCAATCACAACCAATGCCCCAAGCAAACAGAAGGGGAAAGTTTTTAACTTCTGCTTGTTTCCCATGAGATTTTAAAGTACAACTTCAAAGTATTAATTACAGTCAAGTTTGACGAAACCAAAAGACAAACTATTGTATTGATTCAATTTTATAAGGGATTAAGGTTTCAGTGAAAATTTAATTAATTTCCTTTTTTTCCTGCAGGTTAAGTTACTATAGGTATACAGTGAATTTGGGTAACACAGGCCTTATTTATTTATTTATTTATTTATTTATTTATTTATTTATTTATTTATTTATTTTTGAATGAGTTTGCAAAGTTGCCTCAGAGAATTTCCAAACTGAAAAATAGAGATATGGATGGTAGTGCTTCTAAATAGAGTACTTCAAAATACAGGAACTGTAGATGGATCAACACAAGTCTCTTGCCATCCATGGGAAATAATTTAAAAGTACATGCTCAGTCGATAGTGGGTCAGGGATATTATCTTCATAAGTAAGATATTGCAATATGCTTATTCCCCATTTTCACTATTAATTCTTTGTTACCTTAGGCAAGTCATCTGGAAAAAGGTATTTAATAATAAAAAGAGGTATGTGTCCTTCCTTTCCTAAGTTGGCCAAGGGCACATTTCACTGCTTGAGTTATCTATCCCCTAAAAAACATTCAAACTCTGTGCTCCCGACCAGTTTATGTTGTGCTGGGAACCAAAGTTTAAAAGGATCTATTTGCTATTCTCACTTTAATTTTTGCTTGATAGTTTGAGGCCTAAATTTATGCAATTATAATTTTAAGCCTATAACCTTATAGATAAAACTGATTTCTTAAAATATATTCCATCATATACATATTTTATGTATCATAATTTATTATGTTTTATGTATTCCTTATCCTTAATAGTGTTTTCTTTTCTTCTCTACATGATTTGGGATTACCTAAAATTGATTAGAAAATATTTTCTGTGGAATTTTATGGAAAGAGGATCCAAACTTTCTTTGGTTTCTCAAAGTGGAGTATCACTTCCTCCCCATTCCTAAGGAGCACTGCTTTCTTTATTTTCTCTCTCTGGACAACCTCACCCTTTCCAGGGTCTCAGTTACCAACCAATATCTGTGACTCTCAAATTTATATTTCAAGCTCCTTCTTCTGAGCTCCAGCCATTCATATAAAAGACATTTTATACTAGCAGGTTCAAAACTAAATTTGTTTTTTCTCCCTTTCTCATATGTCCTCCCCCAAAATATGGTCTAACTTGCAACCCAACAAAACTCTTCACTTTTCCTTATTTTTCCACCCCCATATCCAGTAACCACTTTCCCTGGAGTCCGCTTTCTAAATCATTTTCATCGCCCTTCTCTTATTTCTTTTCTGCTATCTTCATTTTCATAAGCAATCATCTAGTCTAGCAATCTCCAAAAAGGAGTACACATACACTTGACAATACTCTATGAAAGTCAGAGAAAACATTTGAGAATGTCTATTTTTGTTTATTTTTGTATTCTTTTAAATTTCTATGTGAACTTTATAACATATACTTTACATAAATATGTTAATACATTTTATAAAATATGCATAAGTAGGGAGTGCATGCTCAATTTTTTACTGATAAAATTTCACAATCAAAAAGGTTGGAAGCCACTGATAATTGTTGAAATTTTCTACCCAATTGCCTTGTACTTTCATTCTCCAATTCATTTTGCACTTATTAAAAATACTTCCCATACTAATTGGATGAGATCAGACTTTATTTTTGGCAAGCCAAACTATGCCCTTCATTATCTACTCTAAATATACTTTTCTAGTTTCATCTCTCACCATTTTCTCTATTATGTATCCTTTGCACAAGGTAAGAGAAATGAACATTAGTATTCTTCCAGTTATTTCTCCACTTCATGACTTGGCTCTACCTGTTGTTCTCTTTGTTTGGTCAGAGTCTATTGTTCTTCACCTAGCAAATTCCTGCTCTTTCAGACTCTAATTGAAATAATTCCCTCCTGAAACCTTCTCTGCCTCAAATCAGAGCTAGTTTTTTCCTTTCTTGTATACATGAAGCAATTTACTCACAGTGTTATTATAGTATGAGTTAGATTTCATTTTAGATGTCTGTTCAACATTTTCTCTCTTCCTCTAGACTGTGTCTTTAGATTCAGTGTTATTCATCCTCATACTCTCCAACACTTCTAGTGCAGTGGTTGCCATGCGAGGCAATAATGTTTACTGCATATGTTACTTTAGTGAAAAATAAGAACTACAGTATCAGAGTATTTTTAAAAATTTCATGTTATTTTGATATTTCGGCTAAGCATTAGAAGAGATCAGTTTTTATGTTAAGAACAATGAAATAATCCAGTGTACCATCTTAAAACATGAAATTTTTTAGTGTATTAATCTAAGTAAGGCCTAATTTTTCTATTCTAAGGGCAACTTTAAAAGAGCATTTTTTAAAACCTCTTGATGGGTAGATCTTTTCATAGAGGCACCTACCTATATAAAATATGTTTGATATTTTTATTTTATTTTATTTTATTGTAGAAAGAACACTTAACATGAGGTCTACCCTCTTAGCACATTTTTAAGTGTACAAATACATTATTGTTGGCCATAAGTACAATATCGTACTACAAATCTTTAAAGCCTATTAACTCGCTTAACTGAAACTTTATATATATTGATTAGTAACTCCCCATTCTTAAACCCCTGACCCTGGCAACCATCATTCCACTCTGATTATATGAATTTGACTACCTTAGAAAGCTCATGGAAGTGAAATCATGTGATATTTGTCTTTTTGTGACTGGCTTATTTCATTTAGCATAATGTCCTCAAGGTTCACCCATGTCATCATGTATTACAGAATTTTATTTTTAAAGGATGAATAATGTTCTATTGTATGGACATACCAGATTTTCTCTATCCATTCGCTATTGATGGGCATCTGGGTTATTTCTGTATTTTGGCTATTATGAATAGTACTACAATGAATATAGAATTGCTAATATCTCTCTGAGATCCTGATTTCAATTCTTTTGATAAATATGGAGAAATAGATTTGCTAGAGCATACGGCAGTACTATTTTTAATATTTTGAGGAACCTACATACTGTTTTCCACAGAGGCTGCACCATTTTGCATTCTCAAATAGTACACAAGGGTTCTGATTTCTCTACATCCTCGCCAACACTCGTCGTTTGTTTTTATCACAAAAACATAAAAGGAATTCCTACAACTAAATAGTAAAAGCAGAAATGAAAACTAATGATCTGATTAAAAAATGGGCCAAGGACTTGAATAGACATCTCTCCAATGAAAACACACAATGGCCAACACATACATGAAAAAATGTTCAATGTCACTAATCATCAAGGAAATGTATATAAAAATCAAAATGAAATATCATCTTGTACCTGTCAGGAAGGCTATTATAAAAAATATATATGATATTTAAGCAAACACTGATACTGTTCCCTATTTTACCAAGACTCAATGAGGAAGAAAGGGGTGGACCAAAGATGTGAACTGAAGGATTCTCACTTTTCTAAGTACACTGAACCAGCAGTGAAGGACTTCCGATAGGTACAGACCATTGTTCAAAAACCATGAATTCTCAAACTATTTGTTTTTTTCCTTTTCAACTAGAGTAGATTCAGCTATTCATTGATGATCTCAACAAATGTGATGGAACAGATGCATGTATCAGGCACTAAGTCTTATAGAACTAGATCAATGTAGACAAGGGTCACCAGCATATCCAAGCAGATGAAGGATGGCCTAGCATTCATAAAACTCATCATTTACTTTAAAACATAGGGCTAAAATTTATTTACCCACTTAACATTTCAATTTTAGCAGCAATATTCAAACTACTCTCAACAAATTGCATTAACACAAACTTAAGTACTATGAGAAATGGTCTGATAGCCAGAGAAAGTCTCACCACAAAGTATTATTTGCTTGGAATTTGCCAGGTCCCAAGAAAGGTAGGGACTATTCAAAGAATAATAAAGAAGATTACTAAGAAACAGTCATTTTGGTTTGTCTCGCATAGGAAAATTTTTGTTGAAAAGAGAAGGACGGGGTATTAGTTTGTATTTTAAATGTCTTACATGTATATTGCATTTTCATGACCTCTCATCTTCCTTTTTTTTCACTTTCCATATACCTCACATATTGTTTACCCTTTCTAATAGTCAGACAAGGCACTTTATTATGGGAAGCTATTCTTTTTGGTAATAAAGATATCCTTATTTCAAGTCATGTTTTTAGGATTCACTAAGTTTTTTTTTTTTTTCTTTTTAATAAGCTTTAATTTTTATAATAAGTATTCAAGTGCTTTTTTTTTTTTTTGGCTAAAATTGCAGCTAAAACCATTTTTACTTTGAAGCATTTCCTGAACTCTAAGGCAGAGGTAATTATTCAACTATGATCTCCCAGAACTTTATAAACATGTCTATCAGGACACTCACTACATGGGCTATAGTTATTTTTTATGTTTGACATCACAATTCTAATGTAATCTCTGTGAAGGTAATTATTATATTTTATTTATTTCTGTATTTTTCTCAGTGCCTGATACTCGGTACATATTCAAGAAATATTTATCAAATAAATAAATAGATAATTATATACATAAGCATAAAAATGTGATTTCTGTATTTCCCAGATCATCATAAACAATATCATGAACATTGCAAATACTCAATAAGTATATGGGAAATTATTTAAATATTTCATGGATAAGCCTTAGCTTTTATTGATTGAAACCTTACCTGCAATGATTGTTCCTTGAGCCTTTTATAGGCAGAGAGAGGCAATAGAAAAGTACTGAACTAAAAATTGGTTGTTAACTCTTGTCGCAGAATTTTTTTTGGTATGATTTTGAGCAATTCACTTTTACATTTACAGACCTCAGTATCCTCATATGTAAAATGATGATAAGACTTGCCCTGCACTCTTCCAAGGTTGTGCTGAGAATGGAATGAGATACTCTATTTCATAAATAAAAGGTCCCAGCACAAAAGTACAGTGATAAATAAGCATCCTGGGTCTGCAATTTTGTTCCCTCCAAATTAACTTTCTCTACTGAAAAAATGATGTGAAACGCATTTATTTTTTGTAGTAGTGAAACCAATTAGTGGTATAGATGAAACCTGTGTTTAAGGTCTGAAAGTACATGTTATTTAATAATAACTTAAATATTTTGATAAATTTAAGAAAAAATAAAAAATATATATGCTAAAAAGTTAAAATTCTAATTTATGGTAAATTATGCATTTCAGGAAAGTGTTATAAAATCTAGATGTGTCTAAGCATCTGTTCTCCAGGCAGAAGTGAAAATCAGGGCTTCTTACATATTTTATTTTATTTTTTCCACTGTGGGAGATGATTAGGTTTTTGGCAAACTCTAAGTCCAGCGTTTGACTGTATCAGAATTTTCATTTCTTTGGCAGTTTTTTTTATCCTTTATGGGCCATTTGAATGTCCATATTCAAAGTTGTCTTCAGATTATGAAAGCAACTTTCAATAGAACTTAGCAAATTATATTCATTAATTATCCCAATATTAAAATTAAATTAAAAATTTAAATAAAATTAACACAAAATTTAAAGCAGACATCTACATGTATGTTTCTCTAGGAATTTCTGAAAAGCCTGGCATGAGAGCAACAGTAATTAAAGATTTACTGACAACCTGTTTGAGTGTCTGAAATTGTTATTTAATTTAGGTTAAGATTTAACACAACTACTCTTGACTGGCTGTTAAATGAATGTCCATTCATTATTAAAAATAATATTTGAAGAGTAGCAGTTGACAATTTTGATAAAATATACTCTATATTCAAGTAGATATTTCCCCAAAATATGTTTAAATATATATTTAGTAAAGTCTTCCATCTTCTTATAAAAAGGTTATATTTTATACTAGTGAGTTCAGTAAATTAAGGACATTTTATGATATAATAGAAAGTATTAGGATTACAATTATAAAGTATGATTTTGAAAAGAATTAATATTTAAATTAGCATTTAAGCATTCAGTAATATTTTAGTTTTCAGAGGATATATTTCAACTCTAATAAATGCCAGTTTGAGCATTCAATCAGTATTTATTGGGCACCTATTGGACACTGCTATATTAAAGGCATACTGAAAATATGGAGGATTCAGGAAAGTAAAATGTATTTTATTTGCTTTCAAATACTTGCACTAAAATAGGAAGTATGCAAGGTAGAAGGTAATAAGAACCAAAATAGGTCAACTCAAATACTAAAGATATTTAAAAAAATACAGTATTACTTTTGACTGTAAGGGGATTCTATGAAAGTATTTTAACACGTTTTTGAAGGATAAAACATCAGAACATATGACAATTGGGGAGGAAAAGCAAGGTAGATGTAGAGTAGTTTGAACAAATTTGAAGCAATATGTAAATATGAATTTATGAAGCAAATTAATGGAGAAATAATTAATTAAAAGCAAAAGATGTGTCATAGTTTTATTTTTTTTCTCAATAAAAAGCATCCAGGTAGACAAAAATTTTTATTCATTTATAAGGCTTAGAATATCTAAGGATATCTATTTTGAAAAATGAGGACAGCTATATAATTAGCATGAAAGGAACTATACCATCCACTTCTTCCAATTAATTGGGTTTATGAAAATATAATTTTCATGTCAATGCCTTTTATTGAAAAGCCTCATCCAATGTTATCCTTAGAAAAACTTAGAATCTAAGTCACAGAAGTCAGGAGAAAAGGTAAACTATGAAAATGTAAACTTTTCCCCAAGATAGGAGGAAAATAACAAGAAAAGAAACAATGAAAGTAATATCAACCATAGAATTTATAGTTTCAAAGAGATTTGTGTAGTGGAAGGAGAGTGGATTTGAAGTCATATCATGGTTTTCCACCATTTCTGCAGTTATCCCTGTGCCGTTACGCAATTAAAATTCTCTAAGTTTCAGTTTCCTTAGCTGTAAAATAAAAATCTCGATGCCTACTTTACATCTTCCTTGAATTTTAATAACTTACCTAGGATATTCCTCAATTTAGATTGGTTAGTTTTACTTTTATTTTGAAACGTAATCCTTTTTTAATTTGCAAATTTATTTCATCTTTCGCATTAGAAAAATTTCATTCAGTGATTTTTTCTCTCTTATTTGTTGTTTTTTCTGAAAATTTAAGATGATTAAAGTTTAATAAGTTTGTACAAATTTTCATTTAAACTCATAAAGTCACAGAGACTGAAGTTGATGTGTTATTGAAAATAATATAGAAATAATATTTTAAAAGGCATTTCAAAACTAAAATAGAAGCGGAAAATATGATGTATTTATTTAAGAACTTATTACCATTAAATCTATATATTTCTATATAGTTTTCACTAGTGCACCTATTTTAGGCTATGATTTTGTACTTTATGAATTTGTACCTATAAAACTTCGAACATCAGAAATTTGCAGAAAACACAACAAATGGAAGAAAAAATATACTTAATTACTGAATTAACTTTACTTAAAATAAGGATAAAATAAATCTGAAGCTCAAAGGGTTATTCCATGTTACAAAATAAAAGTAAAACTAACCAAATAAAGCCTAATTTGAGGCACATTCTGGATGAGTTATTGAACTTCAAGGAAAAGAAAAAAATTTGAGTCACCCAGGTAGAAAAAAACAAAAAAAACAAAAAAAAATAATCCAACCAACTACACAGGGTATATCAACAATCACATTGAATACATAGCAGTATTCAATGCCAAGAGATAATGTCACAAGACCTATTCATTCTACAGTAAGAAAGTGGAGCCCATATCTTTATTCAAAAAATCAAGAAGAATGGAAAGCTTTTCTCAAACTTGAAAGAATGGAATGCTAATATATGAATGATTATTGTTGAACCAGTTACACACACAAATGTAACCAACCACAGGATGGATGCAGAAGCTGTTGTAGAAGGAATAATGCATCATCTGATGTCATATGAAAGTGGGAACATGTTAATAAATTTTGAAGAAAAGAAACTTTAAGAATTTTATACACCGCTAAGATGGATTTTGGCAAGAGAATTTATTCTTAACTATACAAGTATTTAGAAAATACAGTAATATGGTTACAGAATAATATAAGCTTCCTCTTAAGAAGAAAATACATGTGAAATACGGAATATAAATTTCTATTTAAGAAGGGGACTTGCTTTATTAAAGAGAAATTATGAAGTAAATCACTTAGGAAATACTTTATTCATGGGCTGTGTTATAAATTGCTTTCTTTATGTTGATTAGAAAAGTAGAAAAAAAAATATTTTAGGAAGCTGAAGATAAATTAAGTCTATGCCCTGACTAATACTGAGGTGAAGTTTCCATGTCTGATTATTGATTATTTTGGACTACTCTGTTTTCTGTCATATGTGATATTTTCTCTCTTGAGTTTCTTAAAAATATTCATTTTTTCCCTAATATGCACAATGCTTTATTCAGAGAATAGCAATGATTAACTTTTATTTTATTAGTTTTTATTTGATATATGTATACATTGCAAAATGGTTACCATGATTAGATTTGTTATCACCTCTGTCACCTCACAGTTACAACTTCTGAGAACTTTTAAGATCTACTCTCAGCAACTTTCACATATACAAGTATAATTAACTATATTTATAATGCAGTACATTATATCTCCAGAACATATTCATCTTATAACTCAAAGTTGCACCTTTAACCCACCTTCTCCTATTTTTCCACACTGCCTCTGCCCCTCTATCCCCTGGCAACCACCAATCTGATCTCCTATTCTCTATCTTTATGAGTATTTTATGTATGTATGTATGTATATATGTCTTTATTTAGATTAAAAGTACCCTTTAAAGAAATAAGTACTCTTGTGGTTGAATTATTTTATAAGGAAAATTTTCTTTTTTTATCCTAAATGTGAAATCCTATATTTGCATAGATATCAAGGTTTGTAAAACATGTTTTAGATAATTGTGTAAAGCCATAAAACAAAGCTAGTGTAGGAAAGAGAAATAATCTCAAATTGTACCTACATTTAATTACTTCAACTATAAATCTCACTATAACCCCTTATGTTGGAAATGTCTATTAGAAGTGTTATCCATCTATTGGAACTGCTTATGACAAGGTTAAATTAGACAAAATGCTCCCAACAATTTCTAAGTATAAAACACAATATGGATTGTTGTTTTCATAGCAACCAGAAGTCCTTTATAAACTAACATTCAGCTCTTCCGCATTACGATTGGCCCTCTGTATCCATAAATTCTGGGGATTTACCCAACTGTAGATGGAAAATATTCGAAAAAAAATGTTACCTTGTTGCTGACATCTACTATATAGTTAGGCCTACTATGGTTGTGTCTGTACTGAACATGTAAAGGCTTTTTTCTTCTCATTCTCTAACCAATGTAACAACTATTTATATGGTATTTACATCATATTAATTTTTGTGATTAATCTAGAGATGATTTAAAGTGTACAGAGGGGGATGTGAGTCAGTTATATAAGGACTTAAGCATCCATGGATTTTGATATCCACAGGGGTCCTGAAACTAATGTCCTGTGCATACCGAGGGACAACCGTATGTGATATTTACAAAGGGATAGAGAAATGGAGAAGCTGTGACAAAGTTGATGTGAACATGCAAATGTTGTACTCTAAGATTTACCAACTGGAGAAATTAGAACATTAGAACAGAACCAAAATTTTTCAAACATTGTCAAAAGAAAAATGATAACAAAGTTAACAGAAAAGAGTGGTGAAGAAAGAATGCTAACTTTCTCATCTTTCAGAATAGAGAGTCACTTAAATTCTCCAGTATTGTAACATGGAGGGCAAAAAAATGAGCAAAGACATTTTTATATTTTTATTTTCATTTTTTAAACATTAAAGGGGTCATTTAGTATATATTAACTCTTGAAACAAAAACATTTTATCTGAAATTCAGCATTTCATTCTCACTTCTTATATTTTAATTTCTAAACTTCAAAAAAATAAATTCTCTGCTGTTTAGTATTGTAGTATGTTTTAATTTGAATGGGATTATCTCTCTGTACCTTCTGTATACATGCGTGAACAAATGTATGTTGTATTGTTCTCTAATTTTAGTGATGATTACTTGTTTTTGCTTACTTCCATTTTTTATAATAAGCATTATATGTTTAAAAAAACAATTTATTATTTCAAAAAAGAAATAAATTGAGGATCAGAGAAGTGAAATCATTTGTCAAGGTCGCACCAAAATTTATTCTGTTCATTTTTGGTGAAGCTTTAAAATAATTGACATAATACTTTACTTTTTTTTTTTTAACAACAGTTCTCTGAATCAATTTTAGTGCATTTTACTCTAGATTTGATACAAGGATAGAAAGTTATAGCCTAAACATCCTTTTTTAACATACACCTACCCCACACACCTACACACTCACACACCCACCCCACACCCATCACCCCATTCCAATATATACAGGAGAGAGTGAGGGAGGAAGAGAGGGAGAGAATGAGGGGGAAGGGAGCTGTAATAAAATAAGGATAAATTAAGAGTTCTTGTTACTTACTTATATCATCTGTTCCTTCTGATTCCATGAAACTCAATTTGAATTCTCTCTACAGATGTGTGTGTGTGTTTGTTTATATGTATACGAATGCATATAATTTAAATTTCAATTCTGAATTTATGTTCATATTCTTTATCTATATACAAGGTTATAGAAACTAGAAGGCAAGGCATATATTTTAGACTAATTTATTTAGACTACCTTTAAATTGTATTCAATATAGCAGTTTTATTTAAGTATTACTTAATTATTATTGAAAAAGTATTACTGAATTATCCTGTAATCTACATTTCTCAAGTGAAAAGACAAATATTCCATCAAGCTGAAGAGATAGGAATCTAATTTCAAAGAACAAAATGTGCTTTTAATAAACTGTGACAAGACAGGGCAGAGATAAAAAAAGGTTTAGGAGGCAAAGATCTGAGTTTCAGACTAATGAAAACATTCAATCCGTGTGTCACAAATAAAAGGGAAAAGAATATGGTGAGTAAGGACTGACCTATAAGAATATATCTTTTCTACACCATAGCAAACTCACCTGAAACAACAATGAATCCCTGGTAAATATTTATCTTACAAAGAAATGCAATAAAATGATTAAAAGATTCCTTTCAATGCAACAACACAATGAAACCAACCTAGACATAGGAATATAATTCACACAATACAAATTTAATACCTGTTGAATAATGTCACATTTGTGCATATACAGGCACATGTACACAGCATAAAGATGGCTTCGTTGTGGGCTGCTTCCATTTTCCAAACTCTGTTTTTGAAATTTAAATTACAAGTTAAAAATTCTGCTTATAAGTAATATATACCTATTATAGAAAATGAAAATTTCCAAAAATAGAATTAAGGAAAAAAATTACATATTTGAAATAATCATTGTTAATATTTTTGTGCATTTACTTTGTATTACTCTTCTTATTCTAAAGGTTTGCACTAGTTTATGCAGCACTGTGTGAGGGTATCCCTTATCCTATAATTGAGTTAGTGTTGATTACAATTTCCCATATTTTTTAAATTTATTAGACTTTAAAAGCCCCTTTTTATTATTTTGTTTATTCTTGATTATATTGATATTGATAATTTTATATATATAATGTATTTTTGCACATTGTCAACTATTTATTTTCTTTTGATGGTTTACTCTTGTTCTCTGTTATGCTTTTTCTATAGAAGGCTCATGACTTTTGTCACATTTTTTACTTTACTTTCTTTATTACTATTTTTTATTTGATAGTAATTGTGTTCTTCTAGCCATGCAAATATTTATTATTTATTTGTTGTCTAGATTTTTTTCAGCTGCTAAATATTGACAGTATTCTATGCAAGTTTCCATGCACAGATGTATTTCCATTTCTGCTAGCATTAATAATAATGCTGCTGCTGCTAATGGCTAGCATGTATATAGTGCTTTCTGTGTGTTTGACACGGTTTAAAGTGCTTACTGTATTATATAATTTGAGCCTCACAAAAATCCAAGGAGGAAATTCCTACTATTAAATCCACTTTTCAGATAAGGAAATAGAGGCACAGAAAATTTAAGTAACTTGCTCAGTGTTACTCATCAGAATTCCAACCCAGATGGTATGGCCCTAGAGTCCATGTTTTTCTTTATGGCATTTTACTATTATTGCATTCAGTATCTAGAGGTTTATGATAAACCCATTTTCATTAGTTATGGGATCTTTAATTGATTTATGCCTAGTCTATATTACCTTTGAATCTGTTTAGGGTGATTGAACAGGCTAAATAAACTCTGTGAATTACTAATAAGTACATATTTTATTTTCTCCAATTATTGATGTTAGCCATGCTCTATTGAATCACTCTTTTCCTTTTCTTCATGACACTTAATATTGTTATCTCACACAGATACCATAGCAATTCCATAAAGATCCTTTCTGGTCATTCTAACATTAAAAAGCCCACTCACTGCACAGATTACTTATGTGGAGGAGGAGTTCTCACTCAAACTCTTCCATTCTCTTTCTTCTCTCTCCTCTGTCAGTAAATCCCATTGTCTTGCTGATGAGCTCTTTACTCAGTGGATGACCTTGAAAGTAACTTCAGGACAGGTCATTCTGTGCTACCTTCTGTGGTGTCCATTGGACTTGCTGGAAACTCACACGTTTTCTCATATAATACCAGGTGGACATGTAAGTCTCCTCTGTTATACTTCTCTATTCTGCTTTTTCCATCAATTTTCTTTCAATCACGTTCTTTCTCTTTCCCTCATTCTCTCTGTCTATGTCACTCTCCTCTCCTCACTTCCTCTCTGGCTTTTGTTTACACAGACTGACAAGGCTGAGGAGTGGTTTGAATGATAGTTGTGGGCAGCAAATCCATTTAACTTCCTCTCATATTAAGCCCTGGGAACAATGTCTGGATGCTGCTATTTACTTTGATCTTTTTGGAATGTAATATATGTATTATCTTTTTGCTGTAGCTTTGGGTTGTAACTGTCAGTTTTGGGTTAACCAGAAAAGTCCTGTTATACATTTACTTACTTTTGCCCAGTCTATGTTGGTTTTATTTGTGCTAGCCCCACATATTTTTATATTTGGTTAGTGTGCTTCATTGGTATATGCTCAGGTTTTACTATGCTTTTTAAAGGTATGTTTCTTATAAGCCAAATAAAGTTATATTTTATAAGTCAGCTGAAACATTTGTCTTTTATGGCTCAGCGAAGTAAGTGATGTGCCCAAGGTCACACCATTAGTGAGAAGAGACGTTGGAATTCTATTCCATGCATGTGTGCCTACAAAGACCATTCCCCTAAGCACATTTCTTAGTAACTTCTCTAGTAATGTGGAAAATATCATCTTGATCTCAATTTCACTGATTATTGTAATGTTTTTCAAACATGTACAACTGAAGCTTTAATTGTCTAATTCAAGGATAATAATATAAGTTTTGATTAGATGACAATACTAATACACTTCATTTCCTGCCACTTCTGCCCACACAGTTCTCAATCTCTCTTGATCTTTGCTTTTCTAATTGGTTTAATGGTTAAACTCATAAATCTTGGAGTCAAAGAGGCTTTGGTTTGAATCTCAGATCTGGCACAATTTCATCTGCAAAATGAGGATTAAAGAGCTAAACTACCAAGGTAGAAATAAGTGTGAGTCCTGTATTAGTTAATTGATGGAATTTAAACACATTTGACCATGCCTGGAAAACTGGTGATACAAGCCCAATAAAAGTCCGTTTGCATTTTGAGGCTGAAGATGCTTCTGAGAAAGAACTTAACCTGCACTGCTGGGGTTTAGCCTTATCTGAATATTTATAGTGATATTTAATTAGTGATTAAGTCTAGAAAAATTTATTTACATGAGTGGGATATATTACTTATCTTTTTGGGGAACAGCTGAATTTGACCTAAAATAAGGCCTAATGATTGCGATATTGAGCATAGCTTACGGCTTTTACTCAAATCTGTTTTCAGTTCAGTTTCCTGAGAATATTTAATCCTAGAAAAAGGGCTGAAAGTAAGTAAAATTTGAGGAGCTGTTTTGGGAAACTCTGAATTTTGAAACACAAGGAACATTATTTTTGAGCTCTTCAAAAATACATGTATAATGATGCTAAATGAAGAGTGGCTTTTCCCCTTCCTTCTCAGCCCCTTTTTCCTACAGATGCCAGTACCTGGTGGCACTGTTCCTGAATAGCAGCTTTGTCAGCTCAGAGCCACTTCTCTCAGGTGAGCAGTTATGACCCCTGGGTACTCAGTGCATTATCCAGAGCTACAGCGACGAGTGAATAAGGGATGGTGAAGCCTGAAACAATAGTAGGATAGCGCAAGTAGTCCTAGTGGCTGCAAGGTGTCATTTTGCCAAGTACAACAATAATAACACCTATGTGCTCCAAAGGTACCAATGTTGAATGGCTGGTGTCTTGCAGATCATTGGCGAAGCACCAGAACACAGGTTTATGAGTGTGGACTCCTGATCTCCCTCTCACATCTGCACTAGATACAATAGTCTACATTTTAGTAAATGACAATTTTATCCTCTCAGGTGTTTGAGTCCAAAATTTCTAGGTTGTCCTTGATTTTTCTTTTTCTTTTTTTCTCATCCTTCTTCTGATCCATCAGGAAATCACATTAGCTCAACATTAGAAAAATCAGCAGAATCCAAATCACAGCAGCACCCTTGCGCTGGCCTCCATCATCTCTAAACTGGATTATCACAGGCTTCACTTCACTGATCTCCTTGCTTTTACCCTTGCCCTTAGTAATGTATCTTCAACACAGCAACCAGAATGAGCCTTTTATTTTATAGTTTTAAATTTTTTATTAAGATATAATTGACATATATCATTGTATAACTTTAAGGTGTATAACATGTTAATTCAATATATTTATAGACTGTAATATGAATACCTCTGTAATGTGAGCTAACACCTCTATCATGTTAAGAGTATTATATAAATTAATACATATGTAATGCTTAGAAGAGGATCTGACACACAGTACGTACTCAACAAATTTAATTTATACTTATGATTGTATCCTTGTTATTAGTTAGGAAAGTGGAATCATGGAAATAAAAAGATTTCCAAACCAGGGGTTAGGGAATCGCAGCTCAGGAAGATTTGCCTAAAGCCATTGCTAGAATGTGGTAGAGCAAAGATCCTATCTCACATCTCTTGACTGACTCAGATTGCCCAATTTCTTTCCAACAAAATAATTATTAATATCCATTTTTGGAAAATTACATCCTGTATTCATCTTTTATTTTATTTTTATTTAAACTTTCCAAAATAAAGAGCGCTGAAAAAAGTTCTAAATTACTCAATATTTTTTATAGTTATGCACCTATAATCATATGTTTGTAAATAAATGCTTCCATATCTCCCAAATATTATACTCTTCAAGACAAACTACTGGGTAATTGTAATTTGTGATTCCATAATATTATAAATCCAGGTTAAAGAAAATAAATAAATAAATACAGAGCAATGTTGATGAGTATTAATATATGCTTTTCATTGATCTATAGATATACTGACCAATAACCTAATTTGAAATTAAATTTTCTATAATTTGTATTGTTTTTTAGTCTTTCTCTTTGTTTCTCTATGGGTTGTTTGTAGGTCTTTTTGGGTTTGTGATTCACATTTACTTACATTACAACACTTTATCACAATTAATTCCTAGACTTAACATTAAAATTTGTATCTCACAAAAGTATAGTCATTTCTTTCACAAGGTGACATTCATATGAGTAAAACACACTAACTCAGTTCAAGTGCTGTGTTCAAACTAATAAGAACAAGATTTATTAGCCAAGATTATTTCTCAAATGCTTGAAATTAAAATAAATAAAACACCACTAGCAAATGGAACCAAAATGATCTGCTCAATATAAACAACGCTTAAGAACAAGTCTATTTAGAAAGTCCATTCCAGTTATGTATATATCTTTGAATGTGCTACAATATTATCTAGGCATTTGCATTAATTTAAAAACATTGATATGCTGCTAAATTGACATTGCAGTACCCTTTTTCTCCTTAGTTTTAAATTCGCTATGTTTAGTGATCTGGCTATCAGGGATAATGATCATTTTAGTTAAGGTGAATGACTATTTTTCAAGGTATGAAAAGTTGCATTTTTTCATTCAGACCATCTAAGATGAGCATAAATATTAAACCATAGAGGCCTTTGCTGGCTTCTGTGATTGCCAGTGCAGAGGTACAGTGATGTAGCGCAGATGACAAAAAGGAGAAAAAGTACAGATTGGTATAATTTTTCCCTCAGTGTTCCTCCACACCAACACTAGTAGCAACAGCCTCAACATATTAGAATATTATTATACTTTCATTTGCTTGCTTAAGTTCAGACAAATGAAATTTTCTATCCTGCCTAAATGGCAGAGAATTTTCACCTCCAGAATCTTAAATAGTAGAGGGAGGGTTTTGCCTAAGATCATCTCAAGTCTCAAGCTCTGAATGGGCATGGGAGAGGTGACGATTTTAAATTATTAGAAATGTTTTCCAGCAAGAACCTATTTGACAGTTATAATATTATAAATCCAGAGTAGCGGATTTTTGGTGTTTCTTTTTGTTAAGGATATATTCATTTGTATAAAATTAAGCTTAAAATTCTTCTTCAGTTGTTTATGTTTCACCAGCATTTACCCTAAAATGTTAAATATCACTTTTCTCTATTATCTTTTCTCCCCAGTTTTGAGATATCCCACAACCTCTGCTTTTTTGTTGCCTCTAACTTTTCTTTCCATGATCAAACTCTGAAAGAATGGTGCATTTATTATATATTATCATTTGTATCAATTATTTCTCAGACCTTGTATGTTTTGGTTTTTATTTCTTCCAGTATCTAAATTCTTCATTTGCTGTGGTTTTAAATGCATTTCTAGCTGCCAAAGGGGTAAAAAAATCTCCAGCCTCAAATTTTGAAGGTTAAAAATTTATACCATTTCCCATTAGAGGCTCCATTGGAAGAGCCAAATAGATAAATGATCTCTGTGGGAAATCCCAGCTTTTTGATTTTATGGTTTTAGATAATAAGTTCCTTGGAGCTTCTTGAAGTATATGCCCATTTGACTATAGTGATTAAAATCAGTTTACATTTATCACTTGGGAATTGATGCGACATTGGGACAAGGTAATGGTGAGCAAAAATTGTGCTGCTACATCAATTTCATATTGAAACAATGCGATAGCTACTTACCCAGGGACTTTTAAATACTTGTGGGATGGAGTATGCCTTAAATGTGTGATAAATTGATATTGGAAAAAACTTTGTAAATTTAAATGTAAAACTTGTAGCCAAAATAATTTTTAAGTGTAATTTTATATAAGTAGAGAGTTTTGCTATATACTTTTTTTCTGCTTAACATTATCTTTAGGGCAGATTTTCTTCCTTTTATCATAATGCTTGGAAAAGTAATTCTTGAAATTTTTGTTAAAGTTGCAATAGATAAATTTATGAATATAATATTATGTGATGTCAGGAACCCAGAATTCTAAATATCTGATTCTATACTGTGACTGTTGCTCATCATGCTCATGATTCATGAGGGACAAAAACAGGCTAGGTCACACATTTTATTACTGTAAACTTCAGATTTGATCTTAGGCAAGACCAATGGGAAGACTCAATAAAACTTACATGTGGAAAGTTTATACTTTTCTCCTCCTTTATGTCTAAACCTGGGATTTAACATTCCAATTGGGATGGAAAACTATGTTTGGACTATGGCGGCTAGCAAGAAGAGAAGTTCAAAAGCAGTAGAGCTAGATGAAGACAAAGATGGACTTCATTTATTGAGGACCATCCCTAAACCCAGTCTTCCTTCTTTAGCCTTGTGGAAGGGAGAACATCCAAAGAGAATGCCAGCCATGTAGTCTGACTTTCACTTGGTACCATCACCATCCCCTCCCCATCCCTGCTCCTGCCCCTTGGAATTGTGATCCAATAATATATCAACAAATCTGACCCATTTCTCACATCTCTCTCCTTCCGTGTGAGCAAAAAGCGAATTAAAAAAAATCCTGTTTAAGCTAATGAGGTATACTGAACTAGGAAGTACAGAGTTTGTTTTATTTTTATCTTAGGTAGAACTTAATAAATGTAATTCTTAAAATAAATTTAAGCAACCTGTAGGAATCCCAGGATTTGACCTTTAGAACTAATGATCAGGACAAATTGAGGGAAATAATTACCAAAGATATGATTTTATTAAGAGAATCGGAGGAAGCTTGGTTTCTCATTAATATTAGGAAGCTTTTTTTCTCGGATATACAATCTTAAGCAATTGCTTCTAACTTTATAGATGCTATGTTCATTTTAGGCAGGGATCAGTATCTCTTCTTGTCCTAACCTCTCTGAGAAAAAAGAAAGCTGAACTTATTAATAATGAATTAGCATAATTGTCCACTGTTCTGACAGATGGTTTCTAATCATAGTAAATTGCTTTACTTAATACTTCTGGTATGTTACTTTTCTGTAATGGATTGAAATTCCATTTATAAATTCCATTTATAAAATAAGTACTTTATTTTATAAAGATCAATTCTCTATTGCATCATAACTGCAGTCCTATTCATTTTCTGCTTATTCTTCAACTATAATACAAGTTTTCTTCTAGAAATTTCAAATCTGGATGATGTGATAGAAATTTAAGTGAAGGATATGCAATCCATCTACTTCTTTTGGGGTTCTAAATTCTGTGGTTAAGCTGGAGCACAAGGATATGCATCTATGCGATATGTAATCTATGTGCTATGTGCTTAGCTCATCAGAGTAGTGTTTACCAAATTGCATATTATCATATACTGCTGGCCTTTAGGAAACCTTGCAGACAAGCTGTGGCCCAACATGTGTGTTCATCAGGCTCAAGTTCCTTTTTTTTAAATTTTTCTGGTGCATAGCTGGACTATCTTTCCCACACACCCTTTCAGTTAGGTGGATCATCTGACTGGGTTCTGTCTAGTAGAATATGGGCAGAAGCAATGTGTTCCTAGGCCTGATCCAGTCTTCAGGCTTTTCCCCTCCTCGTATCTGCCAGCCAGATTTAGAGGATTCCATGGAATCCCTAGGAATGCTGGACTAGGTAGACAGAATTAGTTGAAGCCCTGAATGATTATGGGGAACAAAGTTCTTCCCACTCCTCACAACCCTTTTGAGACAGTGATACAGAGAGAAATAAAGTGCGAGGAGGGAAAACAGGAGAAAGTCATGAGTAAGAGCAGTTCACAAAATAAGAGCCAAGAGTTCTGTATTGTGAGATCAAAAGCCAAATAAAAGAAACATGATCTGAAGTAGCTTACCACTAATATATATATATAAATCACAAGTGGAAAATAAAAAGAATAATTCAAATAAATGTTTATAATTGGTAGTTTTGATGGGAGATACAGAGGGTGAGAGTAATGATAGAATAATGATAATATTTCTGAAACTGGTTTGAAACCAGTTATAGTCTTAGAGAAGGTAGCCCCTGGGACAAATGGGCTAGATCAGAGTGACTGGCTAGATTTTGCTTTGTAGAATTCAGCATGTAGTCATCTTGGGTGGTGGAGTTAAAGCTGTGTAATAGGGTGGCCAAATAATTTTTTATCTAAACTGGTAACTTTTTGGGGTACATTTTTAATATTTTTATTTTTTATTTTAATTTTTATCTTTTTTGTTAAATTTATTGAGGTGACATTGATTTAAAAAATTGTATAGGTTTCAAGTATACAGTTCAATAATATGTCATATGTATATTACATTGTGTGTTCATCTAAACTTATATTTCCTTCTGTCACCATATATTTGACCCCTTTAAATTTATCTACCTCTCTCTCTTTCCTTCACTGTGATAACTACTAAACTGTTGTCTATATCAACGAGTCTCTGTCTCTTTGTCTTGTTTGTTGCTTTCAGTTTTATATCCCATATATGAGTGAAATCATATGGTTCTCAATTTTTTTTGTCTGTCTTGTTTTGCTTAGCATGATAATCCCAAGATCCATCTATGTTGTCACAAATGGCAGTATTTTATCTTTTCTTATGGCTGAGTAATATTCCATTGTATATATGAATCACATCTTCCTTATCTAATTATCTATCAAAGGATACTTTGTTTCCATAGCTTGGCCACCATGAATAATGCTGCTATGAACATCAGGGTGCCTATACCTTTACAGATAAACGTTTTCAAATTTAGGGGATAAATACCTAGAAGAGGAATTGCCAGGTCATACGGTAATTTTATTTTTAATTTTTTGAGAAACCTCCATACTGTTTTCCATGTGGCTGCACCAATTTATATTCCCATCAGCAGTGAATGAGGGTTCCTTTTTCTCCACATTCTCTCCAACACTTGTTATTACTTGTCCTGTTGACGACAGCCTTTTTAAAAGGTGTGAGGTGATATCTCATTGTGGTTTAGATTTGCATTTCCCTAATAGTTAGTGAAGTTGAGCACCCTTTTATATGTCTGTTAACCATACGTATGTCTTCTTAAGGGAACTGTCTGTTCAAGTCTTCCACTCATTTTTTAATTGGATTTCTTTTTGTTTTATTTTTGAGTTTTATGAGTTCTTTGTATGTTTTAGATATTAGGCCCTTAGAGGTGTTTGCAAATATATTCTCCCATTCGAGTGCTTGCCTCTTTATCTTGACAATGGCTTCTTTTGATATACAGAAGCATTTAGTTTGATATAGTCCCATTCATTTAATTGTGCTTGTACTTCTCTTGCCTTTGAAGTCAAATTCATAAAATCTTCTCTAAGTCTAAGGCCTGCGAGTTTAGTATCTATGTTTCCTTTTATGCACTTTATTGTTTTCAGATCTTATATTCAGGTCTTTGACCCACTTGAGTTATTTTGGTGTATGATGACAGATAACAGTCTAGTTTCATTCTTTTGCATGTGGCTTTCTAGTTTTCCCAGCTCCATTTATTGAAGAGGCTTTCCTTTCTTCATTGTATGGTTTTGGTTACTTTACCAAAAATAATTGCCCGTATAAATGGGGATTTACTTCTGGACCCTCAATTCTGTTCCACTGGTGTGTATGTCTGTTTTTCTGCCAATACCATGACATTTTGATTATAATCTCTTTGTAATATAATTTGAGGTCAGGTAGAATAATATCTCTAGGCTTGTCTTTTTTTCTCAGTGTTGCTTTCGTGATTCAGAGTCTTTTTTGCTTCCATACAAATATGATGATTTTTTGTTCTATTTCTTTAAAAAATGCCGATGGGATTTTGATGGGGATTGCATTAAATCTGTATATTGCTTTGCAAAATAAGGTCATTTTAACTATGTTGATTCTTCTAATCCATGAACATGGAATAGCTTTTCATTTCTTTGTGTCTTCTTCAATTTCTTTTAATAATGTCATAGTTTTCAGTGTATAGGTCCCTCACATGCTCCATTAGGCTTATTTCTAGATATTTTATTCTTTTTCTTCCTGTTGCAAAGAAATTTTTTTTTCATTTCTTTTTCTGGTAATTCATACTTAGTATATAGGAATACTATAATTTTTGTACATTGATTTTTTTTAATCCTGAAACTTTATTGTATTTGTTTATTGTTTCTAATGTTTTTTTTTTTTTTTAGTGGAGTCTTTAGGGTTTTCTGTATAGAGAATCATGTCATCTGCAAAAAGTAATAGTTTAACTTCTTTATTCCCAATTTGAATGCCTTTTATTTCTTTCTCTTGCTCTATCTCTCTATCTAGAACTTCCATTACTATATTACATAATAGTGGTGGTAGTAGACTGTCCTGTCTTGTTCCTGATCTTAGAGGGAAGATTTTTTAGTTTTTAGTTTTTTTTTTTACCATTAAGTATGGTGTTAGATGAAGTTTTCTCTTATATAGCCTTTATTATGTTGAGGCACTTTCCTTCTATACCCATTTTGTTAAGTATTTTAATCATAAATGGATACTGTATCTTGTCAAATGCTTTTTCTGCATCTATTGATGTGATCATACCATTTTTATCCTTTATTTTGTTTATATGGTGTATCAGATTGATTGATTTGCATATGTTAAACCATCCTGTGCCCTGGGAATGAAGCCCACTTGATTATGATGTATGATCTTTTTAATATATTGTATTTGATTTGCTACTATTTTGTTTAGGAGTTTTACATCTTTATTCATCAGAGTTATTGGCCCATAGTTTTTTTTTTTTGTATTATCTTTACCAGGTTTTGATAACAGGGTTTTATTGCCTTCATAAAGTGAGTTTGGAAGTATTGCCTCTTCTTCAATTTTTTGAAAAAGTTTGGAAAGAACAGGTATTAAATCTTTGAATGTTTGGTAGAATTCACTAGTGAAGCCATCTGGTCATGGAATTTTACTTTTTCGGTGATTTTTGACAATTGTTTCAATTTCCATACTGCTGATCGGTCTATTTAGATTTTTCAGTTCATGATTCATTCTAGGAAGGTTGTGTATTTCTAAGAACTTGTCCATTTTTTTCTAGGTTATTGAATTTAGTGGCATATAATCTTTCATAGCATTCTTGGTTGATTCTTTGTATTTTGGTGGTATCTGTTGTAACATCTCTTTTATTTCTCATTTTGTTTATTGGTGTCCTTTCTCTTTTTTCCTCAGTGAGTCTAACCAGGGGTTTGTCAATTTTATTAATCTTTTCAAAGAACCAGCTCCTTTTTGCATTATGTTTTTGTATTAACTTTTTTCTCAATTTTATTTAATTCTGCTTTAATTTTTATTATTTTCTTCTTTCTGCTGACTTTGGGCTTCATTTGTTCTGCTTTTTCTACTTTTTAAAGATGTAATGTTAGGTTGTTTATTTGGGATCTTTTTGTTTTTTGAGATAGGCCTGATATGAATTTTCTCTTCTTACTGCTTTTGCTGTATCCCAAAAGTTTTGATATGTTGTATTTTCATTCTCATCTGTTTCTATGTATCTCTTGACCTTTCCTTTTATTTCTTCTTTGACCTAGTCATTCTTTAGTAGCGTTTTGTTTAATCTCCACATGTTTGTAGTTTTTCCTGCTTTCTTTTTGCAATTGATCTCCAGTTTCAAAGCACTGTGGTTGGAGAATAGCTTGGTATGATATCAATCTTTTAAAATTTGTTGAGGCTAGTTTTGTGTTCAAACATGTGATATATCTTTGAGAATATTCCATGTGAATTAGAGAAGAATGTATAATCTGGTGTTCTGTAAATATCTATTATGTCCAATTGGTCTAATGTGTCATTTAAGAGTTGATATTTTCTTATCGATTTTCTGTTTGGATGATCTATCCATAGCTGACAGGTCTCCTACTGTAATTGTGTTTTTGTCGGTTTCTTCCTTTAGTTCTGTTGATAGCTGCTTTATGTATTTTGGTGTTCCCTGATTGGGAGCATATATATTAATAAGTGTTTTGTCTTATTGATATATGATCCCCTCTATCATTATGAAGCATCCATCATTATCTCTTGTTACCTTTTTTATCTTGAAGTCTGTTTTATCAGATATAAGTATGGCTACCCCTGCTTTTCTCTAGATGCCATTTGCTTGGAGTATCATTTTCTACTCTGTCACTTTGAGTCTATATTTATCCTTGCAGCTGAGATGTGTCTCTTGAAGGCAGCATATGGTTAGGTTTTGTTTTTTGATCCAATCGGAGACTCTGTGCCTTTTTATTGGTAAGTTTATTCCATTTACATTTAGGGTGATTATTGAAATATGAGGTTTTCTAATAGCAATTTTATTATTTGCTTTCTGGTAGCTTGGTGTATCCATTGCTTTTTGTCCTTGTCTTTCTGTCTGTTATTCTAATTTGGTTCTATAATTTTTCCCTCTGTTTCCTCTTGTTTTATGTTGTGTCTCAGTTCTGGATTCCTTTGTGCGTCTGTGGTTACCACAGTTTATATAAAACACATTTTCATATATATGTTAGTCCCTTTCTTCTGCCTGCATCTTATCTCCATTTCCCTTTGCAGATTCAGATCTGCATTCTATCCCCTTTTCTGTTTTTGTTGTCTCAAATTATCCTTGTTTATGCTGTGAATTCATTTCTAAGTTGCAGTAGCTGCTGTCTGCTTCTCTTTTTAATTTTTTGACCTTTAAGTATTGTAATATTTAATATTGCGAATATGTAATGTTTAAGTTTATAATACCCTGTCCTTAATAAAGTTTGCATTTTCTGGTTTGTGTCTGTCTATTAGTCATCCCACTCATAGTTTTGTATTTTTTCATTCTTTTGTTTTAGATTGAATGATGCCTTTCAGTATTTCTTGTAATGCAGGCCTTGTGGTAGAAAATTCTCTCAGTTTTTATGTGTATGAAAATGTCTTAATTTCTCTTTCGTATCTAAAGGAGAACTTCACTGGATATTATTCTTGGCTGGTAGTTTCTCTCTTTTAATAGTTTGAATATGTGATTCCACTTCCTCCTAGTTTGTAAATCTCTGTAGAAAAGTTTGGTGATAATCCACTGGGTTTTTTTTTTTTTATAGATTACCATTGTCTTCTCCCTGGCTGCCTTGAGAATTCTTTCTTTGTCATTAGTTTTTGATGGATTTAGTATAATGTGTCTTGGAGAAGGCATTTTTGGATTGAGATAGGTGTTCTGTTTGCTTTTTGGATCTGAGGATCCAGTTTTTTCCATAGGTTTGGGAAATTCTTATTGACTATTTGTTTGAATATATTCTCTGTTCCCTTCTACCTCCCTTCTCCTCTGGTATACCCATTATTCTCATATTGCTTTTTCCAATGATGTCAGATAGTTCTTAACAAGTTCTTCCCCTCCCCGCCCCCTTTCGGATCTCTCTCTTCTTTCATGAGTCATTTCCAAATTTCTGTCTTCAGTATCACTAATGATTTCCTCCATCTGGTCAGCTCTATTTCCTAAGCTTGCTATTTAATTCTTCATCTCATTTATTGAGTTCTTCATCTCCAGAAGTTCAATTTGTCTTTTTTAGAGTTTCAGTCTCCTTGGTAAAGTATTCCTGTTGTTTACTGATTTTGTTTCTGAGTTCGTTGAACTATCGATTAGAATTTTCTTGTTTCTTGTTGAATTTTTTCAGAATTGCAATTTTGAATTCTCTGTCATTTAAATCACATATTTCTATATCTGAATTTTCTAGAGATTTTTCATTTTCTTTCTGAGCTTCCTTGTCACCTTGGTTGTTCATGGTGTTTGATGGATTATTTCTCTGCCCAGTCTTTAATGGGAATATACCCTGCCTTTTTCGTCTTTTTTGAGTTTTTTTTAATAATTATTTTTAAATTTCTTTTTTTTGGGGCAGGAGTGACATTAACAAAATCCAATAAGTTTCAAGTGTACAGTTCAACAGTAAGTCATATATATATTGCATTGTATGTTCACCACCCATAGTTAGATTTCTTTCCATCACCACATATTCGACCCCTATTACCCCTTCACTCTGATAACCACTAGTCCACTGTCCATGTTCATGAGTGTCTGTTTGTTTGTCATGTTTATTTGTTGTTTTTAGATTTATATCCCATATATGAGTGATACCGTGTGTTTTTCAACTTTTTCTGCTTGGCTTACTTCACTTAGCATGATTATCTCAAGATCCATCCATGTTGTTGCAAATGGCAATATTTCATCTCTTCTCATAGCTGGGTAATATTACCCAGCTATGAGAAGAGATGAAATAATATATATATATTATGTGTGTATATATATATATGTATATACACACACACACACACACACGCACACACACACACACACACATATATATATATATATATATATATATATATATATATATATATATATATATATATACTGCATTTTCTTTATCCAGTTGTCTATCATAGGACACTTTGGTTGCTTCCATGTCTTGGCTACCATGAATAATGCTGCTATAACATTGGTGTGCATATACCTTTCGGATACATATCCATTAGAAAGATTGGGTAAATATCCATTAGAAAGATTGCTGGATTATACGGTGGATAAATTCTTAGTTTTTTGAGGAACAACCATACTGTTTTCCATAGTGGTTGTACCAATTTGCAGTCTCACCAACAGTATATGAGGATTCTTTTTCTCTACATCCTCTCCAACACTTGTTATTACTTGTCCTATTAATAATAACTGTTCTAACAGGTGTGAGATGGTATCTCATTGTGATTTTGATTGCATTTCCCTAATAGTTAGTGAAGTTGAGCATCTTTTCATATGTCTGTTGGCCATTTGTATGCTTTAAAAAATATTTAGAGTGATCTCTCTTTAGCGGGTTGCTAAGAAGATGTTTTTCCTCTGTTTTCTAGTAGGTGGTACACAAGCATCCTGCACTGCTCAGGACTTACAGGTCTCTGCTTTGTGGCAATAAACAAACAAACAAACAAATAAAATGCCTTTTATTCCCTGGAGAGTTGTGAGTTTCCTCTGTGACTAGGTTGCCTTGGTTATAGAGCTTCACCCTATGGGAGAATGTAATGGGTGATGAGGATCCAAACCTCTAAAGAGAGCCTTAAGCCCTGATACTGCCTAAGCAGCCAGATGCAGTGCTGTACTGCCTTCTTCTGCATCAGCCTGGATGGATGGGGGTGGGATGGGTTGGGAGAGGCTGCGTGTGTGTCTGTAGATGTTTTCCTTTCAGTAATGCTGGCCACCAAGCTTCAGCTGCCTTGCCTCTATATGTCGACCCCTGTTGCTGGGACCAGCAGCTGTGAACATTTCAGTTCCTGGGGCTGCAGATTCCTTGCTCTGCACTCGCTACTAGACCGACACTTTCTATTGCCATTTCCCTTGGGGCCTGCTGCTAGCTCTGGGAGGGTATGAGGGGAGCGGTAGTCAGGCTTTGTGACTCAGCTTTTGTCTGGCAATGGAGGTTGTTAAACCACAGCTGTCACCCCTTTGTATTTCATCTCTGCCCTGTTCTCTGCCTTGTTCCCTGGGCTCTGCTGAGTGGAATATGCTGATCACTCAGGCAGGCCTGCTCGGGGCTACAAAGAGTGCAAACTGCCGCCTAATTCCCTTCTGGTTCTGCAGGGAACTCCACATTCCGCAGAACCAGTCTCGGCTCCTCTTCCTTTCCTCCTCCTTGCTTGCCCAATTCACCCACCTTCAGATGCTCTGATGTGCAGATCCCTCAGACATGTTTGTGTGCTAGGCTGAGTGTTTCCTGTTGAATTGTAGCTATTGTTTGTTGTAATTTCAAAGGAAGAGATCAAGGGGAATCCTTCACAGCACCATGCCTCTGACATCACTCCAAACTGGTAATTTTTAAGAGTAAAACTTTTACTAAATTATTCTAGAAAAATAAGTATAAAAGTGTTCCAGGCAAATAAAACTGGCGTACTAGTTAAGGTTCTTCAGAGAAAAAGAACTCATAGGAGATTATATTTATGTCTCTCTATAATTACTTCTACTTCTACCTCTACCTCTATATATCTATATCCATCTATATCATCTATATTTATATATCTATATATTCAAAAGTTCAGAAATAGCAAGATTAAAAACACCAAATCAATACATAACATTTAGTAAGAGTTTATTGTATATATAAGAACGGTTCACGAACTCGGAGCTTTCAAATTGAAAACTGATATGAAGGTAAGGGGCGTGAAGGCACAGGACAGTTTATAAAGAGAAAAAGAGAATGTTGTTTAGCCTTTACAATGATTGGTTATTACAATGGGGTTTTCCAGATGGAAGGGGATTGGTTAAAAGTGATTATCTTATACCATTTTTTAAGAGGATCACTTGAGTTTCTTCTGTGCTTATAAGAGGCATTTACAAGAAATAACCTAAATTAAGTTTCATTTATTTTGCAGAATAAGACAAATTGTTTCAGTTATGTGGCTTAAATGGTTTTGTTTGCTCATGGAATTTTCAAGTTCGATCTCCATTTTGTATTCAATTCTAATAATTTATGTCCATATACACATGGAGAGAGTGAGAGAGAAAGAGACTTATTTTAAGGAATTGCCTCGCATGATTGCAGAGGCTGCAAAGTACAAAATCTGCAGGAAAGCTGAGAAGACTGGAGACCCAGGGAAGAACCGATGTGCAGTTCAAGTCCCAAAGTAATCTGCTTGCAAAATTCCTTCTTCCAGGGAAGGCAGTCTCTTTCTATTAAGACCTTCAACTGATTGGATGAAGCCCTTCCACATTATGGAGGGTAATTTGCTTTACTCAAAGTCTACAGATTTCAATGTTATTTCATGAAAAAATTGTTTTTACAGCAACATCCAGATGTGTTTCACCAAATAGTTGGATACCATGGCTTTTCCAAGTTGACACATAAAATTAACTATTACACCTAGATATATGATCAATCAAAGAAAAGATATATCTAACTGGCAGTCCTTTGAATTTGCTCTGAAAGCATGATGTGTTTGACTCAGTGTTTCAAAAGTTTTTCAGTCAGCATTTTAAATTGGGAAATCCACAGAGAGACAGAACATACTCATTTTTAGTTTTTCTTAAACATTGGTACACCCACCTTCACTGGGTCCTCATTGCTTCATGGCAACAAATGACTAAACGTCAGTAGTATCTGTCTCCTTAGGATGGAATTTGCCCTAACTCCTTCCCCACAGTCCCCTCTTTATAATATTGCTTTGTTTCTTATACCACACAATCCTACTTATATGTGCTGCCTGTATTCCATAGGCATTTAGATTTCAAATCTTGACTATATAATTTTTGTGTAGTGAAGATGGATTGAAAAAGTTCCCTTAATGCTTTGCCATAGAATTAAACCAAAGAAAATAATATTAATAAAATAAGCTCAAACTGCATTATCTGCAGGGAGTATACAGCTACCTTGAACAGGGACCCATATTCCTAACACAGGTACTTAGAATAAGTAACCTACTACAGTGAACACTTAATTTACCTAGGAGCCTTTGACAATAAAAACAATAAAAGGGAAGTCTTTTAAAGTAATGTTCATTGTCCAAAGAAAGCCAATTTATATGTTTATCTGGCCTGTGGCTGTAACTTACATAGAAATTTTAATGGAATACATAATAGAAGCTCTAGGATAACTCATATGGAAAAATGAAAGTATTGACTAGTTCTCTTTAGAACTGTCATTCAATATGTTCTTATTCTAATGGAGACCATTATAAGAAAGGTGAATAAAAATGCATCTCTGTATTATAGGGAAACTATGGCTTCTAAGGTTTTGCAGCCTAAATTTTTTAAATAATGATTCACAATTGATCTGTGATGCATTTCCTTAGCCATATATGTGAACAAATATGAACTTCTTTTTATGGGTTACTGCTTTCTGTGACCCTGTTCTAAAACCTTTTAAGAAGGTTCTTATGAGTTGGCAGAAAATATAAAGTGTATCAGAAATGCATACAAGAGAATCTGTTCAAATGTTTGCAATTCAGTTGAGCTAAATGTACTACTTTCTACTTGTCAGGAGTTTTTGGGGAGAATGCCTTATATGGGAGCTATTCCTAAGGTCAAGAATAGTTGGGCTCCTCCCTTTTCCGACTCATTATTTTCTAGTCTCTTGGGATTTAGTACAAAATCTGTTTCTTCTTAAAAGCTTTGGTTGATTAACTCCCAACCAAAGAGGAGTACAACAGTAGTAGGGAAGGGTAGAGTGAGCCTTCAGGGAAGCCCTGTGCCTCTTGGGTGTCAGGAGAAAACATACAGACATTGAGCTGTGTGAGTAGATCTGTATGATGGCTTTTGTGTGCTTACCTTAAGGATGAAAGAACAGACAGGAGGTGTGTGTAGTGTGAGAGGATAGGATGGTACAATAGCTCATCCTCAGCTTGGTCTCAGGCCTAGGTCTGATTGCTACAGAAAGGGAGGCATTCTTCTCATTTCATGTATGGAACACAGTAATGAGTAAAAGTAATGTAGAATTTTGACATTAGGGGGCGGGGCCGTTTGCTGCTTTAGGGTACACCAGGGGAAAATACCTGGTCAGGAAGCAAGGAGAGTGGATTTGAGGCCTTATGGGCAGTGATGGTACAAATCACTTGGTCACAGCAGATCAGAAATAGAAGCTTGTTGGAGAGGTCCCTTGGGGTAGGTGTGTGCGAGTGTGTGTGAGTGTGTGTGTTAGGGCCATTGGGGAATACTTCATAAGAACCAAATTTCTGAAATTAAGATGTAGGATAGGATCAGAATAATTTGAGTTCTACAAAACTACTCTTATATTCACAAGACTAATTAATATGGCCACTTAAAAAAATCTAATTGGCAATAGTATGTGCCATCGCTATACTCTAATCAAATATGAATCAAAGAAGTCCTCATGATCACAATACATAACTGAAATTTAGTACCCAAATAAAATTTTTCAAGTACTCCACTTCCACTTTATACATTTAAGTTTTAGTTCATATACAGTAAAATTTTCTTTTTCAGTATTGTATCATGAGTATTAACATATATATGTGCATATATATACATATATGTGTGTGTATATGTGTATGTGTATATATGTGTGTGTGTGTGTGTGTGTGTATATATATAGTAGTGCACTAATCAACAAACAGAACCCCTCAATTCTCTGGTATTTCTTCTTCACAAGCCACCTATCCATCACTCTTTCTCTTCTGAATTATAAACAAAACAGTTTTCTAGATTTTCTGAAATATAAACAACTTCTTAGTTGTAAGAAATAATAAAATAATATAGGCCTCTGGCTGACTACCTCTGGTTCCTTTTCTCTGACTCTTTTTGTGTTAACAAGCAAGAGTCTTTCGAATTTTTAATTCAAGCTGGCCAGGGTTATATGAGTAATTTCACCTTTAACAAGCTCAGTCACTGCTCTTCAGAGAGAAGGGTCACTCCTGAAAGTTTAACTGGAGTGTAAATGAAGGTTTCTTAGAGCTTTGTGAGTCTCTGATCAAACATCCATAAATATCTCTTGTTAATTAATAAGACTTCTCATGGGTAGCCATTTAGGAGTTATCAGAACATGCCCTGCATCCTTTTCTGTGTCTCAGATTGCTCTGCTGTAAAAGCCTTTGGAAAAAGAAAAAGACCTGACTCCTCTGTGCAGGAGTCTTTGGTATTATTCTTAGTGACTTAACTGGAGTAAAAGCTTCTACTTTTTTTTTCCAATTAAGATAAATTAGCATATTCCTTCATTTGTAAGACATTTTTTTCTTCCTTTTTTTTTCCCAGACAACTTTCCAGTTACCAGTGATATGTTACCCTTTGGATATAACAACAAAATGCAAAATACAAAGGAGAATGCAAGATGCAAAACAAACAAACAAACCAGAAAAGTTGTATGAAGGTGCAGATTGTGGTTTTCAAATAAATTGGAAGTTTCAGGAAGATTATTCAACCTTTTTTCTTTCTGGACTTGGGTCTTAAAAGCTTGCTATGCACCTTACTCTCTAGGACTGCCTTACTTATATTAAAGTATCTTAGTATGGGCAGCCAGATTTTTGCTTTTCCTGGAAGTTATTCAGATATATAGTGAATAATACATGTTTATTAACTTCAAAGTTGTAGTTTAAGGCAAGAAATAGTAGAAATTCACCCTATTTTTGGAAGCTATTTAAAAATTTTTTGTCTACATCTTATTTTGTTTGAAGGTTAATGTTTCCTCAAAAAGAACATTTTAAAAAATAAAAATAGCTATTTATTTGTTTATCCTTGGAGATAATTACTAACTATACTATGCTTTAGCAATTTTAGAGGTGGGGCAGTTATTCCAGTTATGCACTTATAGATAATAACATTTTATATATTTTCAAAGCATTTTGTTGTATATCAAATTTCTTGAAAATCAAAATTCAAATTTAGGCATTAAACATAAGCACAGACTTTTCAAGATCTCCTAATTCAGAAATTTGGATTCTATTGACTATCAATTGCTATTGACTGTGCTTCACACTCATACACAGATAAAATAATTCCACTGACAATCATAGAATTGTAGTTTACTTTTTACGAAGATAATTCTCTGTGTAGGAAAGATGAACTGAATCAGAAGAAATGAGAACCAATAGAAATCTGCTAAGAGATTAAATAAGAAACTGATTATGGATGGAAAATGCTGAATTCATTTCCATAATATTTATATTTCAGACACCTATCTGAGAAAGAGCAAATAGGGAGAGCTTTGCATTATGCTGCATTTTTGTGAATTATGTCTATTCTAGAAGGAACTTGTACTAGCTACAGGTTAGTAATAATAAAACTATAATAATAATGATTTCAATTTTCCTAAGTAGAAATTGAATTCATATAATCTCATAAAGAAAAGTTTTCCACAAGTATCAGATAGAGTGAGAGATTAATAAACACATTTTGTGGATACAAACAACATTTAATGCAGTTGCTTGAATATTCCCAGTGGGACTAGTCATAAGCCCCTGGGAGTCTTCTTCCTGGCTGATCTAAATCTGCACTTTCTATTTCTATACTTGTTCCAAAACTGGATCCATTTTTTTTTCTCTCTCTCTTTGGATCTATATCTAAGCAAATGACCCTACTATCTGTCTGTTTGTCTACTCTTTTCAGGAGTAGACAACCTCTCCTTTGCTTTTCTACTAATAATATTTTAGTTCAGAACCTCATCATTGCTTGCCCAAATTGCTTTCCTCTAATATTTATTTTAATATACCTCTCCCCTCACTGAAATTAGGGTTCCTTTTCAAATTATAAATATAATAAATATGATTGTGGCATACCTTTCATTCATTTTTGATTCATCTATTCCATGAATATTTGTACCTATTATGTATTATTCAATAAATACATAATATTCAATAAATATTTTGCTACTATTATATACTATTCTGTGTACTGGGACTAGAATTGTGAACAAGGGAGCTAAATTTCCTATTCTCAAAAATCTTTCTATGAGTGGATATAGACAATAAATATACATAAAAATAAACATGCAATTTGTAAGGTACTGATAAACGCTATATAAAAAAATAGAATTGGGTAATATGACACACCAACTTGCAATGGCAATAGGCTATATTAGATAAATTGAACATGCAAGGCTTCTCTAATGACATGACATTTTATTCATGTGAGTAAGCCATGCATATGAAGATCAGGCGTAGAGCATGTTAGACACAGGAAACAGCAAGTGCAAAGGTCCTGAGGCAGTAACGAGGAATGTATTTGAGAAACAGAAGAAATTTAGTCTAGATTAAGCATAATGAGTAAGGGAGAGGGTTGAAGTAGATAAGGTCAAAATCAAAGAAAAAAGGAGAGGCGAGGACATCCAGGAGCTTAAAAGCCAAGGTAGCAGTTCCAACTTTACTCATCTGTCATTGTTACTCCCTTGACTTCTTTGGCACCTCAAACAGGGAGATCCCACTGCATTGCTTTATACATGTTTTGGCCACTTTGCATAGCCCACACTGCTCAGCCTCTGGGACTTTACTTTGATGACTGGTCATTTCTACCAGAAATATGTTCCTCACTAGTAAAGGCCCCCATTATGCACTTTTGTGATACCTTGTGCATATTATTTCGCAGCATCACAACACTAAATTGCCATGTTCTTTATTTATTCCTTTCTTCATTTATTTAGTTTTAAATGTATTTTGGAGTTTATAATAGAAATTAGATTGCAAACTACTTAAAGGCAGAAATTGTATCTTAGTTACTGTGTATTCCCTAGTATCTGACACTTGGCACTGCATCTGTCATATAGTAAGCATTCAGCAAATATTTGTTGAAATATCAATAAGCAAAAGATTAAAAATTGCAATTCAAATGGCAGAAACTAAATTGAACTTCAAATTGATTCTGGAATGAGCTTTAAATTTTTTGTTTTGACTCTAAGATTAGTACTTTTCCTAGTAGACTAAGGTACCCCCAAAGGATTTCAAGTTTTTAAAATTAACATGTGTCTTCAATCATATCCAGACATGTCCCTTTTTCTTTTGGTCACCACAGCATCTCATCACATGGATAATGTGCTTTTCCTAGATGATATTTTTTTATACCTAAGCTTGCTTCATGGATGCTTTATCATTTTAAGTCCTGAGGCGATAATGCAAAATTTTCAGTTATTTTTTAAATATCTATTAAGTCATAGAATAATAATTCAAAAAGCATAATATTGGTTACATATAATCTGATTTTTTTCTCCTTTGAAAATTTGTCTGCCACAAAGCATATACTTTTAAATGCCCCAATTTTGCAACTACTTCTGTTTTTCTTCACTTTCTTGGAGATAGTTGGAACGTAGGTTCTCCAAATCTAGATCGAATCTGGGTAACAATTTAATATTTAGAGTTTTAGGACATAGTTCCAGATATGTTAAGATGTTAATAACTCATTAGCTATAGCTTCCTAAAGTTACCGTAAGTAATATATTTGAGAATTATTTAATTACATGCAGTTGTCCCTACATGTGAGGCATTGCTGCTTGTTCCAAACCATCTTTTCAAACATGTTGTAAAACATTCAACAATAGAGGATAGGAATAGTGTTTCTCCCTAGAGCAAAGATCAGGCATGCTTACTCCCATTATAAAAGATTTGTGTTCTCCAAGTTAATTCTTCCTCTCATGTAGCACACTCCATTGCAGGCATTATCTGACTCTCTTCACATTACCCTGTGGGGTTTTGGGCTCTGGGAACTGGCAAAAAAAAAAAAAAAATGCTAATACTCTGGCTACTGCTATTGTGTATAATAATTTATGCTTTGTTTCTGATCCAGAAATTTCATGTCTTTCACCAGTATCCATCAAAATCTGTCAGGCAAACTTATTAGCAAACTGGTTAAAATTTCAATCTCAGACCCTTTACACTTCTTGACAGGTAGCTTACTGGGCTTTCCTGGGCATCTAGCTACACTGTGTTTCACAGCCACTCTTTTAGTTTTGTGTGGCAGTGTGACTGAGTTCTGGTCAATAAGTTGAACCTACCTCCAGGACTGACCTATAAACTACTCCATGTACTCTTTTTCCCTTTGTCACCCAACTAGATATAGAAAATCTACTGGGGCATTCTAAGGACCTAGAAGATTATAGAGTCTCTAGATGAAGGAGCCTGGATTCCTAAATAATTCTATGAATAAGAGATCCCAGTGATACTTATTGGACTGTGATGAAAGTGTAGGAAAAAAAATCTTCATTAGATTAGACTTTTCAGGTTTTGGGGTATTTTGTTGCAGTGGTGAGCACTTTCTTGATTAATATACACACTATGTCAACTTCATATTTAAAGTCTTTTTAAATTGTTAAAATAAATGTATTACCTATTTAGAAACTTATATTATCATGATTTTAATTTTGACCTCTTTCATATGGAGTTGGTAATATCTCCCTACCCAATTAAAACTAACTAGTTCTATATCTCAGTCATACTGTTTTAATCACTTACTTTTAGTTTTTCTTCTTCTTTTCCCTCATGTCCTCTTTTCTCCATTTCTTTTATCGCTTTGTATATTACTTCAGGGGATTATGCATTTCTCTAAATCATTCTACATCCAATTATTATATAAGTAAGACTTTCCTACTGAGCCAGCAGAGCCATAAAAATGTATTTTCTCTTCCATCCACACTAATTTTCTTGTAGTTTCTCCCATATACCTCCACTTTACTGGAGTTGTACACAGTGTGTTACACAAAATTAGTGGATTTTGTTGTTGTTGTTGTTTGATGAATTTGCTGCATACTAAATTATTGCTTGTGTTCTCCCTCTTTGAAGAGCATACTCACTATGTAGCTTTCATTAAACTAATTTTAATTTTATTAAAACTTCTCCTTATATTTCTATTTAGGTGACATGATCTATAGCCAAATATACTCATCATTTATTCAATGAGTATTTATTAAGTGCCTACATGGTTCTAAGCACTGGAAAACAAAGTAAATAAAACCAACAGAAAGCTCTGAACTCAAGGAGCTTGCATTCTAGTGGAGGATAACATGATAAGCAAATAAATACAATGTACAGAAATTCAGAGGATGATACTTTCTCCATAGGAAAATCAAACAAAAGAGGGATGAAGGAGTACTGTGGTGGTAGGTAGGAGGGATTGGGCTGCAATGATTAATAAGCTGTCCAGGAAAAGTTTCACTGAAAAAGTGGCATTTAAATGGAGACCTGCAAGAGGTGAAAGAGTGAGCCATGCCAATATCTAAGGGAAGAGTGTTGTATGCCTAGAGTAGAAAAAATGCAAAGACGTGGAAGCATGATTATCTTAACTTGTTCACGGAGCAAGAGAGTGGCTAAAGCAGGAAAGAAAGATAGGACATAGGTAATGGGGGCCAGACTGGCTAGTCCTTTTTAGTCTTTACTATGATTTTACCTTTTTCTGAAAGAGTTGGGAAGCCATTGAAGGGTTTTCAGTTTGGCTATTTTGATAGTAAACCATAGGAGGAAATAGTGTAAGCAAAGTGAAGGATTGGAAGGCTTTTGCAATAATCCAAGTTTAACTTGGAAGAGGACATTATGAATGAACATGATGGGAAGTGGCCATATTTGGAATATATCTTTAATGTATAGCTTGCAGAATACACTGATGGAATGGCTATGAAATATGAGAAAAAAAGAGGCAAGTATGTCTTGAGCAAATGTAAGGATAGTGTTATCATTAGCTGAGATTTGAAAGATGGCAAGATGGAGGAGATATAAGTTTAGTTTTGGAAATGTAAAATTAGAAATACTCAAGAGATAGGTAGACATGTCAAGTAAACAGGTAATGTGAGCCTGAAGTCCAGGTAAGAGAGTTTTGATAGGAAATATAAGTATGGGAGTTATCAGTGAAAAGATAGAACTTAAAGCTTGAGGCTAGATGAACTTGCCAAGGGAATAGGTGTAGATAGAGAAGAGAAGAGGTCCATCTGAATATTGGTATACTCCCACATTAAGAAGTCAGGGAGGTAAGAGAAAATCAACAAACACAGCTGTATTAGAGTTCTCCAGAGAGCAGAACCAATAGGAATGCACCCACATACATGCACACACAAAAACACACAAATATGATTGTGTAGGATGAGAAATCCCATAATCTGTTGCCTACAACCTGGAGACCCCAGGAAAGATGGCAGTGTAATTAAAAGGCCTGAGAGCTGGAGAGTCCATCTTATAGATTTCAGTTTGTGTTTGAAGTATTGAGAACCAAGAGCACTGAGACCAGAAAGAGATCCATGTTTCAGCTCTTATCATTAGGAAGAGAGTGAATTTAATCTTCCTACTTTGAGTTCTGTTTAGTTCTTCAAGGAAGGAGCCCACACACGCTGGGAAGGGCCATCATTTTACTCAGCTCAGGGACATCATTTTACTCAGCCTACCAATTCAACCTCACAGATATCATCAGAAATAATATTTACCCAGCAATCTCAGCATTGTTTAGCCCAGCCAAGTTGACACATAATAGTCACAGTGGCTTAGAAATAGAAGCCAGTGTGGTAGGAGAAGCTAGTGTTTTTCTAAAAGCCAAGTGAAAAACATGTTTGAAAAAGAGAATGAGAATAACTATGGCAAATTCAGAGAACTGACTTAGCAATGTGTGTGTGTGGGGGGGTCATTGGTGTCGTTGATAAGAGCAGTTTCAGTGGAGTAAAAAAAAGGTTTATAATAAATGAGGGAAGAAATCAAGACAACGAGTGTACATACTTCAAGAAGTTTTGCTGCAAAAGAGTGTAGAAACATAGGACTGTAGCTAGAGGAGCGTACGAGATTATAAGATATATATTTTTTTAAGCAGAGAGATTTTACAAAATCTATACTTGTAGGAATAATTTACTAGGAGGGAAAAACAGATGATGGAAGAGAGAGGGAAGAGACTTGCTGGAGCAATGCACATGAGTAGGTTGGAGAAGGTGGGATCAAATACATGATAAACAGTGACACTGTTTGAATGTGCAATAATAATAACATATACCAAATATAAAGACAACACCAAGGAGGATTGACAAGCTAGCTGGAGGATCAGTCTTCTAAGGAGAGGATGGTTGAAATGAACTTTGAATGATAAGGAATAATTTTTCGGGGAGACAATTCTAGTAGAGACTATTGTGTGGAGATATGAGAGAACTTAGCATATTGAGAATCGGAAGGAGAAAAGCCAAAAAGGTGGATAAAAACTGGATTATGATGAACCTTATGTGCAATTAAAGAGTTTTAATTTTATCCTATATATTATAAAGCATCTTTAAAGGCTTTAAAATGGGAGAACAATATACTTTATTTGATTTTAGAAATTCCACTTGTCATAATGTGGAAGATGGATTTAATTGGAGTAAGTTCGAGTGAGGGATGATGAGAACTGAACTAGTAATGTATCAGAATAGATGAAGAAAAGGGGGTTGATTTTATTATTGCATAGGAAGTGAATCTGACTAAATATAACCAAATAGCTGCTGGATGTTAACTGGACTTATTGTGGTGATCATTTTTCATTACTTTATATAAATATCAAACCATTATGTTATATACCTGAAACTAATATAATGTTATATGTCAATTATACCTTGATAAATAAAATCAATGTGAAAATATATCTAATTGAATAGCCAATGAAATGACTAATTAAATATAGAAAGCAATGGAGAGAGGCAGAATCTAAGGTAATTCATAGATTTCTCATACATGTGACAAAAAGATGTAAAAAATATAGATGGAAGAGAAGTTTAGGAGGGGATATGTCTGGTTTACTTTTGTAAATATTGTAAGAGGAACCTTTGGGATATCAAGCTGGAAATGGCTGTTAGATAGAAATGTGGGTCTAGAACTCAGGAGTGAGATCTTGCCTGCAGATACAAATTTGGACAGGCATCACTGGCATATTACTGATGGTTGAAATTTGGAAGTAAATGGGTTAAGATAATGAAAATATCAGAAGAGAACAAGGCTGAAAGCTCTAAATATTGCTACGAATATGCCGGTAGAATAAAATCCTGTTACCTAGAAACCAATTATTTAGCATGGCAGTTAACTAGAATCATGTGTGTGTGTGTGTGTGTGTGTGTGTGAGAGAGAGAGAGAGAGAGAGAGAGAGAGAGAGAGATAGAAAGAGAGAGAGAGTAGATTTCAAGTCCAAATCTATGTTGTTTTTTTCATCCTTGTGACAACAGAATGAAAAAAAAAATCTTTCTACAGATATATCTAAAGCATTTCAACATTTCAGTCATCAAAAAATGACAATATTCATCTAACATATTTTACTTACAAAAGCAGGATGCTGAGTAGAAAATTTTATAAAGATTGTTATGAAGTGTAAGAAAGATATTTTTTCAATTAATTATGTCAGTTATTCATTCATTCATTTATTCAATCAAATCAATTAGTTCTCAATCTCTAAGGATTTTAGTTCACATTTTAGAGTGATATATCTCTATATACCTATAGATATATAAAAAGCTTCTATATCACATCTGGCCAAATCATATTTTTAAAGAATATTATGTTAATGGAAGAGCTATGTAATTCTTTTTCTGAGAAAATAGGAGCAGTAATTTTCCACTTGTCTCACAGGCACACTGACGTGGCAGCATCTCTCAGCACTTTAGTATTATTCCAAAGGTTAAACAGACTGCGAAACAGCATTGGTTTTGTGCTGTACAATTTTCTACTATATCACAATTCTTACCAATTTAATGCCATATCCCTAGATTCTTCAAAATGAAAGAATTGACACATTTCACAGGCAACAAGAAAGCAGAGATTCTGGGAAACATCTCTTCTGCCTACTTTTCAGTTTCTTCCATGGTGACAGGTGCTCCCTTGACTCACTTAGCAGTCAGTATTCAGGCCACTGTGGAAATGTAAAAAGCCTCAAGATTAGTCCTGACACTTAGAACATGACCAGACCTTTTTTTTTCTTTTTTCAGAAAATTCACTTTTTTGGAATGACCCAGCTCTTGGCCCACTTTGTACAAATAGGATTTTACTAGGCTTACCACAAATGATCTTAGAAAATTGTAGATTTATATGATGCTAATACAACAGACACTTTGGGCATTTATTCCTTTAATGACAAGGAAACAAATGTTGGGCTTAGTCCTTCTTGCATCTCCTGCATTGATGTTGGAGCTTCTTTCTTCTTTGCTCTCTTGCTGCAGCACTGGCATGCTGTGGAATTCCTTCAATTGTCTCCCAGGAGACTGCAAATCTGTGCACAGAGGCTTTTCTCTAGGATGGCTTCTTAATTTAGAGCATATAGCAATGTCTCTTGTCTACAGCGACAACGCCCACCCTTCAGCCTTTCATTCTTCATCCTACTTGCCTTCTTTCTCCCTATAAATAATATCTAGTGTTCTCCAAGACCATGCTTCTTTTGGACATACATGTGATTCAGTGTGTAAAATGGGGTCCATGGCCTTTTAGAGCTGGCAGGAAAGTTAGAGATCATACAGTAGAGACACCTCATTTTACAGATGAAGAAATTGAAGCTCAGAGAGCAGGGGATGTGGCTCAAGTAGCATAGCCTGTTTAGCTGCAAAGTTTGGATTAGAATTTTTTTTTCTGATTTTCAGTCCAGTGTTCTGTATACAACCCCACTTAAACAAAGTCATAACTTTACATGCTGTATGTTTATGGGTAAAATGTTTTCTTTAGATGGTTCTTAGTGACCATTCTCTTTTTCTCTGATCTTTCATCTTTCTGCCAAAGGCGATGGGCACAATGTTTTGCCTCTTTCCACACAGGCCTTTCGGAACTGTGTTAGTTTTGCTCATGAGCATGTCCTCTCCAGGCGTGACACAGTGGTGGGAGGGAAGCACGAGAAGCAGTTAAAGGAGAACTCTATAAGGCTAGATTTTGGAATGAGAGCATATTTCTCTTATTGAGAGATGTCAAATGTGACTTTTTGTAGAAGAGCTTTGAAAAGCAAACAAAAAACAACAAATAATTTCTTAAACACTTCTTTCAACATGAGAAACACATGAGTACCAGTATACTATCGGATACAGATCACTTTTCTAACAGTGATGCTTTTCTAGCAGAAGGCAAACAAAGCTAAAATGGTTGCCTGAAGAATTGGTTATAAATTCATTAGATATAAATTTATGCATTCAGAAATAAAATCCAGGAGGCTTTGCTTTTGGAATTTCTTTCCTAAGAAGCTGACATTTAGCCATCACATGGAGGACCAGAGACATTAAGAGTCAAAAAGCTAAGTTTGGGTCCTAGTTCTGTTTCAAGTATGTGAACTTGTGGTGGTCAGATAACCTTCACAGCTTATATCCTCATCTAAAAATTGGCACTAATACCTGTGCTGCATGCATTTCAAATCTCGGAAGAGAAAATTTGAATAATGCATGTAAAGACACTGAACCTCAAGAAAAAATAATCTATAACATCGATATTAGTGTAAAACAATAAGCTATATTCAAAAGTATTCAAGATAAATTAAAATATTTCAAAGAAGATAATTCCTTTTCCTATACACCCTAGAGCACATTTCTCTGACTTTCTTCTCAAAAACCTTAGTACACTTTAAAAACCTAACCTGCTATGCTGGCAGCCAGGGCCAATCGAGGCTTTGTGAGGAACAAAACACAATTTGCGGGGCCCTCTTTAAGGAAAAGAATACAAAATTTGGCACAAAGGTGAATGAATGTTCATTTGTAATGAGAAATTACAACAAATTAAAAAATAATTTAAGCTAATGAATACCAGAAACATTATAAAATTCAAAAAATAACATCATGTTTTTCATTTTGTATTGCCTGGTACAACTCTATAATCATGTTTATTAGCCATACTTTTTGGCTGCATGCTTTTCAGTCACCTCTTCATATGATGACAATTTTATAATATCAATTTCTGTAAAGATAACTTATATATAGAGGCTTTTTTCTAGTATGGACAATGGTAATCTCTTTTTTATTATTGAAAGATGGGTTGCAGAAGGCATGTGACTTCGTACACAGATGTTCTTGCTTTTTGAAGGACTATTATGGTTTAGGCCTTACAACACAGGAAAACTACTATATTCTAGTCCTTGTGACTTCCATCTAAAATAGTGTAGAGTGTATTTGTAATCATATATGCTGCATTATTATGTATATTCCTAACAGAAGAGAAATTTCATTTTGACTAGGCATCACTGAGAACTGAGCATACAATTTTACACATCTGATGACTAGAAGAATTATTTTCGGGCTAGCTTCTGGCTTTGTACATTTCAAGCCTTGTTTTCCCCCCTCTATCAATGTACTTCTGAAGTCAGAGGTCTCAGAACATGACCCTATCATGATGCTATGTCTGGTCCTACATTTCAGGGTTAACTCAGCAGGTCAGTTGTCAGGAGAGAGAGTTCTTGGAAGTTATTCCTACAGCAGAACAGTTAACAATAACTTCAACATGCAAGTAAATGAGAAACATATAAATATAACCTAATAAACCCAAATAAAATGTATCCTTATTTCAACTTCCCATTAGCTGGATCCCTAAATCATTTGGGGGCCACCAATTCATCAAAACAAGGGGAAATGTGCATCAAAGAGAAATTGGAGTGGAAAGAGAAAGCAATATTAACTAATTGTAGTTAAAACATCTTATTTAAATTGTATAAAACCATTGATCATATTAAAACATTATTGGTATCCACTCCTTGGGAAGGGCTTAAGTAAGTGAGGCTCCTAAAGCTTACGTGTCTTTTGCTTCTCAATGACCTTGCACCTCCCTGACCGAATCCCATCCTACAAAGTATGTGCTTTCTTTTCAGGTGCTGTGCCTTCATTACAAATTGCCTATATTTGTTTCCTAGGGCTGCCATAACAAATTTCCACAAAATTGGTGGCTTAAAGCAATAGATATTTATTCTTTCACAGTTGTGAGTCCAGAAGTCTTAAATCAAGGTGTTGGCAGGGCCTCACTCCCTCTGAAGGCTGAAGGCCAAGAATCCTTCCTTGTCTTGTCTAGCTTCTGTTGGCTCCAGGCATTCCTTGGCTAGTGTCTGCATAACTCTGCCTCTTTTCACATGTTCTTCTTTTTATGTCTGTCTTCTTCTCTCTCTTGTAAGGACACTCATCACTGAATTTAAGGCCCCCTTGTATAATCCAAGATGATACTATCTCAAGGTCCTTAATGTACTTACATCTGGAAAGACCCTTTTTCCAAATAAGGTTATGTTCACGGGGTTTAGGTATTAAAAATGGACAAATATTTAAGTGGCCGCCATTTAACTCCACTACACTTCCCGTAACACATATCTTTTGGGAACAGTCAGAATGTGGGTCCTAACATGTGTGATGCAGACTACCATTGTTTCTATATCAGCGTATTATTTTCTACTTTCTGTCATTTCAAATTAATCTATTTTCCAGATTTTAAGCCAGACTTCCAAAACCAATTACCAAATATTTTATACCCAATCTTTCTAAATCATTCAAAGTATAAACAAACTTTATTTTTATGATTCAATATGACATAACCTATGAATCAAGGGCATACAAGGACAAAAGAAAATCTAGTGTGTATTAGGAATGGCTAATCCAATTATAAAGGCAATAGGCATGTGGCCAGCCAGTGGCTTTGTAATGTTGTGTATTTTCATGCTGCGGAATGTGGTTCCCCTATGGAAACATTTATTAATAAGAGATGTAAGTGCAGATGTGTTCTCTAACGGATGTTATAGGGTAGTACTATCTGTCTGTTTCCACAGAATCTGTGACTTAAGGCTACACTAAAACAAGTTTATGAGACCTGCAGGCGAGCTCAGTGGCAAGATTACAGTCAAATCTAGGGATATATTACCAGGATGTGAACACTCATGAAAAATAATAATTGCAGAATAGCATTAGGATGTGCACTGAAACATTCCCTTCTGACATCCTCTGAGCAATTCATCTGCAGCATGTTTTTACTGGACCAGTCTTCACAGCCAGGTAGAAAGGTAGAATGAGGATTATGTGTGGTCAGGTGCAATAAAGAAACAATGGGCTCCCTAATGCTTGCCTTTCATCAACACTGTACTAACTGGCAACTGTGAATATCTCATTTTCATAAAGCCAATTGTTCACAAAAATCTCCCAGGTTTAAAAAAAGTTTTAAAGATGCTTTGTTAATCTTTGTCAAACTATTTTCTCCATAACAGTCATGCTTTAAAATGTAAGCATTCTGTGTAATCATTTGTAGATTCTGTGTACAATGAACATAATTTGGCTAAAAGATACAGGAATCTTAGAACAGGAGATATTATAAAGTCAATTACTTTAGTTTTTTTTCTTCAGGTTTTGCACCTGTACTTTATTATTTATAAAGATCATCAACAATACATTAATTTTATTTTGCAATAATATTATATTCTTACTACTATGTAGAGCTTGAGAGCAAAAACCATACCTAAGGAGTTTATATTTCATTTATATATTCATACATTTCTTATAAAAATATTTCTGGAGCTCTTAATACATGCTAGGCATTATGCATAATTTCATATGGGGCAAAACAAGTTTAAACAAATTTATGTACCTTGAGTAATGAACATATCTGAAATGGAGAAAGAAGAATTAAAATTCATTTGTCTTTACTCATTAAATATTTATTAAGTGCCTATTGTGTCCTAGGCATTGTGCTAAGGTTACAACCCCAAGTAAGATGAAATACCTGGTTTTAGTCAGCTTACTCTCTGCTGACTGGTGAGTGGGGGGTATCAAGACAGGACTTCTTTAAGGTATAGAGTGTTAATTCCTACCATAGAGGTGTGCCCAGGGTGATATGAGAGCACAGAAAAAGGCATCAAAATCAGCCTGTGAATCAAAGATGTCCTTTTGGAAGAGGTGACACTAAGCCGAGTTTGGATGAATGAATCTGAGTTAGATCCATGAAGTCGTAGTCAGGACTTAGGTTGTCAAATGGCTCAAGCAAAGACATAGAGGTATGACAACTTATCACCATGGTGAAAACACTGAATGTGGGAATTTCATAATTAATTTCTATAGCACTTTCCATCATAAATCTCATAAACTTGCCTTGATAAAGTCCAGGATAAGATTTGCTACTAACAGAAATAATTAAGAGCTTTGAAGATAGAGTAATAAATGGAAACAGCTTGCTAGATGGTGCAGTGGGAATATGGATGAGAGTCAGGTATGATAGCTACAGACTTTATAATCCTCACAATTTCTTTTTATGGCATGTAGTCAAACAGTGATGTTGGGGTCACTGTATGATGAATTTTCAAAAAGATGTACACATCAATATATACATCTCAAGAAAATTGTCTGCTAAATGGGTAATGTCTACCAAAAACAACTAGAATGAACTTTCTTAATGGTGTTTTTTCAAAGAAGCAAGGTTTTCTTAGTATCATTTCTGAAAATACATGTGGTAGAGGAAAGAGGAGGATTAAATCGTGTTGTGGACCTGAAACTGAAATGTATAAAAAATAATCCTAACATTGTAAAATGCTCAAATACTAGAAAATATAATTGTAGGAAGATCATAACAACATTTTGCTGTAATACATGGCAGGATATAAAGAAAGAAATGAAAGAAAATGGCCCCAAAATATAGACATATGTAATTATCAGTATATATTTACATCTGAGTGCTCAGTTGGCCAGTGTCTGAGAAGGCTGTATAATGACTGTGGTAGAGAAGTTTGGTGCACAAGCTCTGCAACTGTCATTTATGACCTTTTACTTTATAAGGCTATTGGGAGGTGCAATAAATATAAGAGAAATTTTACCTTGCTATATAGCCTGGCAAAATTAGGTGGTTTAATAGGTTAAGTGAGTCAGTGCTAAATCAATACTAAAAATAGATGATTTGGGTTCATAGGCTGGTCAACCAGTTTATTTCCCAGGCATAGATTGCCTTACAAAGAAAGCAATTAATATGCTCACCAAATCAGTAGAAAACCTTTATAGGCAAGAGGGAGCACTAAAAATAAATTTCTTGTGGATTTCTACAGATTTTATTTGATAGGTACTCTTACCTGCATTTAAGACCAAATATAATCCATATTATGTTTTGTTCAATAATAATGATGAGGATCTCATACTGAATTGTAGGAATCACACAGTGCTCTCTTAAAGCCATTGTAAAATATCCAGAGAATCATAAATGGATGCCAGCCCAAATTCTTTAGCCAATAATAATATTATCTTGGGCTAATAGGACACTTCCAATTTTTTAGGTCACATGTTTTAAAAGATTCTGCACTGCCTAATTCATCTGTATTTCACAATCGTGTTCAAATCAATTAAATTGGACCTGACCTAAAAGCTGCAGGACACACAAAAATGAATGTCTTGTACTTGGAAAATAATGACTAAATAGCACAGGATCATATCTTATCTGTGCCTCTAAGTAAAAGAGAAAGTGACACAGAGCTGGTAACATTTTAGCAGTCTTAAGAAACAAGAGGAGAGGACATTCTAGAAAACAGGAACAGCATCGGTAAAGACCCTGAGTGTGAATGGACCATAGGGTGTATATGCAAGGGAGGTGAAGGTGTAGTTGAAAAAATGCCCATGAGCCAGATGATGAATGGGTTGCCTGCTGTGTTTAAGTTCAGATTTTATCTTACAGTTGCTGGGATCCTCAAAGGACTTTTAGCAGGAGAATAATGAGAATTATGGTGATCCATCAGAGCTTGATGTCTCTGGAGAGAACTTGGATCAAGCCTCAATGAATTAACTCCTGCAAAACAAGGTTAACCACATGCAACAGGGGTTGCATGAAGTTTCTAATTCACATTTATGGACTTGTATTGAGCTAGTTACTGATAAACATACTTACATCTATTATCTTATTTATTACTCTCAATAATTCTAAAAGGAGCAAGTGTATTGTAATTCCCTTTACTGATGAAAAAATTGAGAATCAAAGTGGTTAATTTTCTTGTGCAAACTCACAGAGTCAGTCAAAGTCACCCTGGAGAGATTGGACTCATGATTCAATGAGGCTAGTTTCAAGGTTTAACTCCCTAGAACAGCTTTGTTCTGATTCTCTGCAGAAGTTCGCCAAACCCTCCAGCTGGGTACTTCAGGATGCTGATGCTCAGTTGCAACCTTCCTTATAAACTACTCCTTAATTTCCTATGTAGGAAAGTAAAGTTCTATACATATATTTATATTTTAATTCATAGAGTATCAATGTAGAAAATAAGTATTATTTTAGAAGTTGAATTATTTACTATAGACTTTGATAATTATTTGTAGTAAACTTTTCCCATGCATGAGAAATTTTTCCCTAAAGAATTTTTATATAATGTGGGTATAGAAAAGCAAATGACAAGAGAAGCCTAAAGAAGAGTTTTAAAGAATGAGGTTATAGGTCTGGAAATTTTCTTCTCTTAAAATGAGAAGGAAATTTGTTTATACTCTAAAATGTTATTTAACTTTTACATATATTTTTAAAAATTTATTTATTTATTTTAATCAGTTTCAAGTATACAGTACATTGGTTAGACATCTATATAGTTCATAAAATGATCCCCGTCCCCCCGCCCCAATTGCTCCCTCCTTCCTCTGGCCCTCCACCTAGCCAACATATTAATGCTCTCTATTCTGATCCATTGATCAATGTATCTGTTTTTATGCCAGTAACATGCTATTTTGATTACAGTAACCTTATAGTATAGTTTGATATCAGGTCATGGGATACTTCCAACTTTGTTTTTCTGTCTCATGGTTGCCATGGCTATTCAGAGTCTTTAATGGTTCCATATAAATTTTAGGGTTATTTGTTCTAGCGCTCTGAAAAATGCCATTGGTATTTTGATAGGGATTGCATTGAATCGATAGATTGCTTTGGGTAGTATGGCTATTTTAATGATATTGACTCTTCCTACCCATGAACACGGTATATGCTTCCATTTATTTGTATCTTCTTCAAGTTCTTTTTTCAATGACTTATAATTTTCTGAAAACTGGTCTTTTACCTTCTGATTAATTTGATTCCCAGCTATTTTATAGTTTTTGATGTAACTGTAAATGGGATAATTGTTTTAATTTCTCTTTCTGAAAGTTCATCACTGATGTATAAAAATGCCAATGACTTTGAATAATAATTTCATATCCTGCTACTTTACTGAATTCACTGATCAGTTCTAACAGTTTTTTGGTGGAATCTTTAGGGTTCTCTTTATATAGTGTCATGTCATTGGCAAATAGCAAGAGTTTTACTTCTTCCTTTCCAATTCGGATGCCTTTCTTGTCTTATTGGTGTGGCTAAGACTTCCAATACAATGTTGAAGAGGAGTGGTGAAAGTGGGCATCCTTGTCTTGTTCTGATCTTAAGGAAAACGCTGTTAGCCTTTCCTCATTGAATATGATGTTGGCTGTAGGTCTGTCATATATGGCCTTTATTATGTTGAGGTATGTTCCCTCTATTCCCACTTTGCCGAGAGATTTTATCATAGATGGCTGCTGGATTTTGTCAAACATATTTTCCTGCATCTATTAATATGATCATATGGTTTTTATCTTTTGAATTGTTAATGCGGTATATCACATTAATTGATTTGCAGATATTGTACCAACCTTGCATCCCAGGAATAAATCCAACTTGATCACGGTGCATGATATTTTTAATGTATTGCTGAATTCGATTTGCTAATATTTTGTTGAGGACTTTTACATCAATGTGCATAGGCGATATTGGCCTATACTTTTCTTTATTTGTAATATCTTTGCCTGGTTTTGGAATCAATGTAATGGTGGCCTCATAAAAGGAGTTAGGGCACCTCCCCTCTTCTTGAATTTTTATAATAGTTTGAGAAGAATAGATGTTAATTCTTCTTTGAATGGTAAAATTTGCCTATGAAGCCATCTGGTCCAGGATTTTTGTTTTTTGGGAGATTTTTGATTACTGATTCTATTTCATTGGTGATAATCTGTTGGTTCAGATTTTCTGTTTCTTCTTGATTCAGTCTTGGGAGATTGTGTTTCTAAGAATGTGTCCATTTCTTCCAGATTGTCCAATTTGTTGGCATATAATTGCTTGTATTTTCTTGTGATCCTTTGTATATCTGTGGAGTCCGTGGTTATTTCTCCTCTTTCATCTCTGATTACATTCATTTGAGTCCTCTCTCTTTTTTCTTTGATGAGTCTAGCTAAGGGTCTGCCAATTTTGTTTATCCTTTCAAAGAACCAGCTCTTGGTTTATTAATCTTTTGTATTGTTTTTCTAGACCGTATTTCATTTACTTCTGCTCTGATTTTTATTATTTTCTTTCTTCTATTTACTTTGGGATTTGTTTGCTGTTCCCTTTCTAGCTCTTTTAAGTGTAAGGTCGGATTGTTAATTTGAGTTTTTTCTTGTTTCTTGAGGTAGGCCTGTATTGTTATGAATTTCCTTCTTAGGACTGCTTTCGCTGTGTCCCATAGATTTTGTCGTTGTGTTTTCATTTTCATTTGTTTCTAGGTATCTTTTGATTTCTTTCTTGATATCATTAATAACCTACTCATTGTTTAATAGCATGTTATTTAGCCTCCATGTGTTCATGTATTTTCCAATTTTTTTCTTGTAGTTGATTCTGGTTTCATACCATTTTGATCAGCGAAGACTGTTGATATGATTTCAATCTTAAGTTTACTGAGACTTGATTTGTGTCCTCACATGTGATCTATCCTAGAAAATGTTCCATGTGCACTTGAGAAGAATGTATATTTTGCTGCTTTGGAGTAAAATGTTCTGAAAATATCTATCAAATCCATCTGGTCTAGTGTGTCTTTTAGGCCCATTGTTTCCTTGTTGACTCTTTGCCTGGAAGATCTGTCCATTGGTGTCAATGGGGTATTAAAATCTCCTACCATGAGTATATTATTGTTGATTTTTCCTTTTATGTCAGTCAATAATTGCTTTATGAATGTAGGTGCTCCTATGTTGGATGTGTATATATTTACTAGGGTTATGTCCTCTTGATTTATCAATCCCTTCATCATTATGCAATGCCCTTTTTTGTCTCTTATTATAGACTTTGTTTTAAAGTCTGTTTTATCTGATATAAATATTGCTATCCTGGCTTTTTTTTTTTCATTTCTGTTAGCGTGAAATATCTTTTTCCATCCTTTTACTTTCAGTCTGTGAGTGTCATTTGATCTGAAGTCTGTGAGTGTCATTTGATCTTGTAGACAGCATATGCATGGGTCTTGTTTTCTTATCCATTTGGTTACCTTATGTCTTTTGATTGGACCATTTAATCCATTTACATTTAAAGTGATTACTGATAGGTACATTGTTATTGCCATTTTATTATTCATATTTGTTATTTCTATTTTCTTTTTTACTCCTTCTCTTTTTATAGAAGTCTCTTTAACATTTCTTGTAATACTGGCTTGTTGGTCATGAATTCCTTAAGCCTTTTCCTGTCTGGGAAGCTCTTTATCTCACTTTCCATTTTAATCAAAAGCCTTGCTGGGTAGAGTACTCGTGGTTGTAGATTCTTGTTTTTTCATAACTTTAAATATTTCTTGCCAGTCCCTTCTGGCTTGCAAAGTTTCCATTAAAAAATTTGCAGACATTATTATGGGGGTACCCTTGTAAGTAACTAGCTACCTTTCTCTTGTTGCTTTTTAAGATTCTCTCTTTGTCTTTGATCTTTGGCATTTCAATTATGATGTGTCTTGGTGTAGTCTGCTTGTGTTTTTCTTGTTTGGGACTCTGTGCTTCCTGCACTCGTATGTCTAATTCCTTTGCCAGGTTAGGGAAGTTTTCTGTCATTATTTCTTCAAATAGATTATCAATCCCTTGCTCTCTCTCTTCCTATTCAGATTCTCCTATGATCTCGATATTTTTATGCTTCATGTATTCCCAGAGGTCTCTTAAACTATCCTCATTTTTTAAAATTCTTTTTTCTTTTCATTGTTCTGATTGAGTGTATTCTGATACCTTGTCTTACAATTCACTGATTCAATCTTCTGCTTCATCCAATCTACTGTTGAATCCTTCTAGTGTATTGCTCATTTCAGTTATTGTATTCTTCATTTCTGCCTGGTTCTTTTTTATCATTTCTATGTTATTTTTTATGCTTACTCTCTCTCTGTTGATGTTCTCATTGTGTTCATCCATTTCTCCATAAGTTCGTTGAGCATCCTTATTTTGAACTCTGTCTGATAGGTTACTTGCCTTCATTTCATTTAGCTTATTTTCTGGAGTTATCTTCTGTTGTTTCATTTGTGGCATGTTTCTTTGTTTTCTCATTTTATTAGCCTTTCTATGTTCATTTCTATGTGTCAGGAATTTTTGTTTCATCTCTCAGCCTTGGCCAGATGGCCTAATGTGGAAGGTGTCCTGTGTGGCCCAGTGGCGCACTCTCCCTGATCCCTTATGCCAGGGGCTCTGGACGTGATCTTTGTGTGGATTGTGTATGATCTTCTGTTGTCATCAAGCCTTCATTGTTGTTAGTATATCAGTGGATGGGATTAATGCTCAGACTTACTAATTGTGTGAATTGGCTGCACAGGCTAAGAGTTGCTGTGTGGGGGCTGACCCTACTGAATAGGATTTGCCCTAGCAGGCTTGTGTACTTGTTGCAACCATCTTTTGTGTATACTGCTAATGGAGCTATTTCAGAGTTGCTCTGTTGTGGTCTCGTGCCAGCCTTCAGATGCATTGGTTTTGTGACCTTTTGGGAGGGGCTCCCCAGTAGGCCAAGTTCAGCTGCTGCTTTTGATTGCTCAAGACTACCTGGTGGGAACCACGAAGTGATCTGCAGATGATTGTTGCCTATGGTGGATCCATAGGTAAGTGCAAGAGACAACGCTGTAGGCAGCAGTCTAGATATCCCCTGTTCCTGACCTATGGCAGTTTAGCAGAGGGACCAGTGCTCCTTAAGGCCTGATACTGCCTATCAATTGCCTGTACCTCTCTGAAACTGGATGAGTCTCTGGGTAATATGCATGTCGGGTGGCACAGGGATCCTGCGAGTCTCCTGGGTTTATTGAGTAAATTTCCCCTGCCACTGCAGTGTCATTTTACGTGCCAACATTTTCTCTGTGGCTCCCTGTACAAGTTTCCACTTGTAGCAAGGTCAACTGTTGCCAACCCTGGGCCTAAATGTGCTACCCCAGAGCAGGGGCAGCTGTCTATCAATGCGTAGCAGGCCCTTTGTGTACTGGATGGGGCAGGAGCTCAGGGAGTCAAGGGTAGTCAGGCCAGTACAGACCCCTGCAATCCCCTCAAGAGATATTGCGACTTCTATAGGCAGCAGTGGTCTGTCCACAACTGTTTTCCTCAAAATGCTCTTACTGGGCTAGCCAAGGTTTGTTGCCTGAACTGACTGCATAACCCCAGAACCAAATAGGGCACTAGAAGTTGCTTGTCAGTGGGCTGCAGACACTTTGTAGCTTGGGTGAAGAGGGATCTCAAGGAGATAAGGGCCATCAGGTCAATACAGCCTCAGTTTTGCTGCAACTTCTGTGCCAGGGCATTCCCGCTGTAGTCACAGATCACAGTCAAACCAGCTGCTGTCTAGGGCAGTCTCACAGACCTCTGCACTCCCCGGACAGAACATTGCAACTCTTGCAGGCAGCAGAGGTCTGTGCAGTACCTGCCCTGTGCTAGCCAAAGTTTGTTGCCTGTGTGGATTGGGAAATCAATCAATTCTCTGTCAATAGGCAGCCTTGGGCAATTTGTGGGTAGCGTGGGGCGGGGTCTCAGAGAGATAATGGCAGTCAGATCAATACAGTCTCAGTCTTGCTGCAACTTTGTTAACAGTTCCTGCGTTCTTGCTTGCAGAGGTCTCTGATCACAGCAAGACCAGCTGCTGTCTGGGACTGGCCCACAGATCCCTGAGATCTGCCCAAGTTGTGTTGGCAGCAGTGACCTGCCTGACCCTATCTTGAAAATGCGGCTCACAGCGCTGGCCACCTCCTGGGAATGAGTGGCCCTGAATTGGAGCAGCGGTTGACAGCCATCGTGCAACAAAAGCCCTGGGCAATCTTTTTGTGTGGTGGGCTGATTCTCTCTGGCCAGAGCTTTCTAATGACTTTGTGGGAGGAGTCTGCACAGTCAAGCTGGTGCAGTCTGTAGATTGCCCAATAGGGGGGCTGGACTAAGGCACAGTGGTGGCTGCCCTTCCAGCCTTAGTTCTGGCACCAGATAATGCAGGCTTTCCTGGTAAGAATCTTGTGGGAGCCTCTGACCCATGACTGGTGCCCCAGGTGAGTGTTCACAGGTCAGAAAGCCTGTGCGTGGGTCTTTCAAAGGGAAGTCTAGTTTCAATCTCCTATCTCACCCAGATGGCCGGACTCTCCTCTGGTTTTTATAGTCAGAGTTATTGGAATCTGCTCTTCTCTGGGCTGGGACATTGGGCAGAGAACCCCCCAAATGAGACCAGGACCCCCCTCTCCTTCAAGGCAGCCTCTGCAGCCTTGCTCTCCCTCCCAGTGATCCTCCACCACCTGTGGGTGCAGGTCTAGCCTGATTCATGACTTTGCCCCTCCTACCAGCTCCTTTATGTTATCAGACGTAAGTATTACCATCAGCTTGACTTCAGGTGATTCTCCATGTTATTTTATAATTTGGTTGTAATTTTGATGTGGACCAGAATTGATGTTGAAAAACAAAATTAAGTGTTGAAACTTCTTCTCCTTTTCATATATGACCTGTGGTCAACCAGGTCTGAAAATAATTTCCTGAACTGATATCGGCTGCTCCGGACATACAACCATTGATATCATCATGTCTCAATGATCCAGGATCACCTGAACAACTATCTCTTCTGCCTTCTTCAGGTGTCTGTTCAAATGGGAAACTTTCTTACCCCTGATACTTCCTGTCTTCCTGCCAGGTTTTATTTAGTTTTTCCACAGCAGATATCAATTTCCAGCTCACATATAATTAGTATTGTCTGTAACTTTTTATTATCTATTTCATCTACTAGATCAAAAACTTAATGAGAGCAGGGAAATTTGCTTCTTTGGTTTTCTGATGAATTCCTAGCTCTTAGAAAAATTCCTGACACACAGTGCATGTGAACTCAATATTTGTTCGTTACATGAATGAATGAAAAGAGGCAGACAGCGGCACTTATATAGCACTAGGAATCAAAGCAATGCAAACTGGTTACAGGATAAACACCAGGTCCAAGAAACAGAACAGCGAGTCAAGAGATAGACTCATGCTTATTTGGAAACTATATAAAACAGAGTGCTATTGTACAACACTGGAGAAAAAAGTGAACTATTCAGTGTATGGTACTGTGAAAATTGATTATAGGTATAGAAAAATCTTTATACCACACTAGTCTCCAAATAAGTTCTAGGTAGATTAGATAGCTACATGCAAAATGAAAACTTTAATTTTTAGCAAAAATTATATTTATGATCCAGGATTAGGAAAGAATTTTTTATGTGACACAAAAAACAAAAAGTTATAAGATAAAAAATAATAAATTTTACAACATTAAATATCTGTAGTCATCAATAACACCATAAATAGAAGTGAAATAATGAGCTACAAATTCTGTAAAGATACTTGCAACACATAAAGTTGGCAGTTCAACATAGGCTTTAATTATAATGAAGATATTTTATTTCTGAAGCTGAGTGGAGTAGATGGAAAGTTGTATGATTCTCTATAATTTTTGCATATCTTAATATTATTACTAATAAAAATATTTGCCATTTATAAAATAACAAAATATGCAAGTAACTGTAGATTATCTTACAGAGTCAATTCTGTACTATGGACCGATTGTTTAGAAAATGAAGACATTTTAGGAGATAAATATACTCCAAGTAAGAAAGGCTCAAATATAGTTAAAGATACTTCATATGAAAAGCACTCCAAATTCTGTTAATTGACAGTATATGGAAATGGAAATATAAATTAAGAAAGTTTATGAGACTTTTAGAAGAGTAACTGATTTGCATTTCAATAGGTGAATATAATCCATATATATTAATCAAGTTAGGCAACCTGATATAAAAAATAACTCCCAAAATTTCAGTGGCTCAGATCAATAGAAATGTATTTCTTGCTAACACCTATTCGATTTGGGTATATGGCAAATAGACTTCTATGAAGAAATTCAGAGACCAAAACCTCTTCCATCTTGTGGCTTTGGCCTCTTCTACATCCTCTTAAGTCCTTTCCTTTCAGCCAGGGGAAGGAGAAAGCATGAAGGGGTCACACGTGGGGATTTTAGAGCTAGAACACTAGTCGATCGGAGCCAATATGATAGTTTTTGAAAGAATTATGTGCTTAATATTGCAAATAAACCAAATGTATCATCATGGAAATATAATTTTTATTTATACATATTTTACATATTAGGATAGTTTTATTTTAGTACATTGAGAATCTACCATCAGTTATCTTTTTAGTGCTTAGGGCCTCTGAAGAAATGCACCCTTACATTAAACCTTTCTGGGCTGCAGAAAGGTTTAATGTAAAGTGTAAAGGTTTAATGTACTGAAAAGTGCTAACCAGCTATGGAGGGCTGCAGTGGGACAAGTGGGGCATCCAGCATGGCGTCCAGCACATTAGATAGGGAGAGGCAGGAGCATGAGTAGAGTGACAGCAGGGAATATTGAATGTGACTTTATTAGTCACAAAATTGTGAACAAGTAACTTTATCTATCTGTATAAAATTTATTCCGCGATAGAATGAGGGGACAGGACTCATTTTCTAAGGTCCTTTCCAGTGCTAAAGACAATCTATCTAAGTTAGGCACTCTAACTATAATCTTTCCTACATTATAAACAGAAATTCAATAAAATGTGGCTCTTTCTGAGCAAAGCCAATGGACAGTTAGCAGGTCCAAAAGACAGATCTCACTTAAAAGGCTTTGTGCATGGTTGACTCAATTATTTTTTTAGAGTACGCAATGAAGAAAGGACAAGAATTTTTTAGTTACATCTGCACATTTCTATAGTAGCGCATTTCAAAATTTCTAGAATCATTTTCCGTTTCATATTATCTAAACGCTTTTTGTGATTTCTTTTTCTCTAACAACAATGTATCATCAACATTTATTTTGCTTACTTTACCTTCTAACGTGTAAGTTCAATGAAGGCAGAAGTTTTGTCTGTTTTCTTAATGTTTCATTCACAATACCAAGAATGGTACCTAGCATATAGTAGAATAGTTACTAAATAGTTATTGAATTAATAAATAAATTACAAACTTATGGAGACTTCAGAATCATCAGGAGAGTTTTCAAGGAGGCAGAGATTAACACTTTTTGCAGTTTAGATATTAAAGATCTATTAAAGAACCATAAGCTAAGTTTTGCATTGCTTTGCTTTTCTAACTCACGGGAAGTAAATTGGGCCTGGAGAAGGATCATACCCTGTTGTGGGCAATTTTTTATAAATTTGAAACTTTTTCACCTCATCTGGCATTTCTTAAAATTGTCATAAGAGATGGATAATCACATGAAACTATTTCAATACGGAATATTCTAACAATATTTAAATAAGTGGTTAACAGAGTTTTGTTTATAACTTTCAGGCAGAATTTTCATGAGGAATCTAATACAATTCAAAAGTAGCAAAGACAAACAGTTCTCAATCTGCTGAGTATAAAGTAAGTAAGGTAACAGTACCATGCATGTTGCCACATTCCCTACTTCAAATCAACATCTAATTATCAATGTTTATATATCATTCCAAGTTCTCATTCATCTAACTCTAGACTACTATTTAATCATGATGGATTGTGGTAGCAACGTCGTTTGTGGTGTAGGCTATGATCTGCTATGATTTCTATGCAAAATTATTATGATGAATCACACATGTCAATGATTTTTGAATGAGACAAATCCAAAACTAATTTGCTATCTGCGATCCAGATGTAATTGGCTATGTATCATAAATCTTCCATGAAAATATTCTTCAGTTCCATTTCTGTCAGCAAACAAAAGTGTTCTTCATAGTTCACTCCCCAAGAAAAACAATAGAGTATAATTAGAAGGGAAGAAAGAAAGTGCAGAGTTGACATGAATATAAAAACAGAAAATGCCTGTATCAAACTGGCAGCACATATGACTCTCTGTTATCAAAATTGTTGTAAATTGCATGTCTCCATTTTTGGTCCAAGTATTCAATACCTTAAGATAGCTATAAAATATTTTATCTTTATCCTAACCTGTAGAAATAAAACTGCTTATATAATGCTCTAGAATTTGAAAATTACTTATACTTATTTATTTTGAAATAAATGGAAGTTCAGTTACAAAATATTGAGGGGGACAAAGGTGGAATTCCTTATTGTAATACATAAGATTAAAAATGTTTGTTCATTAGAAGGAGTCTTGACTATTAACTAAGTATGGTACAAATAAAATATAGACTGTGGTTTCAAACCACATAGAGTCCAGAAAACTTCATACCAGGCATATTAACTATAGCACCAACATTGGGAAGGGGGGTGTGTGTGTGTGTGTGTGTGTATGTATGTGTGTGTGTGTGTGTGTGAGAGAGTGTGTGTGTGTGTGTAATCTATAAAATGGGTATGCTTGTTTGAAATGGAAAGTACTTGAGAAATTCTGCATGGGTATAAACCTAATATTCCTATTTTTAAAAAATGATTTAAAATGCTTCTTTTCTCGATGGTAGGTCAGTAACTTCCTCCTCCTATGTATGAAGCATAACACTCTTCATTATGCAAATTTTCAGCACCAATATTATTTCTAAGTATATGAAAGAAGGCATTTTGACCAATCAAAGCTCAGAAAATGTAAATAGAGCCCTTCTCGGAGGAAAACCAAATCTTCTCGGAGATGAAATGCATCTAATCACGTTTCTTTTATTTTCTCCATAATACCTTCCTTTGTGCTATTCTTCATCTAATCCATACCTCTAAACTAACCTCACATAATAACATCATTAGTAATAGTTAGCACTTATATAGTACATTCCATCTTTAGAGTACTCAACACATGTTAAATAATTAATGCATATTAAAAGAAGTCAGCGAAAGTACAGAATTTCCAAATTCTTGTGAAATGAGCAAAATATTTTATTATTAAATTTTAGATGATATGGTTTGTTTAATCTGTTTTTTAAAAATATTTTTTACCTGTCATATAAGAGAAATAATGTTCACAGTGGGGATGTATATGAGCCTATAACTGGCTTTTATAGATGATTTAATGCTGAAGTCGAGGCTGATGCTTTGATAACTGCTGGAGCCATTTATGATTTCATATACTACTCCGCTGTGGAACATTAGAATTTAAATAACAGAAACCTTGTGCTTTTACTGAAAAGAAGAAAAATAAAAATAAAATTCCCTTTCAGATGAAGAAAAAAATACATGTAGAGAAATTTATGGAAATGTCATAAATATACATGAGTAAAATTATATTTAGTGAAGGTTCTGTAGTAGATTTGGGAACCAGGGTATCACTTGACATCTGTCTGGGTAGCCTTTGGATGGAAAATTTATAAAGAGAGATTTCTTTTACTTATGAGCATAAAAAGTGCACTGGGTTTATAATAGGCCCTGACATTTAGTCACAACTATACAGAGGACTTTAGGACTTTAACCTCCACACAAAGTGACTTGGTGCTTACAGTGTCCATCTGCTTATATTGAACATGGTCTCCCTCAGTGGGCAAATGTGGCTAAAGAAGTGCCAGGTAACAACAACAACAACAACAATGACAAAACATATATATTGCTTTAAAATATATCTAGCAGCATGCAAAGATGATTGCTTCTCAGGTTGTCACTTAAAATTTGTTCATTGGATTCTTAATCTTTTTTTTTTTCCTGATCTTTAAGCATCTATTGCTGAATGACATTTCTCTGATTAAAAAAAAAAAAAAAAAAAAAAAAGCCTAAAAGGACGATCTACATGAGTGTGTAATAAATAATCCATGATATTTCCGATCAAGATGATGGAGAAGGTAAATATTGTGTTTGCCTCCTCTCACAACCACATCAAAATTATAACTAAATAAACATTGTTGAAAATCACCTGAAGTCCAGCTGAACAGAAGTCTTACAACTAAGGACTTATAGAAAGGGCTACCTCAATACTGGTAGGAGGCGTGGAGATGCAGAATGCACTGGTCCCACACCTATATGTGGTAGTTGAAAATTGGGAGGGATATCTCAGCTGCAGAGGTCTGAGGGGTCCCATCCCCATGCAGGGTTCTCCAACCTAGGGTTCCAGTGCCAGGAAGAGACGTCCCAACAAAGTCTGTCTGTACACATCAGTGCATATTGTGGCTGAATGAGATACCAGGCATTCCTCATGGAGGGCCCGTGCATGGACTTACTAATGAACTCACTCTCTCTGGGCTTCAGCACTGGGGCAGCAGCTCAAAGGGTGACAGGAAAATATGTGGAGAAACTGAATTCCCTGGTTTCAGAGCAAGGGCTGGAGGGGCAGCTTTCTTCCAGAGAGAAGTGCTGGCAGAATCCATTGTTCCCTACTGAGCCCTCCCTCCATTCAGCAGGCATGTGCAGATGGCCACCACATCTGTGTCTCCACCAACCTGGATAACACTGGTTACCCCATCCTGGTGATTCCCTGAGACCCTGCCCCACCCCACTTTCGGGCCACCCAAGCCATTTCCACTGGCTTTTCCACACAAATGGCCTGTCTTGGCTTATGCTGAGGAATTTCCTAAAATGTCTTGATGGTTCACAAAACCCAAACGAGCAGCATCTGGCATTGGTGTGCCGTATACTTCTTATGGAGCAGCCCCAAGCCTGGCACTAGTGGCAGACAGCCTTGGTTTGGGGCTTGGACTATTGAGGCACCTCCTAGCCCAGTGCGGGTGGCAGCCTTCTGCAGGTTGTTTGATGGCTCATGCCAGATGGCCCCAAGCAGGGCACAGGCTGAGGCTGAACTGGGCCTGTGTCAGGGCCTCTTCCAGGAGGCTCTGGGGCTGGCGTGCTTGACGACAGGCTTCTGTCTGAGCTGTAGTATATTTATAATAATAATTATAATAGTAATAATAACAATAGTTAATAGTACTACATTTTCTACACATGTTGTCTCATTTACTTATTATAACTATTCTATCAATAAATTTTTATAATTATTCTTATTTTTTCAGATGAAAAAACTGAGATTTAAAAACTTTAGTAAGCTCCTAAGTGAGAGGGGGCTTGGCTCTAAACCTAGTAGATCTGATTCCAGAGCTCTGACTTTTATGACCATGACATACCTCAGCAATCAGTGTTTCTGTGCTCATATGTACCACCCATTGACATGTACTGTGCATGTATCTGTCATTATAAAAGTCTTACATCTTAATTCTAAAAAAGGAGTACCAGTGAGCAAGGAGCAGAATTAGAGTTCATATTCATATGTGTCCAATGCCAAAACTTGTACTTGTTCTAAATACACATAAGCAGTTTTAAAATTTCACCTTTGAAAGAGACTGCTGCAGTCTCCAGTACAGATCTCTCATTTTCACATGCACTGAGGAAAAGTGATCTACAAATGTTCTACAGTAAGGTAGTATCAGAGTTCAAATGAGAATTCTTTTATTTTTGTTCCCACAGCTGTTAGCATTTTTTTCTTCAAGATCCAAAATAAAAGAGTTTCTGGATAAAGCAATAACAATTTGGGTTGCTCTAATCCTCATTATTTTTGCACTGAGACACATGACAAAAAACAAAACAAAACATTGAATTTAATATCAGGGAATTAATGATTAAAACCCAGTACTGCTAATCTAATAGCTACACCTAAATGTTCTAATATGTAATCAAAGATAGTCAAACAATTCACCGGTATGATTACATTTTAATATACTAATGGCTCTCATTTTTTTGCGTGCTTATCATGCGCTAAGCATTGTATTAACTCAGTTAGTCTTCATAGCAACCATACAGCTTGAGCACAATTATTATTCACATTTTATAGATGGGAAAACTGAGGCACAGAGGGATTAAGTAACTTGCTTGATGTTACCCAGTGGATTAATGTTGGAGTCACTAACCCTGGCTGTCTGAGAACACATTCTCTAATTAATTTGTCTGAAACTGCCTCTTGAATATATTTCTAATGATATTAAGCAGCAATTGGAAATTTAATGCCAGTGGATTTCTCTTGGCCCAAGGGAATATGCAAAGATTTTTTAAAAGCTATACATGAGTTTAGATATGTATCTAAGAAGGTGCTTTAGATGGTCTGAAAATGATATCACCTAGGTTACTATTTGGTGCCTAATTTAATCAATGTTGTTTGATATAGATGGATGTTTTAAATTAGAAATAATATGCCTTCTAGGGTAACATTGAGTTATTCTAATAGCTATCTGTATAGGAGAATTAACACTCACAAAGTAAATTTCTTTCTTTTCATTCAGATTTTTCGATATAGTAAAACCATTTCTTCAGTTTCTCTAATATATCTAAATTATGAAGAACAGTGGTGTGCATTATTATTAGCTATTAACATATGCATTGTTATTTTTATAGACTAATAGCCAAAGGTACATCTACAGTTGATGTTCATTTGTGACCAGTAAAGTAATTCTTATTTTTTTATATAGCCCTTTTCATTGCAAAATGCCTCATTGGTCTCTCATTTTTAAATAGGAAATTTCCTGCAGTAAAATGATAAGGTTGTAAGTTTTATTCCACAGGCAGATGTGCAAAAATCATTGATATTCTAGTTAACATTAACTCCATTCTGCAAATAATTTGTGGAGTGGCTCTGCTTAGATGGCAGTGCAAATGGCAGTCTCATACAGATGCTCACCACTTCTCTGTAGCTCAGTAAGATGCGAGCGTGATATGTATACATATAAGTATTTCCCCCTGAATAGTGAATTTTTGCTTCTGAAACATACACTCAATAAATATAGTGCATGGGCAGGATTTGGTCAAGTAGAAAGTTAATTAACCCCTGATGTGCTTTCCTGATATAACAGGGGAGTACAGTATAACCCGAGAGTAGCATTATTCTAATCTTTTAATAGATGTTACTTGGTGTATGATATGTGGTTATCAGTCTATTTTTTTTTGCCATAAAAATCTTATAACAAAAGACACAGAGCCTCATTGGCCCATAACAATAAGCCTTTATTCACACTTGTGAGATGGTTCTGCTAGTTTTGGTGGGACTTACTTCTATTTTTGGGTTGCAGGCTATTAGACAATCTGGAAGGCTTTAGCTGGAATGACTGGGTCAGCTTGGCTCTCATCTTGCAGGCAGGCCTAGGCATGTCATCCTCATGCTGATGGCAGAGAGCAATAGCAAGAGTGAGTGCAGTTGTACTAGAGCATTCCAAGCTTCATTTTTTTTTTTTTTTTTGCTAGCAACTCATTGGTCAAGGTATGAGACATGGCCAAGCTCACAGAGGGGAGTTTTATCAATCCTTTCTACACCTGCCTCAGGAAAGCTTTGAAAAGTTACATGGCAGAATGTTGTGGATACAGGGGTGGGGAAAAATAGGTCTATTAGCATAAGTTAGTACAGTTTTAACTCATATCTACAATTATTTAATAATTTATAATATGTAAAATTTGCTTATCTCTATTCACCAAATATTATCCAGTCATAGCATCAGTCTCACTTGTACAAAATTTTATAATTTTCAACAGGTTTGGAAGTGGGTTCTCATGATCTAGAGAACTATAAAATAAAAAGACAAATTATCTGTCCCCAAACACTCAAATTATGTCACAGATTATATCTGTAAAGAGAATATCAGTAATAATTCTGATAGAAACTAACTACTATGTTATAGATAAGCCAAGTCCACATGGGAAGACCATGTAAAGATATTACACTCAATAGATCCAGCTAAGGTCCCCACTAGTGTCTATCCCCAGATATCTTAGTAAAACAAATCTTCAGAAAATTATAGCCCCTGGCCTTCAAGTCTTCTAGATGAGATGCCAGAGAGTGTTGCGTAGAGAGATGTTATATCCACTATTACTAGTCCAAATTTCTGAACCACAAAATCAATAAACATAAAGGTTATTTTTTTTTTCTACTGCTTGGTTAGGGAGAGAATAATTACAATACACACTTTCATATGAATAAAGAAAATAGAAGGTACTGTAGCAGTCACTAGTCCATATCAATTCTGAAATCCTTCTAGGTAAAATGTTATCAGATATTCCTACCCTGGAATGGAGTATGTTCCTTGATTAAGCCTTGATTCTATAATCTGAGAATGACTAAGCCCTTTTAGAACAAGATGATGGTGCCTTTGCAAGTATAGCTATCTTGAAAACTCTGTAGGTTTTCTATATATCAAATCTGAGTTCACAATATGCACTTATAAGCTGTATCCCAGTTGTTTTTGAGACATGCTTATCTCTCTAGACTTAATTATTGGTATTTTTGACATGTCAAACTGCCATGAAACAACACCATTAAGATTCCTAGGAGTCCATTTGTCTAGATGAGAAGGTCTGCTAGGCACAAATTTAATTATCTCAGAAGTCTTAAGAAGAGGTCTCAAAGATCCTTGATCCTGAGGCAATGTATTAATATGAGAATCTTTTACTTGTTTGAGAAGCTGGGAATGTGAATCATTTTATTTTCCACACTAACAATTTTCACAAGGCCTGGGCTCTTCACATTTCCACAAAATGTTTCTTGGAAACTGGCCAGTTCTTTAGTCTACATTTTTCATGTAGAATCTCTCCATGAACAGCTATAAGCAGCCAATAGTACTTTCCTTGGACATCTCTCAAGTCCTAAAGTTCATTAGGTATACATTCTAACTTTCAGGTTACATGTGACAGTTTTACTAAATGTGACACAACTTCATAGCACAGGTCTTCACACTTCACTTTTTCTGATGCGGTTTTCTTTTTCAGTTTTTCCAGTCTCCTTTAATGCTGTCCTTACTACCTGTCTCCTGGTTCCAAAATCAACATATTATATTTTTGTTATAGCAGTACGCTGTTTTTAGTACATTTTTAAATTAGGTACCTATAGCCTTAATAATAATGTGGAACAAACAGATGCAGAACCTCTGTGACAAACAACCATAAGAATTTATTGCTTTACATGAGTAAATTAATCTTAACAGCAACTCTGAAATCATGCTTGGGAGTTACATGATTATCAGATAATTAAGTATGTCTTTATCTGGGAAAACTGGGAAACCTCAGCTCTGCTCCATATGTCTCTCATTCTTTAACATGCTAGCCCAAGTATGTCCTTTCATGGCATTATTATTAGATGACAAGTAAAATGAACCTAATTGTATAAGCTTATTTTAATCTTTTCTTTGCATCATATCTGTTAATAAAGCAACCCTGGCTGTGGTTGGGGTGGAAATTGTGTATATTACATGCCAATAGGAGAGGATTGTAAAGTTATATGGCAAAGCACATGGGTACAAGGAGGGACAAAGGATTGGAGTCATCTCTTCAATCTACCAATGCTAGATCTGATTCTAAAATTCCAATTCTTATGTACAAGACCAAATAAAAATTGTCAGTTACTTTAGTTTATGTTTTATTGGAATTGTATAAGTATTTTACTTTAGATTTTATGGTGCTTATAACTTGGTTTGTATATTTAAAGTACCAATTAAAGCACAAAAAATTCCTTTTGAGGTCACTAGTTGTTACCAAAGCTACATATAAGAAACTATACCCTGACATAAAAGTCTACTTTATTTTTTTTTAAACATATAGTAGTTGAGTTTTATGGGAACCTTTTAGAGTTCTGTGGTCTTTTACTTCCCAAAGTGGTCACTAACAGAAAATTAACTAATATTCAAGGAGAGGAATATAACATTTTTGTGACTTTCAACCCTGAGAGCAAAACGTATTATTAACTATAGATTTTTCTCTATAGCAATGAGCTAATGTATAATCAATTTATGTTAGTCTAACACTATATATCAAAATGATTAAGTCTTGCTGGGTCTGTGCTTCTGTTTCCTGTGAGATCTTGTACCAGGCTATGTGTTATGTCTGAGATGAGACACAAATTGAAGTCTCAATGGATATAAAACAATTCTTTGTACCTGACCTCAGTCACCTTCTTAACAATCTATGAGCAATAAACACTTATTTTAATTAAGAGCTTCCCTGTGGGTGAAACGACTTAATCATTAAAATTTCTGATACTTTAAACAAATTAATGCTAATAATAGGCAATATATTTGCCTAATTTTTCAGTTCTCGCTCTCTCCCTCCCTCTCTTTCTGTCTCTGTCTCTGTCTCTGTCTCTGTCTCTTCCTTCCTTCCTTCCTTCCTTCTTTCCTTCCTTCCTTCCT